>NC_090937.1:727681763-727984793 GCF_040938575.1 Ambystoma mexicanum | reverse complement strand
AGCTCACCAGAACGGGTGGTGCACTCCTGCCAACGGCTGGCGGACGTTCTTCACCAGCTGGGCTTTTCCCTCAACCAGTGCAAGTTGCAGCTGACTCCCGCTCAGGATCTGGTGTTCCTCAGAGTGCGCTGGGTCGCTGTGGCTCAGCAGGTGTTCCCCCCCCTGAGAGGCTCCATTCTCTCCGCAAGGCGAGAGGTAACTTTCTGACCAACTCGTCCACCTCGGCATGGATAGGGATAGAAAGGTCTTTTTCTAAACCTTTTTATTTTAATAAAAAGTCTTAGGTTGAGCACATTACAACTTTTTGTCCGTCTCTCATTTCTGACCTCTCACAATACCTTAACATTGTTACTTGTACTGTTTGTAGAGTTTAATTTTTGTTTTTAATGTACTATATGACTATGGCTTATGGCATATGAATGTATGGTGTATGAGTGGCGCATAAGTGTTTCGGATATGAGAATTTGGCATGTGCGTTTGTGGCGTTTAGGGTATAAGGGTGTGTGGCTTATGAGTTCATGGCTTATCAGTGTGCAATATGTTAGGTATGTCGTGTGTAATGCATTTGAGTTTACGATCTATGTGTTTGTTGTATGAGTCTATAGTATATGAGCTTATGGCGTATCAGTGGCCTATTATTGTTTGGTGTTGGGTGTATGGGGAATGTCATGTCAGTGCATGCCATGTGAATGTGCACTCTCGGTGTGTGGAGTAAAAACCATGGCCTGTGAGCATGTGACATAAGAGCTTGTTGCATCGGACTGTGTGGCGTGTAAGTGTCCTGCATGTGAGTGTATACACATCCTATATGCCTCCTATACTCATATAAGTGATGTTTGATTTTAATGTGATTTTTATAGGACTTCTTTATGTATAAAGGGTTTTACATTTTGTGTATGTATTCAATTTACATCTTCTGCATGTCTCGTATACATATGAAAACTGACATCCGTCCGGACTTTGAAGTGAGTTCTCATATGTGTATTAGTGTACATGCACATCTCCTACACTTGTGTACAGTTCATATAGAAGATGTACATTCATTCTGTGCCTGTCTTATACGCCTCCCATACGTATGAAAGCTTACATTAAAGTGAGGCCTCTCTTTATGAGTTTTTTTATGTGTAGAAGATACATCTTCTAAAACCAAAAGATGGGTGTCCCCTTCATCATAGGCTTCAGGGAAGCAACTAATCAAGAACCACAAAGAATGATGCCACATGGAACAAAAAATAATTCAATTAATTCACAGTAGGGCTCAGACAGTGTTAAAGGAATGCAATGGTCCGTGCTGAATTTCAATTCATAATATCTTATATATTCTTTCTTTTGAATTTTTTTTTTTTAAAAACAAGGATAGTACTTCCATAGACAACCCATTATCCTTTAAAAGTTTTTAAACAGTGTACAGAATCGCCTCATTGCTGTATTGTGCAAAAAAGTGCAAATTATACATGTGAAAATCTGCATGTATAGATATGATCAATTTTACAATTAATACGGGCCACTAGTTTGTAAAAATCTAGGACCTGGATATCCACGTTTGTGCCAATGTATATAAACTGTGAACTAAAAAAGCATATTCAATTATTTATTGCGACTATGGCATGTTTCAAGTATTTGTCAACTAAAGGTATTTAGAAAAAGTACAAGGATGGATGAATTCCTCACGGCACGAGGATACAGTTCCATTACCAGCATCAGGGCTTTCTGTGCCCAAGTCTCTTTACTCATCAGTCTCTTGATTCAGAGGGCGTGATATACCAAAAACAAAACACAAAGTTCCTTTTCTCTTATACATATTCAATTCATTTGATTCACCCTAGATCCCCCTTCAGCCAGTCTCAGATCCCTTTACTATCACGATCGTTATTGTGGATCCCCCCTTCTGGGCTCAGATGCCTCTTTTCACAATGTTCAGAGAATATTCTTTCTCGGGTGACTCACGGTTCCCCCCGGCCCCCCGCATCCCCTCTGCAGCCGGGCTCAGATCCTTCCTCTTACACAATTAGTCTCCCTCAGCCGGATTCCAGTTTGCATTAAACTATCGAAAACTTTCAAATGTGCACAGGGTTTAGCTTGACCTGTTGCAGGACCACTTCGATCTCAAAATTCCCTTTCCACATTTGCCAACCAGCTGGATACCTCAGATTCCTTCGAATGGGGGGGGGGGGGCGCTGTTGAGCAGCTTGCAAGATGGCTGCCAAGCTTTGAGCTCTGTGCCCGACTGCCAAAGATCCGCCAACATCAGCGGTCCTCTTCAGTATCCTGCGACTGGAACTAGTGCGTTGTGTAGACGGAACCCAGAGCAGCAAATAGAACCGCCCCTGAATGAAAACCGAGCAGTACAGCCGAATTGGGATCCCTTCCCTTCTCCCCAGCTAGCTGCCTCATCATCTGCACCATGCCGGGCCGCGCGTTGTCACAGCGGGCCTGGCCCTCCAATATTGCTGAGGCTGTGCCTCCTGCACTGGATCCTGCACTCTCTGAGGCGCTGTGCACCTGGGCCCCGCCGCTGCATGGGGCTGCCCCTCCTTGGCCGGGTGCCTCTGGGGTTGTGTCGGCTTTGCGGCTGGAGCTGCCCAAACTGGTGCCGGAGCGGCCTGTGCCGCGCTGCGGGGGCCGCCGGAGCTGTCACCTCCGCTCCTGGTGTGAACAAGGCCCCCCGCCCTGCGCCCAACCGGCTCGTCTCTGCCCTGCGGGGTGCTGCCCCGTCTAGCGGGCGTGGGCGTCTCGGGCTGCGGACCCAGCCGCCATCCACCGCGGCCCCCTATCTCAGCTGCCCACCTGGGCCCCTCCTCCCTGAGCTCCGGAGTGCGATCCAGCGGCGACTGGGACGCCGACCGCGACATGGGATCCCCGAACCGCTCCGCTACAGACGAGGAGATTGGGGGCTGATTACTGCACGCCTTGCGCCCTCTCCTTCTCTGTTTTAAGAACTTGCCCCTGCTGTACTCCCACTACATCTGGCCCTGGACATATTGCGCCGGGGGGCTAACCTCCCCCGCTGCTGCGGCGCGGGCACCCCAACACAGCCCATACCCACCAAGAACCCTTCTGCCTGGGGGCACCACATTGAACCTGAGCGCTGCCTCACATCTGGGGATCACCACAACGCTACCCCCCCACCCCCAACTGGGCTCCATACACTGGAAACATTTGCCACGCTGAAGGCGCTGTCTGCCCGTCTCCTCCGGACTGTGATCCTGCACTTGGGGCACCGCAAAAACATCCCCAATCCAAAGTGAACAGTTTAGTGCTCCCCACCCTTTTTTGCTGTGCCATTTGGGGCCTCAGGGACTTGCACACTCCTTCATCTTGCGCGCTGCCTGGGCGTCTGGGGGACCAAACATCACGCCATCCTTTTTCCTCACCTGACCAGCCGCCTGGGACTACACTGATTGCCACCGCTGATACATACGGTCTGCAGCTCTTCTGTGCATCCACAGAGGGTGCCTCCAGCGGCCGTGGAATAACCCGCCTTACACTGCGCCCTATTTGGCCTACTCACCGTCTGGCCCATGACGCCTCCAACATGGTTGATGCAATCAGCCACCCTGAATAACTTTATAGGGACCTCGGAACAAAGCAATCCAGTAAGCCACCTACCCCCAGACCTCCTGTGCTCCACCTGGCCTCCAGTGAGACGGTGGGGCCCCCTCTCTGCCGTTCTGACACAGAAATCACTAAAGAACTCAGAGGCCACAGACCACGTGCCCCGCAGAGTTTGGCCCTGGCCTACTACATTGATCTCCGGAAACATGTCAAATAAATCACGCGGTGCCAACAAGGCGGGAGCAATGGATAAGTATGCCAAGTCGGTTCCCAGGCAGGAGCAGGGAGGATCCGCTTCGAGCCATGAAGGGTCAGATCCACCTCCTAAAACCCCCCAGCCCGACTTGACAACACTAATGGAGACCATGGCAAAGAACTTTGCTTCATTCCATGAGAAGCTAGACGACATCAATGCAAGCGTGGCCTCCATGAGGACCAAACTAGATCAACACAGGACTAGACTAATGGAGGCGGAGACCAGAATTGAGGCCGATGAGGACGAGGTGCACGCTCTCCAAAACAGTCTCTGATCTGGTGTGTGATATGAAACAAGTCAAAGCGAAATGCGATGATTTAGAGTCTAGATACAGAAGAAACAACATCCGCATTGTGGGGGTCCCGGAGTCCGCCCTCAAAGGCAAAATGGAACAGGCTGTTGAAAACCTCCCCAGAGACCTCCTGGATAACCCCCAACTTTTTTTTTCACGATCGAGCGCGCTCACCGGGCGCTGGCCCCCCCCCGCCCTAAACTGGCCGACTTCCCCAGGCAGATCATTGCTAAGGTCCTCAGCTATAGGGACAGGGACCACATACTACGTCTGGCCCACGAGAAGTGAGAACTGAGAACTGAGACTGGAGTCTCAAATCATCCGAATCTTCCCGGACTTCTCCATTAGCGTGGAAATGGAGCGCAGGCAGTTCAATGGCGTGAGGAAGATGCTCAGGGAAAGGAAAATCGAATACGCCATGCTCTTCCCGGCACGCTTGAAATTCACTCATCGCAACAAACTGTACTTTTTCACAGTCCTGGACGAAGCAGTGAAGTTTATCGAATCACATATTCCGCTCTCTGACACTGTGGATGAACCAATAGACAACGACTGAGGACATAAGTGCCAACCACCGCGGGTGGGCTCCCTTGGGTACCACCACTACACACTATATGGTGACATGCCCAGGCGGTTCCTCCTTGGTCCGTAGCCGGCCCTCTCTACAACTCATGGACCTTTGCATCCTGCCTACCTTTTGCAAGTCATAATGCAACACAATGGTTCCCTTGAAATTGTAAGGTCACTTACCGCTGTACGTTCTATGGTGCACTGCACCAATCTCTTAGCTAAGTTGGGTAAACAGCAGTGGCGACCCCTGCTGCAGCTGCAATGCCAAGTTGGGCAGGTTATGATCATTGGTTGTGCCCCAATTGGGCATATAGGCAGGCGCTGCCTTGTTGGGTTTGGCACGCCTGCGTCGGGTTCTTGGGTGGGTACCTTTGCACTGCTGGGTTGGGGTGGGCAGTAAGGGCGGTAGGGGGTAAAGTTGCGGGATGTTATGCTAAAAATGGCAAGGAAACTGTGGCTTGGAGGGTAGAGAGGTGCGCCAATGCATCGGCAGCTGTCACATGGTCAACAAGCAATGCCGCGCGTTGCTGGGACGCCCCATAAAACTGTAATATGGCCATTAGACTAATGACGTGTAATATCTGGGTGCTAAGCAACTTCACAAAGGCCCGTAGAATAACGAGCCCAGAGACATGGGATCAAAATACTCCTCCTATAAGAAACCCACGCTCTTGGTCACCTCTCATCCTCCTTGGCAACTGCATGGGGCGCCAATACATTTTACACTACCTATTCCTCTCAGGCCAGGGGAGTCCAACCTTGATCCACAAGTCAGTGGAATTCTCCTTGCGCACTAGCCACGTAAACCCAGGGGGTAGATATGTGATTCTTCATTGCCTGCTAGCCAACACAGGGTGTCTATTGGTGAACACATACGCTCCAAACACAGATGCCCCTGAATTTTTTGATGCCGTCAACACTCTGCTCATGACATATATTGGGGTCCCAATCATTTGGGGGAGTGAGCATGAACCTTATCTTAGACAACGTGCTCGACAGATCGGGCACTGCAAACAGGACAATGTCCAGAGCCGCTCATCGCCTCCATGCACACATGGCCTCTGCGGGCCTCTGCGACGCCTGGAGAGTGCTCCACCCACTCACTAGGGATTACACTTTCTATTCCTCTGTGCACAACACCCACTCAAGAATTGACCTATTTCTCTTATCATCTGGGCTAATGGGGGAAAACATCAGACATGCAGATACTACCGTGCATGCTCTCGTACCTCAGGGACGTACGATACTATGCCCAACCCATTGTGGCGCGGAAATACGGCAAGGGGGAAAGACCGGGTTGAACCCTGGCCAGGCTGGCCAGGATCGAGGGGGGTAGAACCCGAATCGACAGTATCAGGGACGAAAGCGGAGTGCAGCATTGGTCTGACCAACCCATCCTGGAGACCTTTGCGGAATTCTACGCTGCCCTTTATGGACCACAGTGCGAGCATAACCCACAGGACCTGAATCTCCTGCTGGACCAAATTCCCATGACCTATATATCCCGCTCCACCGAAGAACAACTAGATGCCCCTATCACACCCGAGGAGATAGCCGAGGCCATCTCTGCCCTCCCTAAGGGCAAGGCTCCCGGCCCGGACGTCCTCACCTCTGAATTTTATCAAGAACATGTCGCTTTATTGACCCCGGGCCTACATGAAGTATGGACTGAATCGCTCCGCCTAGCTATTCTCCCCCAATCCCTTCGCGAGGCCATCATAACCGTGCTACCCAAGCCGGCCAAACCCCCGGACGAATATGGCTCCTATAGACCCCTCTCCCTTATAAATACAGACACCAAAATACTCGCCAAGGTCATCGCGAATAGATTTCTACCCATCATGCCACGCCTGGTCCACCCAGACCAAAGTGGCTTCGTCCCTGCCCGCTCCACTGCCCTGAAAATCCACCGACTGTTCAAAGTTATGTCCAGAATTGACCCTAAAGCTAACGCGGTGGCGGTCACACTCAATGCCCAAAAGGCATTCGATATGGTCTCCTGGCAATATATGCGGGCGGTACTGGAGAAAATGGGAATTGGCCCGCGCATGTTATCCTACATCAAACTGCTATATACAAATCCAGTAGCCAGAGTTCTGGTTAATTCCCTTACGTCGGCTCCCTTCACGCTTCACATAGGAACGCGCCAGGGATGCCCATTCTCCCCCATATTATTTGCATTGTCCATTGAGCCTATGACGGACAGGGTACAGGACAAACATACCCGCAAGGGTGTACGACTGCGTGACACACCTGAAATCATATCGCTATATGCGGATGATGTAATCCTATATGTCAGAGACCCCACCGCCCACTTGGACCCGGTCATCCACGAGATAATGAAAATTGGTACATTCTCGGGCTTCACCATAAACTACACCAAGTCCGAAATATTTCCCCTCACTGCTGCGACTCCCCAACCGACATGCATATTCCCACTCCGGTGGTCCCCAGGAGGCATCAAATATCTCGGAGTCCAGGTATCCCTATCGAGATCCTCCTTACTGGCTGACCACTATATCGCAACCGCACAATACGCGGAGGCTAAGATGTTGAGGTGGCGCAACCTCCCCCTGTCCCTCTCGGGAAGGCTGTCCCTAATCAAAATGATAATAGTTCCAAAGCTTTTATTCATATTTGCTAATGTCTCGCCCGGTTCCTGTGACACTCTGGTGGCGTCTGCAGGAAGTGGCAACATATGACTCTACCCTATGAGAAGGGGGGATTCAACGCCCCGGACCTCACCCGATACTGGATCGCCACACAAGCCCAACATGCAACACACTGGTATAAATATCTGGACCCCCCACGTCAAACTTGAGATCCTTGCAAGTGAGGAGGTGAATGTTATGTCCCTGATCCTCCACCACTCGTACCAATCTGACGCCCCGGCTGATCCAGTAGCCACCACGATCATGGCATGGAGATTGATTCTACAATCCCACCCCGAACACCACCCGTACTACAAGTGGCTGCACATATGATTTATTCCCAGGCCTCGCCCCCACACAGGACAAACTTCTCATGCGACACTGGCTGGACCTAGGGTATCGGGCGCTCTCCGACCTGTTCCTTGAAGGGAAATTTATCACCCCGCAGACATGGCGACCGGGACACTCAAAATCAGCACTGGAGTTGCTACAATACTTTAGACTTAGAGCGGCAGTACGCGCCATGTGGCCCTCATACCCAGACGAATCCCCTGAGATCTGCTATATTGCTAATTCTGCTGGAGGTAAGGGCATAACATCTTCCCTATATAAAATACTGATGGCAAAATCGGCAGGACCATCCCACAAACTTCGGGACGCATGGAGCAATGAACTGGGGTTGGCAATTACTGATACCATGTGGGAAAAAATGTGCATACATACACGTAAGGTCTCCCTTAACTCCAGATTTAGATGCATGCAATATAAGCTCCTTAATCGCATGTATTACACCCCTCACATGGTGGGGAAATTCCCACACAACCAACCCCACAGGTGCCTGAGATGCAGATCCAGTGAAGCTGATCATACCCACATGTTCTGGTCCTGTAGGGTGCTGGCCCCGTTCTGGGATGCTGTGCTGGAGGCCCTCTCGGAAATGGTGGGGTTCCGCATTAATCCCGACCCCCTTGCTGTGCTGTTTGGACTATGGGAGGGAACTGGGGTAAAGCAAGTTGCAACATTTTTCAATGTTGGGGCCATAGTGGCTAAAAGATGTATCTTACAGTGCTGGAGGCGACGCTCCGCCCCCCCCCCCCTTCATTTGAGATGTGGTTAAAGGCCCTCACCTGGACGCAAATGTGGGAGGAGGACTACATCAATTCCCTACCTGCGAATGCCCGCCCCAAAAATGTGTGGACAGAGTTTTGTAGTTACTTAAATGACAAAGCTGACTTGGAGCTTCTATCCTCGCCCCCGTCGCCAGAACGGGTGGAAACACAACCCAGACTCTGAGCAGCGTCGCTAGACTCAATTCGCCCTCTGTCAATGTGCCCGTTTACTACTCATGCATTGCTTGTTCTAGATGTACGAAGTGTGTAATGCTGATTGCCGATGTAATGTGTTCTGCACCTGCTACTGTTCCTTGCCAATAAAGAAAAGTTTAAAAACAAAAAAAAGAAGATTCCTTTGAATGAGCATCCACGTGGCGCTGGACCATTCTGTCTACAGTATCTTTCTTGGCCTCCAAAGTTGAATCACTCACAAGTTTTCAATTATATTTGTGTCGCTCCTTACATACATTTCACACAATGTTCTGTTCCTTCATACAATGTTGCCGCTTGCATCCTTGGTTCTAACACTGGCTGGTCTGGTATCTGTTGACTCAACGGCTGTGCTTTCTTTACTGGCGCTACTTTGTTGTAGGGGCCAAGGACAGTACCACAGCGGAAACCGTTCCTCCCTGCCTTGGTTATCGACGCGGGAGAGCCCGGGTACCTCTGACACACAATGCAGGTTTCTTCGGCTTTAGTCCCCAGTGTTGGTTTCTTATTTTCCTCCAAGGTTCACAAAAATAACGGTCGGAAAAGGTCAAGGGCACTGCCCTCCTTGCAACTCTCTGGACTCACCGTCTTTCTCCTCATATTAAACTGCTATCTTGGAACTGCTGTTTCCTTGTGTGTTTTGCCTTGCTCAGAGTGTGCTTTCGTGCTCCGCCTTTTATCCGTGTGGGGAAGTGTGATGGAAGTCAGGTGTGTGTAATGATCAGCAATTGCCCTGACCATTGTATTGGGACATGTCAGGTATATGGCTCTTGTCTTAGTCCATTTTCATTCATGGTGAGCCGTCCATGAGACAGAGTTTGTGTCGGGAAAGGGGAAGGGTTGAGTTTCTAAGTATCCTACCTGGTAGGATGGGGAAAAGGTGTTTCAGGAAAGGGGATACTGCGTCTCACCATCCGGTGTCCCGCTCCCACTCCCGAAGACCCCCCATCCAGGTGATCCTCCCGCACTGGTCCACCCCAGATCTGGATCCAAAAGCAATGGCCATTTCCCGGCCACCTGGATAACAGATCCCTAGGGACTAGCGGGTGGGACACCTTCAGTTTTCTCACATACCCTTCCCCTATGCAAGGTGGATATGACTGTTCTTTGTCCAGGTTCTTCATTGTTGATACCTGGGAAAGAACCAGGATGAGAGATACCCAAGGACTCTCACATATTCCACTGATTTTATTGTTTACTGTGTAGGTAGCGGCAAGGTGGTTTTATTCATCTCTGGAAAATAACCGAGTAATTTGAGTGCCAGTCCTGAGGTGAAAACTCTCTATAGGGAGGTGTGTGTTCCGGTAAAAGAATGGAAAATGTAGGGAAATGCCGACCCACAATGACTTCCTCTGGGAGCCCAGGAATGATGGCTGAAGATATTAAACATGACCTGCCTCGGATGTTAATGTACACAAGTATTTTGGGGTATATTTCATTGTCTGCGTGTACACAGGTAACACTAACTAGGGTAGCATTCTCAAGGTCCGTTGTTGTGACCAAGTGAGCTCTTATGGCGGTTTGGTTACTACCTGAGTCAATTAACGCCTTCACTTCCCATTCACCCAATGTTTTTCATATGTGAAGTTAGCAGAAGACTTACATAAATTAAGCTGAAGGTCTCTAGATCTTCTTCGAGTTCTTCCCACTCTTCTCCCTTTACACAGTCTATTTCCATAGGCTCTTCTTTTACATTTTTTGGACAGTGCCTGTCCAAATGCCCAGTTTCTCTACATGAAAAGCAGATCAGGCGGGGTGTGCTTCCTTTAGGTTCCTCCCTTTTACTTTCTTCTATACTTTAAAGGTCAGATCTTTTGGCTTCTATTCTTTCCTTCAATATCCATTCCTTTATTTTATTTGACCCTCCTTGTTTGTGTACTCCGTGAGGTTGGGGTCGGTGGGTAGGTTTGTAATCTTTCCGTTCCTCACCTCGATGTACCGAGTAGAAGTGTTTGGCTGCATCCGAGTGGTTTTATGTAATTTCAATGGCCATGGCTAGGTTAGGGTGATTTAATTGTAAGACATCCTTTTGCAGAAAAGGGGGTAAGGAATTGGTGAACTGTTCTAATGTAATAATTTCTATCCATTCTTCCAGGGCTTTGTTATTGATCCAAAGGGCTACGGTATATTTGATACATTCACCCATTTCAAGGGGGGTTTCTCCAGGATTTAATCTAATGGCCCTCAATTTTTGCACCTAGAAGTTACAAGTTTGACCCACTCTCTTCCATAGCCCTTCTTTTATGGATACAAAGGTGGCTCCCTGGGCAAGATTGAGTAGTTGGTAAGCGGTCTGTAGTTCACCTTTCAACAGGGGTCCCAAATAACATCTTTTTAGGTTTTCTTTCCATCCTAACTGTTCGCCTAATCATTAGAAATTCCAGAAGACGTTCCCGAGGTCATCGCCCTCTAGGTGTGGTTGAATTATCACCTGTGGTAGGTGGGGTCTGGCTTGCAACTCGACCAATTTCGTCAAGTTTTCTTAAAGCCTAGCTTCGGCCTGCATATGATGGGCCGCCAAGTGGGCTATGACAGCTGCTAGGTTGGCCATTTCTCTGGTGGGGTAAGGGTTCCTTTAGTGTTTTTTTTCTGAATTGGGGGAAAAAAACAGGTGTCGACTCCTTCGGATAAAGTTTTGAAGTCGCCTGATCCTCTGAGACTGATTCCACCGAAGGGAATGATATAGGTATGTGGGGCTCTAACCGTGATGGCCCCGCTTCTGATGGTAATTGGCTATCAAAAAAAGAAGTTGCAGAAGTTTTAGGGGACTAGGTATAATGAAGTTAAAGGCTGGTCGGATTTTCTATATTATTCAATACCACTGTTGTATATTATAATGAGAGAGTGGGAGGGAATCTAATAGAATTTGTGTTTTAAAAAAATAGGTTTGTTGACCAGTTGCGATATGTAGTTGAGAGCGCAAAACCTCTTGGAGTGGTTACACAATCGGAGTCAAGGAGTTCAACCATTCTATTTTCTCCTTCTGGTGGTACGACAATTATCAGCATGTATTCTCAATTTTTATCAGTTGAATCACATCCCACTCTGACACCACATGTAAGAAAGGCACATCTACAGGTGGGGCAAGCTACGACCATCAAATAATAATAATGCAGTCCTAGTGGAGTCTTGTCAAAGTAAAAGGGCCTAAGCTAAAAAAAAAATATTGCCAATCCGTACAGCTAAATACAAATAGTGTGGGGCTGTGTTAATGAAAAAGAAAGTGTTCACAAAATAACATGTCAGGATGTTCAGGCCGTTGGCCTCCCTGCCTCACATTGTTAGCACGGGACAAGGCGGTTCGCTCGAGCAAAGCACACACTCTGGCTTCTTCGGCACGAGGATACCGTTCCTGTTAGGGAGAATTCTCTGTTAAGGCTAATTTCCCAAACCTAGTGAGTCCCCCAGCAGCTTTGCTGGATTTTTGGGGTTTCTTTTTTTCTCCTGCTAAGAGTGAGACTATTTTTCTCCCACTCTTAGGCATGATTTGAGAATGACCTTTGACTATGTAATGTGTTTTATGGGCTATGGGTTCTTTTACTCCATAGGGCTTCATGTGTTTTTGGTATGTGTGTTACACAGCACCCTCAGTGCAGTAACACAGGGGTGTCCTAGTGACCCCCAAACATAGACTCCAAACCCTGGGACTGACTACTGTCTCCCAGGGCATGTAAAGTCACCATTGGCTTTACTAGTCTCAAATTGTGAACAGAACCAGGACAAACCATCATATTGTGGAAGTACTGGTAGGGGTAATTCGATTGCCCCTGGGTCTGTTTTCCAAGGGGGCACTGTCCAGTGTCCCCCCTTGTCGAGTTTCTGGCTGGTGGCAGTGGATACCACCGGAATATTTCCTATGGGATTTTCCCATTCATTTTAAACGCACCACTTTTTGGTGCAATGTTAAAGATACCGCCAGGTTATTTATTTAATATTTATTCCCCGGTTGGGTCTTTTTGCCACGACTCGGTTTTAAAATGGCGTTTGTGTTCGCCTCTGAAACTCTAACCCAAGTCGAGCACTTTGTTCCACTTTTTGGCGGGCTTCTCCACAGAAGCCCTCCAAATGGTGCCACTCTGTCTGGGGTTAACAGGATGTGTGGGAGGGGGATTAGGCACCCTGGACTGAGTTGCTTTAGCAACTCAAGTCGCACTCTTGTGTGATTGGCCCAGTGGTGAGCTGCGCGGCTCACCACTTAGCATGTTTGAGTGACAGCTAGGCTGATGAATGGGGGTTTTGCTGCATAAAAGCAGGGCTTTGGGGACTGGAACTTCAGAAGTCGCCACAGGACCTAAAGAATCCGAAGAGGGGAGAAGCTGAGCCATCTACAACGACGACACCACCGGTGGAGCCCTGCTGTACGAACTCACCACTTCCCCGACGACAGAGGAGATCTTCTGCCAGGAGAGTCTTCTTCCCTTTGAGCTGGTGGGACCAACCAGTTCGCCTTTTTCGCCTTCCTGGATCGTCTCGTGGTCGAATCGCCTGTGCCAAGCACCCCGACGGCCGGATAGCCACGCTTCACCACTACTGCAAATAAAAGGGTTCTACCTTTTAACCGGGAAACTCCGCGGCTGGTTTCTTCCCTGGCAGTGCAACGACCTCCAGCTTTCCTCCACGTCGAGATCATCTCTTCCCCTGGACGAAGCTCCGACTTGCACCCGCTGCCAGGAACAACTGCCCCCGCTGGAGTTTTTTCACCATTTCAGGTACTGTGTCCCGCCTGGTCTCCCTTGCAACAGATTGTCCAAGGTGTCCCGTAAATCCTTGACTCTCTATCCTGGGGTGACCTCGGACCTGCTAACTTTACCTGTGTGAACTGATCCAACCTCTTTTTGACTTTTCTGCAAAGACTTTGAGTGCATTTCCACTGTGTGATCTTGGGCATATTCCACCTTGCTCTCTCCAAGAGGGGGCCTGGCCTATGAACTTTCTGCTCTACAGTAGACCCTGCCTTTCTTGACTTGCTGTGGTTTCTTAAAAGTGTTGGTACTGTGTTATTTTCCTATTCTGCCTTTTCTCTCCCTTTTTAAACAAATTATTGGAGTGCCATCTACGCTTACGCGCTTATAGTGACTGTGCTTGAACTTGCTTGACATATTAGTGCCAGTGTATTTTTTACACGTGTTTTTAAATAAATAATTATATACTTTTATACCAAAGCTCTGGTCAGTGTTTGCTTGTGCTACTGTATCTTTAGCTCTATTGTGTATACTCTACATACTGCCTTACTCTTCTTGAGAGAAGTCTGACTGCTCAGCCACAGCTACCAGGTAGATCTGGATGGTGCAGACTGCTACCAATTAGGTTTACTGCTTACTCCTGTAGTCTTAAACTTTTTGCAGTGGTCCCTAAGGGAACTGCACAGGTTTCTGCCTAACAGTTCCATTAGCAGCATCAGGGCCTACTGTGCCCAAGTCTCTTTACTCACCAAGGTGTCTTGATTCAGAGGGCCTGATGTACCAGAAACAAAACACAAAGTTCCTTTTCTCTTATACGTACTCAATTAATTTGATTCACCCTGGATCCCCCTCAGCCGGGCTCAGATCCCTCCTTTTACAATGTTCAGATAATATTCTTTCTCGGGTGACTCACGGTTCACCCCGGATCCCCCTCAGCCGGACTCCGATCCCTCCTTTTACACAATTAGTTTCCCTCAGCTGGGTTCGGTCCAATTTAATTGGCAT
Organism: Ambystoma mexicanum; assembly: GCF_040938575.1. Classification (NCBI taxonomy): domain Eukaryota; kingdom Metazoa; phylum Chordata; class Amphibia; order Caudata; family Ambystomatidae; genus Ambystoma; species Ambystoma mexicanum. Next base: position 727,970,460 of record NC_090937.1, on the reverse strand, counting down.
TAAACTATTGAAGACTTTCAAATGTGCATTGGGTTTAGCTTGACCCGTTGCAGACACTTCGATCTCAAAATTGCTTTTCCACATTGGCCAAACAGCTGGATACCTCAGAGTCCTTCAAACCCATGTGGTGCCGGACCACTCTGTCTACGGTATCTTTCTTGGTCTTCAAAGTTCAATCACTCCTCTGGTTTTCAATTATATTCGTGTCGGGCACTTCCCTTCTTGCAACCCTCTCTGGTCTCGCCGTTTTTCTCCTCATATTAAGCTGCCATCTTGGAACTGCTGTTTCCCCATGTGTTTTGCTTTGCTCAGTGTGTGCTTTCTTGCTCAACCTTTTATCCATGGAAGGAAGTGGTGATAGAGGTCAGGTGTGTTTAATGATCAGTTGGGACATATCTGATATACAGCTCTGGTGAGAAGGTGTCGGGAAACAGGGGGGTTGAGTTCCTAAGTATCCTACCTGGTAGGGTGAGGAAAAGGTGTTGCAGGGAAGGAGCTACTGCGTCTCACCATCTGGTGTCCCACTCCCACTCCCTGAAGACCCCCCCATCCAGATGACCCTCCCTCACTAGTCCACCCCCAGGAACTGGATCCAAAGCGATACTGTGTCATGGCCACCTGGATGACAGATCACCTGAGACTAGTGGGTGAGACACCTTCAGATTTCTCATAGATTACACCTACCATCTGCACCCTGACAACAACACTACCTGAATGCTCTTCTAAAATACGTGTCTGTTCACGACTCTGCCAAACGTGTCTTCTATCTCTCATTTCATCCCAATCCTTTCAACATAGCTGCCTCCAGAAATCTTTCAAATCAATTCTCTCACCTCCCAAACCCTCCTCCATCTCTTCTACTCTTTATGACAATGATCTAGCTCTCTACTTTGCTTCAAACCTATTCAACATTCAAAATACCCTCACAAATTACCTTCTACCCTCCCCCCACCTGCTCACTTTTCTCCTCCACATCTACCCTCCTCTCCTGCCACAATTTCTTTCTTTGCCCCCCACTAACCCTGCTGAGATTCTTGACCTTCTTCTCTGGGCTAACCCTTAATGTAACCCCATCAACCCTCAATCCCCTCTGTTAGACAGGCATGGTATGAGGAGATGACACAGACAACAGATTTCCAATTGATAAGCAACATTTTTATAAAATATCAGGTTGGTGTAAGGTCTAACTTGCCCTATAACTAAGGTGCGACTAATCCCTTCCTAAATAAACTAAGGAAAGTCTATGTCTGTAAGTCTAAATGAAAAGTCTGTATGTATCAAAACCTATGATTGCCCTCACATCTAGAAATAAATATTGTGTAGAGATCTTCTCAACCAACTAAAACAGTGTTCAAAAGGAAAGTGTAAAACTGCTTCCAGCTTGAGATTTTCTTTGGTGCCCTTCCCCAAAGTTAATACAGTTCCAATAGCTACTTACTTCAAAAATGTTCCACCCGGTCTTGGGTTTCCCTTCCCCAAGTACAAAGCTCACTTGCCCACAATATCAACAGGAGCTCAGGATTTCTTTACTCGAGCTCAAAGCACTTGTTCACAAGGTTCAACAGGAGCTCGGGGTTGCTTTCCACAAGCTCAAAACCACACTGGTTCACAATGTTAAACCAGAGCTCAGGGTTCGTTTCCCCAAGCTCAAAACACTTGTTCACAAAGTACAGCTGGGTTTACAATATTCAACAGGACCTTGGAATGCCCTTCCCCAAGCTCAAAAGCACTTTTTCACAATGTTCAACTGTTAATTGCTTTCAAATTTTCTGAAACAACTCTCATGTGTTGGTTGGTGCTCTCTGGTCTGGGTGCAGTTAGCAGACCGCACGGTCCACCTACTACAGGCCGTACAACCAGGGCCCTCGACTTCTTAATTGCCCCAGCTTTCTTCCACTTTTACTTGGCTTCCTTTACAGTGTTTACTCAAACAGGAAATGTTCACATGGAGGTGATATGCTTTCTTTGTCACCCCTTTTTATAATTTTGCATCAAGTTTAATTTGGCAAGTTTACTTTGAAGGCTCCCAAGGATAACCTTTTTATACAATGTCTTCAGGCAACCCTTTTGTTGACTTAACATTTGTTTGTTCTCTCATTGACGCTTCAATAAGTTCAGAGGCCTTCACAAACATGCCGACTGCATGCGACCACTCTGACACTATGTAGCTAGCAACTTTCACACGCTCGTGCACAGGGTTTCTTGTAATGTGAGAAACCCACTGGTCGCGTTCTTGGTTCTCGTTGCTTCTCAGCTCACACAGCCACCTGTATTTGAAGTCAGGGTCCTACCTCCTGCCCCTCAGGCACTCCTGCGGTCAGTTTCTCCACCCAGGAGAAAGAGCACCTTGCAGTCACAATGAAAGGACCGATAGTCCACATGGCTCTCTTCTTCCGAGTCCGTCGGCACCCTGGAGACACAGCTTCCTCGCCACACTTCCGCAGACGGCTTTGCTCTCCACAGGTTCCCCTATTGGTCGAGCCAGACTCCCTGCTGCTCTCTCTTCTCTCTTGTGTGTTCCACCCTTTAACACCTGAGCCCTATTAAGGAACTGCCACCTGAATGGAAGATCCCCAGGGAGTAGTTGTGAGAGTGCCTTCAGGTTTCTCACATACCCTTCCCCTACGCAGGTTGGACCTTGATGCTTTGCAGGGGAACCTCGAGAGATGGTCTACGTTAACTTGCTTTCGACCTTTCCAATGGTCTACTGAGAAGCAGTGCAGTTGGAGGTCCAAGAACCACTGCATAACCCTACGGTTTGACTCTTTTTTCTGGCTAATCCAGACTAATGGAGAGTGGTCAGTGATCAGTCTAGATTTTCAACTTAGTAGTTAGTACATAAGATGTAGGATCGCCCAATTTATTGCTAGTGCTTCTAACTCAATGACCGAGTAATTCTTCTCCTTAAGGAACAGTTTCCGACTGATGTACAATATCGGATGTTCCAGTTCGTCATGATTTTAGGATAAGATCGCACCTAGTCCTGTTAGGGAGCCATCTGTTTTTAGGATGAATGCCTTAGAGAAATCTGCTACTTTTAAAAATGGGGCTTTGACGTAATGTTTGTTTTAATGTGTTATAACAAATTTCATCCTCTTCAACCCACTTAACCTTTTGGAGCTGAGGGCGCTGTTACACGACTAACCAAGATGGCTGCAGCCTGAGAGGCTCTGTCTACGGTAATAATATCCTCTTCAATATCCTTGATCCTGAACGCTCGACTTGCCCCAACAAAAAAAAAGCAGATCCCGAAGGCGAAGGACTCTGGCACCCTCCGGTGTCACATTGACAAAAATCACAGCCTCCCTGCACAAGATCATTCTTTATTTGGCGAGGCGCTTGGCCTGTGACAATTGGAGTGGGGGAGGTGCAGAGCGCAAACCTATCGCAGGTGCCCAGAACACAGCATTCTGGGACTGCGGCTCTTGAGGTCCGTCCCCCTGGCAGGGGAAGAAGAGAGTACTGCTCCTCCTGCCCTCCCCCTGTCTGACCAGCACTGACTGCCAGACACGCTGGGAGCACTTGAGCAGGGGAGTGCTGCCGGCTGTGGAAGGTAAGTGGGCTTGTGCGCCAATCCCCCCCAACCGGAAATGAGAACGTGAGACCCCATCGCTGATCCAGACACAGTGGTGTGAGCACCTCTGACACCAGCCTGCAATTGATAATACCGCTGGGCCAATTTCCTAGTCCTGGCCACTGCATCCGCAGACCTCATCAGATGTGACACTTCGGGGGGGGGGGGGTGAGAACAAAAAAAGAGTGCCCCTCGCCCACACAGCGACCACCACGCACATCAAGGTTGGATTGAGGACCGACAACCATAAACATCTCTGCACCCCGGAGTAAGGGACCTGCCCACATTTCCCCGTGTGGCACCTTGAGTGGTGCGCCGTGGCCATAAAGCCCGACTTGAACCCTGGATAGGCCATTGCACAATAAAAGCCCCTGGCGCTGCTGGGCCGTAAATTGGAGATACACCTGCCCTGCCGGCCCCTGCCTCTCCACACAGAAATAATGCACAGTGATCCCTCTCAGAAGTGCTGGGCCTCACGCGCAGTGTTGAGGGCCAGGGCACAAGTGCGTGGGGTCTTGGCGCCCCTCGGCACCTCTTGGTGGGGTGAGTTGTGTAACCATTTGCTGGGGTAATACTGCACCGCGCACCCGTGCACTGCAGCCATCCAGGTCTGCACTCACCCTGGGCGCACAACGTACAGCCTTGCCTTGTTATCTTCTACAGCAGAGACACAGCAGTGGGCCCCGGATATTGCCCCGCGTACTGCGGAGCCCAGCTGCGTGCCAGGGGGGCGTGAGTTAGTAGCGCTAGAGCATTACTCTCTCTTACCAAAGGAGCCTGACCGACACTGCCTAAAGTGAAAGCTATGCGGGTGACACACCAGGAGGTGACGGCCAAGTCCACAAGCCTGGCCTGCAAAAGGCCCCCAACGTCAAGGAAGCTCAAGGCGACCCCGACACTACAAGGCCCATTCCTCACCAAGAAAACAGAACACGGCCTTAAGAGCAGAACGGGCAGCACACTCCTCGTCGGCCTGCCCCCAGCATGGTCGACCCAAAAAAGCAGGCGAAGATGGAACAATTCGCCCGCAATGGCCAAACGCAGTCATCCACTCCCCCTCCCTCGACATCTCTGGCTGAACAGGTAGTGTCACCCCTGAACCGCACACTACTGGCACTAAAAAATAGCACTGGGAGCCGCCAGGGGGCGCCGAGATGTTCAGGCGTCTCTAGACTGATCTCCTCCATAAGGGCCATTTTCAGGGTCTGAGCCCCCCCCAAAAGACCCCTGGAGCGAGAATCTGCCCCCCCCCCCACCCCAAGAGCTAGCTGGAACAGGGGAGCACCAGCGGAGAGCAATCCCAACCTCCCGGAGTGCCTTCAGTGCCCTGTTCGGAGCCCGCGGTCTGCGTGCATGGAGCTAGTGCTCGCCGAGCAGAGTTCATCGCCCTGCACTCCGGCATCAAAGAAAATCCTGGACTTAGGTGTTAGGCAGTGTTAGGTGGGACCCTCCCAAGTGTATTGCCCCTTTAAGGGGATGTGTCCCTCCCATGTGTATTTCCCCTTTAAGATGGGCCATGACGGTGTCATGGCCCAATGTAATAAAAGGAGCTCTTGCAGGCACGTGAGACAGAGCGGCTGCAGACTCCCAAAGAGGAACGACTGAGTCCGTGTCTCATTATCCATGTAGGCCCCAGGCCTACACGTGGAGGCGCAGGCCTGCACGCCCAGACACTGAGGGACTCGCCTGCCAGGATGGCAGTCGAGGTCCCCTCGGTCAGAGGCCTGGCAGGCTGTGACCCCACGCCAGGGTACCAGAGGCCCTGGCACCCGGGGCCATGCCGGATGTCCATGGCAGGCCCCCACCCCCACACATAGTGGGACTGCTCGGCGCTAGCAGAGATAGCGCCCGGGGCCGCCCGCCGGATGACCATGGCCGGCGACCCCCAACAATGGCGACGAGGACGAGTCCACGTGGCCCCCCCCATGCTGCCAGTGAGTGGTGGGGGGGGAGGAACGTCCGACCCCATCGTGGTCCGGCGTGGCCTGCGCCTCACCACCGTGGTGTAGGCCCGGGCCTCCCCGCGATGAGGCATTCACCCCGCGGCGTTCCGCCGCAAAGAGGATGATGGAGGAGGAGCGGCGATTCGTTGCCGTGGTGGAAAGTGCAGGGGAGCCATTGCGTGCTGCGCCCCGGCCGCGGCCTTCAGAAAAGGGGGTGCTCGTGCGGCCGGGATCGGAGCATGGCGGCACCCCTGCGATGTTTGCTGCTCCTGCGACGTTCGTTGCTGCAGGAAGAGAGGAGGTACACCACCCGCCGGGGTGGGTCACGCTGCGGATTATCCCCGCCGTGGGGAGAATGATTGTGTGTGCGCCCCCCCCGGAAAAGCAATGAGCGGTGTCCGCCGCGAAAGGAGGGGCCGATGGCGAACCCGAACCCCTGCGGCGTCCGCTATGCGGGGCCGCTGTGACGCGCTGTGGCCCCCCCGTTGTCATCCCGCCCCGGCGACTGCGGATGCTGCTCCAGTCGGGAGCAAGCAAGTAAGCGGCAGCGGCCGCAACAACAGTGGAAAAAAAAAAAGAAAAAAAAAAGTGAAATGCTCCGGTGCGGAGCGCCGAGGCAGTGGTTCTGCGGCGGCTGTATGTGCCTGGACAGCGGCACTCACCACGCCTTAAAGGCAGCACCTGCCGCCCGAAATATGAGGAGGGGTGTGCGCCCTCCCAAGGAGAAACACCGCTGTGGGAACGGCGCACCCCTGAGGGAGAGCTGGCGAGCATCCGCTGCCACACAGAAAGTAAATGAGGAAAGAGGTGGGTGCTCGCCCCTGCAAGCCCCAAGCCAGAAGCCTGCCAGAAAGGAAATGGGGGAGAGGCCCACAAGAACTGACTGACCTCCCGATGGGGAAGAAGTCGTGCTGCCCCAGGGGAGAGAATTATGTCCTGGGCAGCCGCCAGTGAACAGAAAAAAAAAAAAAAAAGAAAACCGTGCTTCAAACCGAAGTGAAAACAGGGCGGCGGCAGGATCCTCCAGCGTGCTGCCCTGCTGAAGTCCCTGTAAAGGTCCCAGGGCAGGCGTGGAAATGAACAGCTCTGTGTCAGAGCTAAATGAAACACCAACAAAGAGCCTGCTGCCCCTCCATGTCCCGGGACCATCAGCAGTAAAGTGCCTGGCGGCTCCATGTCAGAGGTTGGACACAGGTTTATGCCCTGTGGTGACAAGATGCGGCGCTCTAGGTTGGCGTTTTGCAAACAGAAGCACATGGCCCTCACAGTTATCCTGAGCCCCACCAGCGCAGAATAATGAAGTGCCATGGGTCACAACAGAGGCAAAGAAGGATCGAAAAGGGCCATCCATCAGCACCAACGCATGTCGCATTGCTAGTCAGAGGAGTCCTAAATGGGCAGTTGGTGCCAGACATCACACCAAAGCACCCTCCCTTGTGGGCTGGATTGGCAACACTGAGTTCCTGCTGTGGTAGACCGTGGGCCACCCACGTCTGCCAACTGAGCTGAAGCGCTCTCCACTGGGGCACCCTCAAGCATATCCCACGGCATGAAAGCAGGTCGCTGCATGATGGGACACTCTTCGGTTTGCCACTTCAGGGTTCAGGGACAAGGACTGTGCTTTTGCCCCAGCATATCTATGCCGCAGCTAATAAGAGGTGGTCGTTGAAAGCCCTAGCACATCAGTAAGGGGACTGGGGTCACGAGGACCTCTAGGGGGGGCTGTGTTAGTTGCTGCCAGATACTGTGGGTAGCTCCAGCAGCAAAGGAGAAACAACCTTCCGTTGCCAATGCACATGGGCACTCAGATGTTGGTTTCGGAGTGTGAAAACCCAAGTGGTTAGAAGCTATCACGCGCCAATCGACTGTCGACTGCTTCACGTCTGTTGTGACTCCCTATCCCCACATCTACACCGAGGCATGCAGCTTTTCCCCCTATACTCCCCAAGCATGGGTGGCAGAGAAGGAGCCCTGCCACTCCAACTGAAGAGTGTTCTATGTTAGCACAAGGACATTGAAGAGCCCTGGTCATCTGGACCAGGAAGCAAGACGCTGCCCGTTCCACCGGAACTGAAGGGGACATTGATGTGCCGGGCCTCCGGGTCGAAATAAAGGAAAGGACGGACTCTGCACACTGAAGGCAGCAACGGGTCACCATAAGAGGTGCTGCATGCGCAGGACTGGTCAATTGTGAAGGCCCCAAGCACTGGACCACGGGTGCTCTGTACCATCTGGAACCCGAGGACGCTCCCACTGCTGTGGAGAGACCTAAGCAGCAGGCAAACCTAATACTGGACCGCCACGGATACCCTGCCTGTCCCACAGGTGGCTTTGGCACCGAGCCACAAAAGGGTCCTCAACTACCTGCCACGGTTGTCGCCCCTCATGCCATGTCGTCACAAGGCGAGTCCAGCGTGGCCTTGGGGGAGGTACCTGCCAGCCCCCGAACTCAGCCAACAAATGGTGTCCGACCAAACCACCACCCAGAAGTGGTGCAGCAGACGGGGTATGGGTTGCGGCTCATCCTGAGTGCTCGTGCGCCCTCCTGCGGCCCCAGGAGGAAAGAGACACTCCTGACTGGGGGAGCATCACACAGAAGGGGTGAGTGATGTCCTGTCACCTGTGCCCGACCCACAGCACAGGGAGCAGCCTGGACGCCCTGACACCTGCGTCTCGCTGCCCGGCTCTGCACATCAGGAGACGATGCCGATGTGGCCCCGGTACCCGCCAGGTGTGGCCTTGCCGGCCGTGAAATGTACCATCCATGGGCCTGGACTCGGGGAGTGACCCCTAAACGGGTGCTGATGGAAGATGAACTGGTCTCCTGCTGCCCTGCAGTTGCTTAAAGAGGACTCAGTAATCCGGTGTGTTTTGATGCTGTGAACCTGCATAGTAACCACATGTGTTAAGTGGTCTTAGTAAAGAATAATAAGGTGAGACTGTGATCCCGCAGTCATGAGGTGTTGGGTAGTGGCCGTGCCGAACCCCAGGTTAATAAAGGGTTGTGCAAGCTGTGGGAGAGCTGCCTCTATTCCTCCGGCAGCTCACTGTCCATGACGGTCATCTATTGAGTGTGTTTAGAAATGGGTTAGTATATGTTATGTTTGTAACTGTTGGAGTTAGCGATCTATGGGTCCGTGGCATATCCCATGGTTGGTCTATTCTGTAAGTTTGGAGTGATAAGTAGTTTGTTGTTCTGAAGCGGGTGGGACGCATGTGTGGGATAGCAACGTTTGTTTGTTCGTTATGAAAAAGGAGGAGTGTTAGGTGGGACCCTCCCAAGTGTATTGCCCCTTTAAGGGGATGTGTCCCTCCCATGTGTATTTCCCCTTTAAGATGGGCCATGACGGTGTCATGGCCCAATGTAATAAAAGGAGCTCTTGCAGGCACGTGAGACAGAGCGGCTGCAGACTCCCAAAGAGGAACGACTGAGTCCGTGTCTCATTATCCATGTAGGCCCCAGGCCTACACGTGGAGGCGCAGGCCTGCACGCCCAGACACTGAGGGACTCGCCTGCCAGGATGGCAGTCGAGGTCCCCTCGGTCAGAGGCCTGGCAGGCTGTGACCCCACGCCAGGGTACCAGAGGCCCTGGCACCCGGGGCCATGCCGGATGTCCATGGCAGGCCCCCACCCCCACACATAGTGGGACTGCTCGGCGCTAGCAGAGATAGCGCCCGGGGCCGCCCGCCGGATGACCATGGCCGGCGACCCCCAACAGGCAGGGCGAGGTCTGGAAGGTGGGCCCCCTCTGATTTACCGCCGTCGGATGAGCAGCTGTGGAGAGAGGACGGTCGTTTCGCCGCCCCCAGTTGGAGTTCGTGGGGAGCGGCGCTGCCTGTCCGGCAAGGAGATCGGCCGGGGGTCCAGCCCTGGAGAGGAGGTGAGGCCCTTCGGTGGCGATAGCTTACCCCACACCCTGGTTGCCGCTACCTCCAACCTGACCCCCGAGCCCACCTCACGACTCAGGGGATTGAGAAGTGCCTTGATGTGGGGGGGACACCGCGAGGCGGGGGATTGATTGGCCCTGCCTCCCCAGTAACCCTCGGAGAGACGCGGGCCGGCAGCATTTTCCCTCTGCCCAGGCCGAAGTTAGCCCGCTGCATGAGTCGAACCTACCTGCATTGAGGCTGAGGGCGCCATTTCTGTGATCGCCAAGTGGAGGCTCGCCATGCACTGCTGATTGAGGTGATGGTGGGTTGGCTTAGGCACCAGCAGTACGTGACCCGGGGGCCCAGGTGAGAGCTGCGCTCCACATTACATGCTGTTCCAGAGACCCCCGCTGCTGCACCTCCCTCCTCCGGTGGTTGGACTTTCCGGCCCTCGCTCCCTAGTCTGTGCCTTATACTGTCGGGTCTGTGGTTGGGGGGCCTCCACGCCGGAGGATTCATTCGCCCTATCCTCAGATCCGCTTTCCAAGCAATTTATTTTTTGTTGTTTTTTTTTTTCTTTGTTTTTTTACCCTCTCTCGGTTGACTCCAGAGGCTCTCCTGCAGGTGTGGTTGCCTCTCCTGGCTCCAGCAGCTGCAGTCCTGTTGGCAGTGTGTTGAGTTTGGAGGCAGAGGGGAAGCATCATATGGTGTGGGCGTCGCCTGGGGAGCGGGGTAGCGCTGGGCATCTACACCTCAAAGTTTTTGGTGCACCTTTGGGACTCTGCTGCTCTCTTTCCTGGAACCTTGCCGGAAGCTGCGTGGATCCAGGGGGCTGCGCTCCTTACTCTGCTTTCAATGGACTGGGCAAAAGCCCTGCAGAGGTTTCGCCACACCGTAGGGATGACTCAAGAGAGCAGTGCCACTTCTAACAATGGTCAATCAGAGGAGATGGAGGCCCAAACAGTGGGCGGAACAATGGTGTCTCTATTGGAGGAGATTTGAGGCTTCCGAGCTGACATCAGTAAGAGGCTGGACACGTTGGATAAGAAGGTAGACTCAGTAGATGATAGAGTCCAAGCACTGGAGGCTAATCAATCCTTGATTGACATTCTTGAGTCTCAAATTGATGCTCGCTTGTCAGAGCTGGAGAGAAAGGAAGAGAAGGTCTCCCTTAAATTGGATGACTTGGAGAACAGAGAGAGACGGTGTAACCTGAGATTCCTAGGTGTGCCAGATTGTGATGGAGAGACGCCGGCGGACATTGTTAAAATAGTGAAGGCGGTAATGAGCAAGCTGTTTGATGAAGGGAATACTAGTGAGCCTACTATTGACAGGGCTCACAGAGCGGGGGCCCCAGCGAGAGGCCCACGGTCGATTGTAGTGAAGTTTCACTACTATTCTGAGAAGGCAAAATTTTGGAGCTGGCTTGGAAGAGGGGGCCTATAGAGTGGGAGGGCGCCAAAGTTTCTATATAACAAGACCTGTCAGCCCTCACTTTGTCACGCAGACGACTATGCAGTCCCCAAACGAAGTGGCTCCAGTCCAGGGGAGTGCGATACAGATGGGGCCACCCATTCTCACTCTCGTTCGAAGTGGAGGGGTACAGGTACTCACTGGTCTCCGAAACCGACATACAAAAGGTGTCCCAAGAACTGCTGGGCGATCAGGCTACAAGAGACAGACAACTAAGTGGAGAGGGGGTCCTGGCGCGGCCACCTAGCACCAAGCAATTTGCAGAAAGGCACCGAGTTCGGGGCCACAGGAGGAAATTCAGGAAGATGGGTCCTCCCTCTCCCGGTCAATCGCTACTTGACGGGCCCTGGCGTTTGATGTGTTTCCTCTAGATTGAAGAGGGGGTGGGTTTGGGGTGGGGGTTCACTATCCTCAGGTCATGTATGGAGTGCAGGGGGTGAATGGTAACATCTTGAAGCACTGTGATTGATTAGCGGGGTAGCGGGGGCTCAGAATGTTGAGGGTTGCTATTGTTGTGCGTTGCCCTGGTGGAGGTGACTCCTGGTGGCCTGGTGTGGCGACAGGTTAAAAGTTGCGAGCAGTCCAGGTGCTTGTAGAGGGGGGAAGGGGGGTGGAGGGGGATTTTGCTTTGGAATGGGGAAGTTCATTGTTATCAACTGATTGGAGTCTCGGCTTTCTGGGGGGGTAGCTATTTAAGGGGGTACCAATGCCATTTTAGCAGTGGGGGGAACTCTGGGGGATCTTGTATGTGTGAAAGTGTGCACCTCTTTGACTTCCCTTATGGCTGACCCCGATCTTTTACTGACTCTAGGCTCATTGAACGTACGGGGGCTTAATTCGCCCCAGAAGAGGTCTCTTACCATGAGAGAATTTTACAGATTAAAGCTGGATTTTCATTTTCTTCAGGAAACCCATTGGGTGAGAGGTGGAGAGCTTCCTTTGAAAGCGAGGTCGATACAGAGAGTTTTTCATGCCTAATACCAGTCCAAGAAAAGAGGGGTAGCAATAGTGGTAGCGGCCAAGGCTCAGTTCACCCTGAAAGCCCAGTGCAGAGACCTAGAGGCGCGATTCATTATGATTAAGGGTGAAGTGAGAGGCTCAAAGGTGACCCTGGTCTCTATATATGCTCCCAACGAGGCCCAGGATCGCTTTTGGTGGGAGATGAAGTCCAGAATAATGTCTTTTACGGAGGGCGTCCTGGTGGTGGGAGGAGATTTTAATATGGTCCTAGAGCCAGATTGTGATAGGAGGTCCAATCGGCCCTTTACAGACTCTCCATTACAGAGACACCTGGCTGCCTCGTTTCAGGGCACCAACGTCGAGCTTGGGCTTCGAGATTCTTTTTCGATTCGTGAGGACCCTACCCCCTCTTTTACCTATTTTTCCAAAACCCACCTGTCGTATTATAGAATTGATTATATTCTTGTCGATAGAACGTTCAGTGAGCAGATCACGAAAGCAGAGGTGGAAGCGACGCCGTGGTCGGACCACAACTTAGTACAGGTCCATCTGGGGTTGCCGAAGAGGGTAGTTGGCCAAGGGAGATGGATGTGTAATGATCTCCTGCTGAAAGACAAGGAGTTGTACCAGTCCATCCTAATCTCAATCCAAGAATTCTTTGAATTCAATGATAACGGACAGGTGAGGACGGAGGGAGTTTGGGAGGCCTTTAAGGCCACTATTAGGGGCGTTCTCATAGGGCTGGGGGCGGCGAGGAAGCGGGAGAGGGGCTGGGAGGAGAATCTCCTGAGGGATAAAATTGATGCATTGAAACGAGGGGTAAGCTTAGATCGCAGATGTTCCCTGGTAAGTGGGCTGAGCTGCAGCAATTAAAGGCAAAGCTAGCTTCACTGTTGCTGGGCCAAACCGAGAGAGAAAACTCATTCCTTAAACAACAATATATGGAAAAGGGAGAAAAGGCTGACAAAATCCTAACCTGGAGGCTCCTGGAATGTAGAAATAAAGAGTGCAGGTGCTGACCCTCCCGAGTGGGGCGACTTGTAGGGATGACCCGGGGATTGCGGAACAGTTCTGCCTGTTTTACGAGCATCTCTATACGTCCGAATATGGGGGAGACGGGGAGGACATAGATAGGTTTCTGGAATCTCTTTCCCTCCCCGTCTCTCCCCTGAGAAGTCAGATCCGCTGGAAAGGTTAGTCACTCCGCAAGAAGTGATTGATACAATCTCCATGATGCCGGGGTTGGCCCCGGGAGACGATGGGTTTACTGTCCTTTTCTATAAGTCTTTTCGCTCGGCTCTAGCCCCCTTCCTGGCTAAGCTTTTTAACGCAGTTTTGGACTCAGGCAGTCTCCCGCAGTCGATGCTCTCAGCCCGTATTGTTGTTATCCCAAAGGAAGGGAAAGATCCAAGGCAGTGTCAGTCCTTTCGGCCCATCTCATTGCTTAACACAGATGTGAAAGTACTGGCTGAACTCCTGGCTAATAGGTTGGCTCTGCTTCTCCCGTCATTGGTGCATGGGGATCAGGTGGGCTTCATTCCCGGGAGGCGGGGGGTGAGGGTACAATATTCAGAAGTCTCTGGACTTAATGCATGAAGTGGCGAGATCGGGTGAGGAGGCCTACCTGTTGTCCTTGGACTCGGAGAAGGCCTTTGACCGCGTTGTGGGCTTACTTTGGCAAGGTTCTTCAGAAATTCGGTCTGGGGGCAAAATTCTGTGGCTGGATATCGGCTCTTTATAATGGACCAACAGCTAGAGTAGTAGTAAATGACACAGTTTCGGACTCTTTCTCGCTAGGGGGACCGCCAAGGATGTCCGATTTCGCCCCTTCATTATGCGCTAGCTATGGAACCTCTTGCGTTAGCCATAAGGGAGCACCGGGGAATTGCGGGTGTACGCTGCGGAGACATGGAGTTCAAGCTTTCCCTATTTGCAGATGATGTCCTGGCGTATTTAACAGATCTCCGGTCTTCTCTTCTGAATCTCTTTGACTTGCTCCGAGAGGTCGGAAGCTTTTCAGGGTTGAAGGTTAATCTAGGGAAGTCTTCCTTAATGCCAATGGGCACAGCCGAAACTGAGATAGAGGGGAGGGAGTCATTGAGGGGTGTTAGAGTAGAGCGTGAGGCTACATCTTACCTCGGTGTCCTCCTTACGAGAGACTTATCCAACCTATTTGAACTGGAATACCCACCTATCTTAGCTAAGATTAAGTCTGACTTGCTCCGCTGGGCCCCCCTCACCCTCTCGTAGTTTGGGCGAATGGTCTCCGTCAAGATGAATATACTACCCAGACTTCTGTACCTTTTCTCTGCTCTCCCAGTTGCTATTCCAAGATCCTTTTTCAGATCCCTCCATCTAGTAGTCCAGCGCTTCATTTGGCAGGGGAAGAAAGCAAGGGTCAAATTTGGTTCCTTAACACTCCCGAAATCACATGGGGGATTTGGCTTCCCAGACTTTAGGCTTTATCACAAGGCCGCACAATTGAGAGTGATGTTGGAGCACTCCAGAGACGATCTGAGGACCTACTGCTCCTACATAGAGGATGTACATGTTCATCCCAAGAAGGTGATGGATCTTCTATAGTTCCCAGTCAAGGACCTCCCCTATCAAACAAAGAATCACCCTACCTTGGCGGTTCTATGGGAACTATGGAAGGAGGATAGAGAAAATGCAACGCTCTCTTCCTGGCCCTCTCCGTTGTCCTTTTTGTGGGGACCCCGTTTGATCTGGGCAGTAGAAATTTACGTGGGATGCAGGCTTGGTCGGATACGGGTCTTGAACGGGTGGCTCAACTCTTCCAACGGGGCCAGTTCATTGAGTATCCCAGCTTGAGGGAGGCCATGGGTGAATCCCCGATGTCTGTCTTTGATTATATCAGTTTGAAAGGAATCGTCACTGATAGTCAGTGGGCTGAAAAGCTGGCCCGCCCTCTGTCCCCTCTTGAGAGAATCATAGTAGACTCTCCCTCACAAAGAGACTCATTGTCTAAATTCTATAAGTGTCATTATGCCCGCTCCCGGGGAGCCGGTTCAAGCCCTGCGTCCCCGAAAGCGGACATCCAGTCCCCAAGGAAGGACCCAGCAACCCCATATAGGGGCCCTTTGGACAGTGTCCTGGCGCCTATGGCGCCAGGCTCATTATGGGAGTACTTGGGTGCACTTACCTGATGCAGACCATGCTGCAGGATCCCGGCCTCCTTGACGCCTGAAAGGAACTACTTTACTTGTGGGACAAATTTACCATCCGGGCGTGGTCGGGGAAGGATACATACCAGATTGGAGGAAGGATACATACCTGGAACTTCTTCCAAGGTTATTTAAACCCCACCCGAACAGCCACACGTGCTTCGCGTTGTTCTGCATCTAGCAGCTGGACGCTCACCGTGTCTGCTCCTGCATCCTGATTTCTGCCACGCCTGCCAGCATCCTGGATCACCTGCAAAGGAAGAGAAGAAGAGAACAGAAGAAGGAAAAGTCCTTACCTGCTAAATCCGCATCCCGGAGACATCTCGCCGACAATCCTGAAAAGGAAGACTTTTATTTAAAAGATCATCGCGTTGACCGCTGCAGCGCCGCATTCCACTCACCTTTACAGGGCGCCTCCATGTTCAGCAGTGATCATCCGGATTCGCATTCACGCCTCAGCGCCTAGGGAGAAAAAGACCAGAACAAAAGGTGAGAGAGAGAAGGGAATAAGGAAAGCTAAATCTCCATGTTAAGACTTACCTGTTGATTCATTCCCTCTTCATTTCGGGTCCGCGCCGCATCCTGGCATTTCCGGAACCCGGCCCCTAAGGGGAAAAAGAGACATCAGCGTTAATGAGCGAATGAAAAGACATTACCAAAAAACGCTCATTAAAGACTTACCTGATTTCTACAAGGATTTCACCTCTCATCTCGGGTCGGTGCCTGTTCCCCGGCATTCCGTACCCCGGCCCCTATGGGGAAACAGACACTAGCATTAGTACATTAATGCATGGACACAAGAGGAACCTCTTATCAAAAAACTTACCTGGAAGCCAAGCAAGTTTGGTTCTCACCAATCCGAAAATCCAGTGAAGTAACTGGATACCAACGCGCCCCTGCATCAGAAGCAGGATGGAGAGCTCGTCCTTCCAAACCCTAAGGTGAGACGCTACGAGGAATCACAGAAGGGTTTCGAGGAGGGTGAGAGGGGAAAGTGGGAGGCCGATTGCATTACCCCGCAGACAGTTAATCCCCTATTTTCGCCTACAGAAGGATACTTCTGCGAGCCAGACAAGCCAGATTTGGGGGCCCGATCCAGTCCGTCTTCCGAACCCTGCGCATCACCTTAGAAGAGGTCACAGCAGCGCGAACCCGGCCAGCGCCTCCGTGGGAGTCAGGTGAGCGTTACAATAAGGTCCTTATTACAGCAGGCGCGGCGAGTAGGAAGGGGTTTAAGTGGCAGTGGGAGACTAGGTTGGGAGTGAAAATGGAAGAAGCAACATGGTCCGCCATTTTCAAATCCCTTTTCTCGGGGAGCCTGTATACAGCGGCGGTGCAGCACAATTTTAAGGTACTTCACACATGGCATCTTGCCCCAGTGCGGCTTGGCATAATGTACCCGGGAGTAGTTCCGCTCTGTCTGAGGGGATGTGGACAACGAGGTACATGGTTTCACTTATGGTGGGAGTGTCCTATTGTACAGTCTAACTGGGCATATCTTAATACCTGGATTGAAGACATAACGGGAACCTCTCCGCCTCTCCTTCCTATTGATATTCTGCTTGGTGTCTCCTCCGTGGACGGTCTCCCTTCTCCCCTTCCCAGGGTGGTTCAAGCCATGTTATGTGCAGGGAGGATGGTCTTGGCCCAAAAGTGGAAAAGTGTTTTACCTCTGAGTAAATCAGAATGGATGGCAAAGATCTGGATGATATTTCATATGAGAAGCTCTCGGCCCTGATTCATGACACTATGAGCTCTTTCTTGCAAGACTGGAAGGTGGTTCTTCTCCACGAGAACTGTGAATCACTGAGACTGTGAATACCCACGAGAAGGCTGGTATATTTTTGAATGTGTCCTACACTGTATCTGTTAATTTACCTCACTTTTCTGTTCGAGCCTATGATGTCATATCGTGCTACATTCGTCACTTTGTTAACCCGGAGTGTTAGGCAGAATCCTGTGCAGTTCCCTTAGGGAACACTGCAAAAAGATTAAGACTACAGGAGTAAGCAGTAAACCCAATTGGTATCAGCCTGCACCATCCAGATTTACCTGGTAGCTGTGGCTGAGCAGTCAGACTTCTCTCAAGATGAGTAGGGCAGTATATAAAGCATACACAATAGGGCCAAAAACACAGTAGAGCAAACAAACACTGACCAGAGCTTTGTATCAAAAGTATATAATTATTTATTTAAAACACACTTTAGGAAATACACTAGCACTCTAAATCAAAAGCAAGTTAAAACACAGTCAGGTAAAGTATGCATACCTCCCTTAATAATTATGAGACAAGTCTAGGTCAAAACACCACTATTTGTCAAAACAGATGTGAGCGCGTAACCTAGATGGCACTCCAATAATTCGGTTAAAGGGAGAGAGAAAGACAGTTCATCAAAATAAAACAGTTCCCAACACTTTCCTAAGTTCAAAGCAAGTTAGTTAAGGCAGTAGACACTGTAGAGCCAAAGTTCATAGGCCAGGCCCACTTTGAATGGAGCAAGGCGAAAGGTGCCCAAGATCACAGTTTAAAATGCACTAAAAGTCTTTGTAGAAGGTTCAAAAGAGGTTGGGGTGGTTCAAGAGGTAAAGTTAGAAGGTCTGGGGGCCAACCCAGTTGGAAAGCCAAGGATTTAAGGGTCACCTTTAGCAAACCGTGGAAAAGGAGGCCAGGTGGAACACAGTACCTTTAAGAGAGAGGAAGCTCCAGCGGTGGCAGTTGTTCCTGGCAGCGGGTGCAGTTCATTGTTTCGACCAGGGGAAGAAAGGATCTCGTCGAGGAGGAAACTTGGAGTCGTTGCACTGCCCAGGGATGAAACCAGCCACGGTGTTCGTCGGTTAAAAGGTGTGTTCCTTTTATTCGCGGTCACAGTGGTGAAGCTTGGCTATCCGGCCGCCGGGGTGCTTGGCACGGGCAATTCGACCAAGAGACGTCCTGGAAGGCGAAAAGGGCGAACTGGTTGATCCCACCAGCTCAAAGGAAGAAGACTCGTCCAGCAGAAGATCTTCTCTTGTCGTTGGGAAAGTGGTGAGGTTGTTGCAGCAGGGCTCCACCGGTGGTGTTGTCGTTGCAGATGGCTCAGCTTCTTCCCTCTTTGGATTCTTAGGTCCTGTGGCGACTTCTCCAGTTCCAGTCCCAAAAGCCCTGCTTTTATGCAGAAAAACCCCCATTCAACAGCCTAGCTGTCACTCACACATGCTAACTGGTGAGCCGGGCGGCTCACCACTGGGCCAATCAGAATAGAGTGCGACTTGGGTTGCTAAGACAACGCAGTCCTAGGTGCCAATTCCCCTCCCCACACATCCTGTGGAACCCAGACAGAGTGGCACCATTTGGAGGGCTTCTGTGGAGAAGCCTGCCAAAATAGTGGAACAAAGGGCCCGACCTTGGTTAGAGTTACAGAGACGGACACAAATGCCATTTTAGAAAAGAGTTCTGGCAAAAAGACCCAACCGGTGATTTAATATTAAATAAATAAATTGGCGGTATCTTTAACATTGCACCAAAAAGTGGTGCGTTTAAAACCAATGGGAAAATCCCATAGGAAATATTCTGGTGGAATTTTTCGCGTGGTAACCACTGCCACCAGCCAGAAACTCGACAAGGGGGGGAACTGGACAGTGCCCCCTTGAAAACAGACCCAGGGGCAATCGAATTAACCCCTTCCAGTACTTCCACAATATGATGGTTTGTGCTGGTTCTGTTCACAATTTTGGACTAGTAAAGTCAATGGTGACTTTACATGCCCTGTGAGACAGTAGTCAGTCCCAGGGTATGGAGTCTGTTTGGGGGTCACTATGACACCCCTGTGTTACTTCACTGAGGGTGCTGTGTAACACACATGAAAAACAGATGATACCCTATGGAGTAAAAGACCCCATAGCCCATAAGCACATACAAAGTCAAAGACATACCTCAAATCATGCCTAAGAGTGGGAGGAAAAGAGTCTCACTCTTAGCAGGAGAAAAAAACAAACCCCAAAAATCCAGCAAAGCTGCTGGGGACTCACTAGGTTTGGGAAATTAGCCTTATAAGAGAATTATCCCTAACACGGAGTCTCCAAAAATATGTTGAATTTGGTTGAACTTGGTGCGGGGGGGGTCTTTACTTGTAGTGTTGATAATGCATTTACTGTTCTAAAGTGTACGGTTTGCTTTGTTATTCAAAATTGTTCCAATAAAATTTAAGTGTAAAAAAAAAAAGAATAGCACTGACAACCTGTGTGCGAAGATCGATGGAACAATTTCGAATAACAAAGCAAACAGTATACTTTAGAACATGAAAAGTAGACCTATCAGCGATTCAAATAGACGAGCTGTGTGGGCGGATGACGGAGAAACTTAGCAGAGAATAGGGGAAGGTGAAAACAAGATAGCCATTTTGCAGAAAGAGATGGCCGCCCTGCAACAGCCCGTCAAGGTCGTCCTTGCCAAGAACGAGGACCTGGAAGGCTGTTCCAGGAGAAATAATATCCGCATTATTCGGGTGCCGGAGACCACCCATATAGAGAATATGGAGAAATTTGTGGAACAACTCCTAGTTGAAATTTTGGAAAACCCGACCCTTTCCAACATGTACATGGTGGAGCGCGCTCCAAGATCTCTGGCCTCACGACCCCAGAACGCCCAATAATAGCTAGGATCTTCTGCTACCTGGACAGGGACACCTTGCTCAGGGCAGCACGAGACAAAGGTGAGCTGAGATGGGGAGGCTCCACGATTCGACTCTTCCCGGACATCAGCCCAATGGTCCAAGATCAACAGAAAACCTTTCAAGGGGTCAAAAACACTCTCTGGTAAAAGGGCATAAGATATTTGATGATGTACCCCGCAAAGCTGTGTATACAATACAACGGATCGACAATGTTTTTTTACCACCCCTGGGGGTGCAGAACGATTTGCATTGAACATACCGGATCCCGGGAGGATCGCCACGGCACTTGCCTTGACAGTATCATCATATCCTTTACAATGTACACTATGTATTTGCTTATAGCAAGGCCCTAAAATAGGGCCTGGGGAACCAGGTCAGTAGTTTTAGTCAGAATGTAAATTGTCGTATTCACATGGAGCGCATGGGCTGCCCTCAAAGCCCCGATACCTGCACATAATGCAGCTTGGTTTGATCATGTTAAAGTTGGAGGTGGAGGATGGGTGCCGGTAGGTTGTTGTTTCTGGTGGGGTTGGGGGAATAGTCTTCAAGGAACTTCCAAAGGCACGACGTATAGTGAACCCAAAAGGCACTAATCTGCAGTCCCTACACCTGGTATAATGTATGATACAGGGACAGGTACGGCACTGCATTACCCAATATGGTAGACACACTCATTGCTGAATGCCAGCAATTTCCGCACTAGACTCAGGCTATAGTCGAGCTACAGTACTGTCCATAATGTCATGGAATGTAAGGGGCCTCACTAATGGGAAAAAAATTAGGTTGATTAGTAATTATTGCAAAGACCATACCATCAATATCCTATGCATACAGGAGACACACTTGGTCCGGGATGAGTCTATTCCACGTATGCCAGGCTGGGGTATCCACAGATACGGCTCCTCATACACCACCCATTCCAGGGGGGTCGCTACCTACATTCACAACTCCCTAGACTTCAGACTTCATGAACAAATAACAAGCGAGGGTGGGGAGATGTGTGGTATTGGCCGGGGAGATCCTTGGGCAAAAAATATTGTTGATAAATGTATACGTACCAAATATAGATGCGCCCGAGTGCTTTCATGCGTGCACTAAACACATCTATACATTTCCGGGTTACAGTATCATGTGGGTAGGCGATTACAACATGGCCCTCACCCTGGAACCGGATAGAACTTCCACTGTACAATTGTTCCTACCTCGAGCCGCACAGGCATGGCACGTTATAGCACATCAGCATGACCTGCAAGACGTGTGGCGTGAAGCTCACACAGACAAGCGGGAATACACATACTTCTTGGGTGTCCATGGCAGCTCGTCCAGGATAGACTACATAATGGCCTCCTCGTCCCTGACGAGAAGTGGAACTGAGTCCTCTATCCTTCCCTGTACCCTTTCAGACCACTCCCTGTTTCTTGTGCGCATGTCTGGTCCACCTAGCCCCCCCAAACAACCGCGATGGAGGTTTAGAGCCACAGCTCTTGAAGACGTGGCATTCTGAGCTGAAATAGCTCAAGACATTCAGACATACTTTACCGCAAATTTAAACCCTGGACACAATCTAGGGGTGATTTGGGAGGCCTTTAAGACATACATTAGAGGGTGCTGTATCTCTAGGGAGGGGGAGTGCTGAGGGCCCTTAGAGGGTCAATGCGGAGTCTGCAAGACAGGATTAAAGCCCTAGAGGTGCAAAAGAGGGTGCGGCACACTGACAAATTTAGGGGATCCCTCAAAGCCCTAAGAGAAGAAATTCTGTCATTGCAATCAGGGCAGAAAGATTTACGGGGGATCCAATCGCAGCGACAATATATGGCGAGGGGGGCCACCCCAGCAGGACCCTTGCCAAGGCAATAAAACAGGAACGGCAGCTAACCCCCATCTTGGCCATCGAAAATCAGGACTGTAACCTGGTTAAAGACCTGCTTATATCAACGCTACCTTCAGGGGTTACTATGAGAAACTATACACTTCTCGAACCAGGGCGGCACACGACACTATGCTGCAATACCTAGATGAGGTTGCGCTGGGTTGGTTAGATCCGGAGAGAGGGGGCAAATTGAATAAACCGATCACAGAAGAGGAAATCCGGAAAAAGTTATTCTCTCCCTCACGAATGGTAAGGCCCCGGGCAATGATGGCATCACTGTGGAATCCTATAAGGCATACTTAGACCTGCTTCTCCCCAATCTGAAAAGTATGTACGATAACGCATTGGCAACCAGTACCCTCCCTGAATCCACGAGAATGGCCCTGATTACAGTATTAATTGAATCAGATAAAGATCCCCAGAAATGCACCTCATACTGCCCCCTGTCCCTGATTAATATTGACAATAAGATCATCATTAAAATCCTGACAGAAAGACTACTCCCACATATCCCCGCACTGGTTCTCCCAGATCAAGCTGGGTTCGTACCGGGCTGATCCACACAACTTGAGGAGAGTATTTGAACTAATGCACAATGTTGACCCCGACATCCCTATAGCGATAGCCGCACTGGACGCTGAGAAAGCGTTTGACTCGGTGGAATGGCCATTTTTATTCGAGGTACTCAGATGCTCCGGCCTAGGTCTACAATTCATACAATGGGTTAAGCTGTAATATACGGCCCACCGGGCTCCAGTGTATACCGATGGGATGATGTCAGAACTTATATATCCATCCAGAGGTATAAGGCGGGATTGCCCATTCTCTCCTATACTTACTGCCCTGGTGATGAAAGAATTAGCGTGCCATATTAGGACCTGCACGCACCCCGAGGGGTACGGCTTCAATCACACCTTAACACATCTCGTTCTATGCGGATGATATCTTATATGTCAAACACCCTAAAGAAACCCTGTCCCTCGATGCAGGAGGTCACCAGGTTTGGCGAACTTTCGGGGCTCAAAATCAACTGGACCAAGTCCGATATACTGCCCTTGAGCCCAGTGATGTGCCAAGCAGATATTGGCCTAAACTTCCAGTGGTGCCCCTCTGGGATGCGATACCTGGGAGTGCTAGTGTCATCTAACGTGTGAGACCTCGATACTCATAACTACGTCAAAGTTCTTGATGCACTAGAATTAAAAGTGGAGTCCTGGATCCATCTACCCATATCCCAAGCAGCTTGCATCGGCTTAGCGAAAATGGTCCTGCTACCCAAGCTATTGTACGTGTTTAATAATGTCCCTGTATGGCCTCTGTGTTGCTTCTGGAATCGGGTTAAAAGATTGATGATTAGACTGGCATGGGTGGGAAAACATGCAAGAGTTCCCTATGATATCCTTACTCTGCCATTCGAACAGGGCGACCTGGAATATCCTGATCTTTACGTGTATTATCTGACGGCCCAGATACAATACATAGCAGGGTGGGAACAAACCACCCCAGACTATCCACACTCTAAGGTAGCCAGGGAAGCTGCACACCCGGATGATATAAGGGGAATGCTGTGGGGCACACAAACCTGGATCCCGAGGATAGAAGTACAACCCACAGCCATGACATGTAAAGCCTGGGTTTGAATCTTGCACCTGACAGGAGCATCGACCACGTATTCACCTGGACTTCCACTATACAACATTCAGGGAATACCACTAACACACGAAAGTTCCTTCCATACCCTCTTTCAAATATTAGGTACCCAATCACTGGGCAATTTGGTACAGGATGGGGTGTTCATAACTTTGGACACATTGCAGACCAAGGGAGAATGGATATCAGTCACTCTACTCATGTATTATAGGATCAGATAAGTGCTCGGGTCAAAATGGCCAGATTTTCCCAGGACTCCACTTGTTCGGACTACATTGCAATATGTGTGACACCCACTGTCATCCCAGAAGCTGGTATCAACATTATATACAATGGTTAGGGAAGGGAGAACCAATCAAGCACTAAACCACAGGGCTAAATGGGAGGCCAATTTGGGGGAAAGTTTGAATGACCATCAATGGAAACCAATAGGGCGCCAAACCTGCAACCTATCTTTAAGCAACCGATTCAGGCTGATACACTACAAGTTTCTGCACCAAGTATATTATTCTCCCACCAAATTGCACAGAAACTACCCAGAGAGGCCCTCCACATGGCTAAGGTGCAACATGGAAGCCGCCGATTTTTACCATGTGGCATGGGTGTGCACATGGGTACGCCCCCTTTGGGGGGAGATAACTGGAGCTATGTCAATAATGCTGGCCACAGCTTGGGAGTGCACACCAACCTTATGGCCCCTGGCCCCGATAGGAGATGGTCCCTGTGGTGAGAAAAAACTCCTGGGTTGGCCTCAGTGACGGCAAGATATCTTCTAGCTAGCATGCGGCGGAAACATACCGCCTCAACTTTTGTCAGATGGTTAGAGTACATGAATCTTTGCGAGCAGCGCGAATCCCAGTATGCACAATCTCGACCACCTAATAGCAGACCCATAGACTACTGCCCACCATTCAGGCAATATTATTTGGACTGGAAACAAAATGAACGTGTCGAGGATACTGACCCATCATCTGAACATGACGGAGCGGAACACGTGGGGAAATGAAACTGTTCATCCATAGGGCATTGTGCCCCCAGGGAATATGTAACCAGGTGTGGGACTATATGGCGCTGCAATACTGGAAGTTTGGTCCATCGTTGTGCCGTATTAGTGTCTATAAGTGACTGCCAATAAATATCACTTGTTCTGCCTAAAGCAATCTTAAGGGAATTGAGGGGCGGGTGAGGGGGGGTGGGACAGGGATGTTCATGGTCATTGATGACCAAGTTGTATGTTATGTCGCTTACTATGCAAAAATACAATAAAGAAAGTTTCATTTTTCAATTTGTTGGGCAGTCTGGAAGTCTTGCTAGAGAAGTTTGGGATGAACCTGTGGTAGTAACCTATCAACCCCAGAAAGGCTCTCAAATCCTTCTTACTTTTTGGTGTGGGAGTCTTAAGGACAGCTCTAACTTGTTCGTGTTGGGATTGGACACTACAGTTATCCACAAAAAATCCTCAATGCTTGACAGCAGATTGGGCTGGTTTGCACTTTTTGGGGTTGGCAATTAGTCCGGCTTTCCTTAAGGTTCTCATGACCGTATACAGGTGGTGTAGGTGGTCCTCCCATGTCCTACTATGGATCACAATGTCCTCAATGTATGCGCTGCAAAAATCCAAGTAGGGTTGTAAAATTGTGCCCATTAGTCTCTGGAATGTTGCAGGAGCACCATGGAGACCAAAGAACTGGTGGAGGCCTTAGGTGTTTTCCTAATTGCGAATAAAGCCCATGGAATCATCTGGTCCCAGTTTTTCCCATTCTGATCCACCAGTTTCGGTAGGATGGTTTTAACAGTTGTATTAAACCGTTCCACGAGACCATCCATTTGGGGATGATACACTGATGTCTGCAGTGTGGTGATGTATAGTAACTCCTTAACCTCTCCCATGAGTCTACTTATGAAATTAGAGCTTTGGTAGGTGTTAGGCAGACACCTGTGCAGTTCCCTTTGGGACCACTGCAAGAGAGTTAAGACTACAGGTGTTTGGCAGTAAACCCACTTGGTAGCAGTCTGTACCACACAGATTCACTTGGTAGCTGTGGCTGAGCAGTCGGACTTCCCTCAAGAAGAGTTAGGCAGTATGCAGAGTATACACAATAGGTACAGAGACACAGTAGCACAAACAACACTGACCAGAGCTTTGGTGTAAGAGTATATAATTATTTATTTAAAAACACACTTGTGATTTACACTAGAAAAAACGAGGTAAGTAAATTCAACACACAGTCACTATCATATATATACAACCCTATTCACTTATTAGACCAGTCTTAGTGAGAAACGCCACTTATTTGCAGACAGATGTGAGCGCTTAACATAAGATGACACTCTAATAAGTTGTAAAGAAAGGGAGGGAAAAAGGCAGAGTTAAAGAAGCACACAAGTTTCAGTACTTTTTCAAAGAACCACAGTAAGGCAGGATAGGCAGAGTTCTACTGGAGAGCAAGGAAGTCAATTGCAAGGCCCACTCTTGGAGAGAGCAAGCAGAAGGGGTCCAGGTTCACCAGGGGATTATGCCCAAAGAGTCTTTGTAGATAGTTCGCACAAAAAGGATGAAATTAAAGTCAGGACACGTTAGCCAGGTTGCCCCAGGCCAGACCAGGTTAGAAAGTTGAGGCTTTACTGTCACCCGAGCCATCTGTCGCAAGGGAAGCCAGGCGGGACACAGTACCTTAAGTGTGAAGGAAGCTCCAGCGGGGGCAGTTGTTCCTGGCAGCAGGTGCAAGTCGGTGTTTAGTCCAGAGGAAGAAGAGGTCTTGCCGTGGAGGAAAGATGAAGGTCGTTGCACTGCCAGGGAAGAAACCAGCCGCGGAGTTCTCCGGTTAAAAGACACTACCCTTCTCTTCGCGGTAGTGGTAAACCGTGGTATTCCGGTTGCCGGGGTGCTTGGCACGGGCAAGGTGGCCACGAGATGCCCCCGGAAGGTGAAAAGAAGGTAAAACTGGTTATCCCCACCAGTCAAAGGAAGAAGACTCTCCGGACTGGAGATCTCCTCTGTCGTCGGGAAAAGTGGTGAGACGGTTCAGCAGGGCTCCACCGGTGGTGTCGTCGTTGCAGGTCGGCTCAGCTTCTCCCTCCTCGGATTCTTAGGTCCTGTGGCGACTTCTGAAGTTCCAGTCCCCAAAGCCCTGCTTTTATGCAGCACACCCCCATTCACTCAGCCTAGCTGTCAATCAAACATGCTAAGTGGTGAGCCGGCCGGCTCACAACTTGGGCCAATCACACAAGAGTGCGACTTGAGTTACCAAGGTAACTCAGTCCAGGGTGCCTAAACCCCCTCCAACACCCCCTGTGGTACCCAGACAGAGTGGCACCACTTTTGGAGGCTTCTGTGGAGAAGCCCGCCAAAAAGTGGAACAAAGGGCTCGACTTGGGTTGGAGTCACAGAAGAGAACACAAACGCCATTTTAGAATCGAGTTCTGGCAAAAAATAACAAACGATGAATTAACATTAAATAAATAAACCGGCGGTATGTTCGAGGCTATAAGAATTAAATAATTAAAGTTGGTAGCCTCGAACAATGGGAAAATCCCATAGAGATATATTTGCGGTCGAATATAAAAAGTAGTATTCACTGCCACCAGCCAAAACTCGATAAGGGGGGGGACAGAGACGTGCCCCCTCAAACAACCGACTCCGGGGCAATCGAATTTCCCTGACCAGTACGTCCACAATATGATGGTTTGTACCGGTTTCTATTCATAATTTGGGACTAGTAAAGCCAATGGTGACTTTACATGCCCTGGGAGACAGTAGTCAGTCCCAGGGTATGGAGTCTATGTTGGGGGGTCGCTACAACACCCCTGGGTAACGGCACGGAGGGTGCTGTGTAACCCACATCAAAAAACACATGAGACCCTATGGAGTAAAAGACCTCATAGCCCATAAAACACATGGAAAGTTAAAGGAACACCTCAAATCATGCCTAAGAGTGGGAGCAAAAGAATCTCACTCTTAGCAGGAGAGAAAAAAATAAACCCCAAAAATCCAGCAAAGCTGCTGGGGGACTCACTAGTTGTGGGAAATTAGCCTTACAGAGAATTCTCCCTAACAGTAGGTTAATATTTCTCTGGGGAATACCACCCGGGAAAAAAAGCGGAACAGGTGTTTTAAAGTTTGCTGTGTGGTGTTGGTTCTTAAAGGGAAAACCACAGGGTACCGAGTGGCATAGTCCACGATTGCTAATACATACTTTTTACCCATTTTTGTAGATTCAAGGGGACCTATGATATCCATCCTGATCCTCGAGAAAGGAATTTCAATAATGGGTAACGGATTTAATGGAGCTTGTGGTGGTATATGAACACTAGTTCTTTGGCAGATATCACATGCCTGAACAAAGTTCTTAATGTCTGCATGGTTCCCCGGCCAATAGAATTTAGTACCTATGTGGGCCTGTGTTTTTGACTGACCCAGAGGGCCCCCCGTTAGGTGTTGAGTGGGCTATTTCAACAACCACTTGCTTGTGGCTTCGGAGGACAGCTAACTAGGTTTTTGTCAAGCCTCCTGATATAGTTTCTCCCCTATATAGAAGCCCATGTTTAAGAAAAGAAAGGGGCTGTCTTTTTCCCGACCTTCAGGTTCATGTAATACCTGCAAAAAGGCTTTGGCTAATAAAGGGTCGTTCCTCTGGGCGAAGGATACATTGGGAAGGATATTGAGTTCCTCCTCACTAGATTTAAGGGGTAAGGAAGCTTTGGCTTTTTCATCTGCCTCTCCGAAACCCAAAGCACCCCTCTCAGTCCCCCCTTTTCCGGTCTCCTACTTAAGCCTGGGAAATACTGCTCTCACAAGTACTCCTTGAGCAATTTTATCTCTGGGCTGGATCTGGAAGGCATCCTTCCCATGGTTCTGCAACAATAGTTTAATGTCAATAAACCCAATCTAGCCTGAATTTCCAGCCGAGGCCTGACATGGGAGGCAGTTGAATATAAGTCCCATGGGGTGGTATCAGTACTAGGTCAGTAGGTATTAGCCTTCTTTCCCCTGATGGAATGGTTTTTGGACTACTACTGCAGATATCAAATCCTATGGAACCTTTTGTGGATACCATGGGATCTGTTGCTCTGTCACTTAGCTTTTCATATTTCAGGGTCCCTCAACCTGTTTCGTTTCAGCTGCATCCCACCATATGTGAGAGGCATGGTATCCAGAGATGACAAAGACAACAGATTTTCGATTGATAAGCAAATCGTTTATTAAATATCAGGTTGGTGTAAGGCCTAACTTGCCCTATAACCAAGGTGGGATTTTCCCTTCCTAAATAAACTAAGGAAAGTCTATGTCCGTAAGTCCAAATCAGAAGTCTCTCTGTGTAACAACGTATGCTTGCCCTCACATATAGAACTAAACATTGTCAAGCGAAGGCATGGTATCACAGGTATCGACACAATGGGTACAATTTGTAAAACATTTATTGAAAATGTTGGGGTTGGAGAAACTCCTATTTTCCCCTATATCTATGACCATCAAAAGATAAACAAAACAGTCCTAGTGGAGTTAGTCAAATCAAAATGGCCTATGCTAACAAAACCTAATGTCTACTGTCATGGTCATGAAGTCAGGGGCACAGGCATGCAGGGGTCGCATGCACAGGAGACCTGGATGGACACTGTCCTGGCGCCTTTGGCATCAGGCTCATGAACTAAAGTAAACAAGAAAATCCATTTAACACCAAAAAGCTTTTATTATGGACATAGCACTTCAGATGCATTAACCTTGAACATTCCATCCATTAAGCAGGATGCACTAACCTTGAACATTCCATCCATTGCGCAGCCTGAAGTGTATTCTTGGGTGTGGCTGCTAATGGATTGCCTTCACACATGCTCACTCTAGGAGTGGCAGGTTGTGGCTGGTAAGCCGACCCTAATGGGCGTGCCCACGATCTCAGCTATATAAGCTGCCCCGATCCTCAAGACAGACGCTTTGCGTTATTCTGCACTTGCAAGCACCGTAACGCTCACCGTCGTCTGAGGTCAGACTTACCTTTGAAGATCCTTCTTCCTGGACATCCTGCTTCCTGTTAGCATACTTACCAACTGGGGGAAGCTGTTCTTACCTGTACATCTCGTCGGCGAACCAAGTATTCATCTTTACACTTTCCGGAACGCCGAAATCTTCATCTTGGCACTGCAGCACGGCACGCTCCATCGTCGACAGCAGCGCCTGCAAGGAAAAACAGAAGACAAGGTTAGACATCGAAAAAACAGTCAGTTTAAGGTTGCGCTTCGCCATACTTCGTGCTTTCCTTAAACCATCACTTACCTGCTGTCGAACATTGCGGTAGCATCCATCTTCCATCCGGCCGCGTCTTGCGTCTCACAGCTGCATTGAGCCCGCATTTCCATCTAAGGGAAGAAAACAGAAGAGAGACATTATTGCGGGCATAAATAGGAGCAACATATAAAGACATTAAACAGAACGAACAGCATCATAAGAGCTCAAGAATAACTTACCAATCATAAGGAGAAGCATAGTCACACCAGATTAGATTAGATTACATATTCGTGAGCCAAGAGCAACAGGCTGCTTTTGGGGACGCACACTACCTGCCCTTAGTGCTATCTGACCACTCTCCTTTAGCAATCACCTGGGAGGTGCTCCCGCCCAGGCCTCCGGTGCCCACTTGGAGGCTCAGGAGCGAGGCCTTACTCGACTCAGCTTTCCGGGAGCGCATACAGGAAAGCACAGAGGATTATTGCCAATCGAACCTTAATAGCGTGAGGCGTATAGGCACGGTGTGGGAAGCATATAAGGTGGTCATGAGGGGGGACATGATTGCAACGGTGGGAGGCGCTCAAAGATTCATCAGAGCCTCACTAGAGCGCACCGAAAAAGAGCAGGGAGATCTGGAAGGGAAGGCTGACTCAACTCCAGAACACCTGCAGAGGGAGATCGAACCTGCCTAACTCACTGGGAGGCCCTGGGGAAATTAAGTTGCGCCAAACACACCGAGAGAACTCACGCCCTAGGGTACAAACCCGGAAAACTATTAGCCTGGCTCTATAAGAGGGAAACCCCTCGGACACCTATCTGCCACATTCACAAACCAGCCCGCACCACTGCGCACGCAGACAGAAATAAACTCGGTCTTTTCCGATTTCTACCAAGACCTATAATCCAACGCCACATCCCCTATGGACATCAAAATAGACGTTGTCTTGGATAAGCTACCCAGATTAGACATGCCGATGGCGTTAGCCCTTGACGATCCCATCACACCTGATGAGGTGAAGGCAACCATTAGATCCCTGCCGTCTGGAAAATCCCTGGGCATGGATGGTCTCCCGGGGGAATTCTACAAGACATACGAGGAGACTTTAGCCCCTTTTCTGGCCCAAGTGTTCAATGAGGCTTACAAGACTGGCACCCTCCCTGAAACCATGAGGGAAGCCGTTCTCATTCCCCTCCTGAAACCTGGGAAGGACGGTGCGGAGTGCAGCTCATACAAGCCCCTCTCCATGTTAAATGTAGACAATAAGATCCTAACGGCCCTGCTAGTGCAGAGATTGCGTAGAGTGATCCCCCTACTGATACACCAGGACCAAACGGGCTATGTGCCCGGGCGCTCTATCACTGAAAACCTGCGCAGGCTGCACCACGTCAATCACAGCACCGAAAACAGGCCCCTGAAATACGCGGTGGCGTCCTTAGATGCTACCAAAGCCTTTGATTCTGTACGGTGGAAATAGCTGTACGCCACCACGATAAAAATGGGGATAGGGCCTGTCTTCTTGAAATGGACCCAGCTGGTATACACCAATCCCACTGCCAGGGTACGCACTAACAAAACATACTCCAATAGAGGGGCCCTCCACAGGGGCACGAGACAAGGATGCCCGCTTTCCCCCATGTTATATTTCTTGGCCATAGAATCGGTAGCAGCTTACCTACGACAGGAATATGGAGATGGGGGCATAGAGATAGACGGCGTAACCCACCTCATCTCAATATACGCCGATGACATACTACTATACCTACACAACCCTGAACACCTACTCCCATACATACTGGAAACACTAGACGATTCCACAGATACACAGGGATCCAGATTAATAAGGACAAATCTTGCCTCTACCCCCTCGCTGTGCTGTGCGGCAACGAATATGGACCCCTCCACCCCATGGCCCTCCAATGGAAGACAACCTCCTTCAGATACTTGGGAATCACTATACAACGAACCCCCAGAACTGAAAATATTCTCAACACGGTTAGAGCCAAGGATGCCCTGGTGAAATCAATGGACTTCTAGGGAAAACTGCCGCTCTCTGTGGCAGGGAGGGCTGGCCTCCTCAAAATGGTGGCGCTGCCCCGGTTACTACACAATTTCACCAATGTCCCATTGAATGTCCCCCCGCCCTTCTTCAGGGAAATAGACAAACTTTGCAGACAGTTCTTGTGGCAGGGAGGCAGACACAGAGTGGCGCTAGAGACACTACAGAGACCCTATGAAAGGGGATGCATGAAAATCCCCAACTTTGAACTTTACTACTTGGCAAGTCAGCTCAAGCATGTAGTGAAATGGGTGGCGGACGAAACCACAACAGACACCTGACTCTTACAACCAGCCTTGCCTCGGCTGCTTCTCGGGGACCTACTCTGGGTCCCGACCGCTACACTGCAAAACAGCCCATACCTGGTTAAGCTGGGGACCTGGCTGTGGAAATGCGCCTGCAAAACTGAGAGTGGATGACCCGTACTCTCCACAAATCCCCGTAGCAGCAATCATGGCCAACAGACCCTGGGGACAAACGGAAACACGTAGCCAATGGGAGCCCCACGGCGTGGCCACGCTGGGGGACCTGGGTCAAGAACAAGAGATCCTGGGGGCGTGGCCAGCAAGCAAGCAATGGAGACGTGATGCCCAGTTGCTCCCGTGGCCGCCCGAAATATCCTGCTGATATCCTGTGATTTGGGAAGTTGATTCCAGCAAAAAAGATATTTTCGTGCAGCGGAACCCAGTGGCTGTACACAACAGAAATGTGGATCGAAACCGCGGCGTGAGGCGAAAGATATCTGCGCCGGAAAATAGCAGAGTGGGACCTCCGACAGCAAACAAAACAGCTGCCGTGCATGAAGCGTGCTAAAACACAGTGAAGGCCGGGAGGAACCCGCCCATGATCCCAACCTGCTGAACCAGCCCTCGCTCTAAAAAAACCCCCGGCTGGTGATATCGACCGGGGCCACCCACAGACGAGAAGCCTGGACCTGGACGCCCGCCGCGCCGACCCAAGCGTAGGATACACTCCGGGGCCGGCGACCAGAAAATCCCTGGACAGCCTGCGGCCCAGAGAGGACCCCTGCGCGACGGCCCGTGACTGGTTGGCTGCTGCGAGGGAAGCCCCCCCCCGCATACCAACGCGGTGGTTGAAACTTCCAGGGAGGAACAACGTAGCGGGACACCCTCCAGCGACAGGACCCCCTAGACTAGCAGCACAGTCAAAGCGGGTGACCTGAGGTGAGATGACCTGAGATATACGCGGCCGGGAAACGACCGAGGGCGATAGATCCGAGCCCCCAACACTGAGCAGGCAGCTCTCTTTCCCCACAGACAATCTTTTATAACAACTGGAACCCCGCGCCAAATTCTGCGCAACAACCACAACTTCTTCCGAGCCCTGGGGAGGCTAGAGCTGCAGTCAAGCACACTGCAACACGGAAGTAACACAGCAGAGGCAACGCGGCCACAAGTCCACCTTTGGTCCCCTCACTTACCCTCCATGGGCAAGGAAAGAAACAAGAGAAATACGATGCAAAGCACCATGGATCAATATGCCACGAGCACACAGACAGCACCAAACGCGGAGGATCCGGGGACGACCCCCCCTCCAATGGAAGAACCCCTGTCCCTAAAGGACGTGATGACCGCAATTGCCAGTTCGCGCTCCTCAATGGAGCAAAAAATGGACACTATTTCCACTGAGGTTTCGTTCCTTCGCCACAACCTCCAAAAACTCTCATCCCGAACGGAAGAAGCAGAGCAGCGAATATCTAGCGTGGAGGACGACCTTGGCGGTGTGCACCAGCAGCTCACACAAACACTGAACCGCATGAAAACCCTGGAAGCCCGAGTGGAGGAGGGAGAGGGCAGGTCCCGACACAATAACATTCGCATTTTAGGCCTGCCGGAGCGCACAGAGGGCCCCAGCGTGGAACACTTCCTGGAGGAATGGCTGGCAGATCTCTTCGCGCCAAAAACCTTCTCGAACTTTTTCTCAGTGAAACGTGCACATTGTGTGCCCACAGGTTGTCCAACCCCGGGGGCGCCCCCAAGGACAGTCATCGCGAAAATTCTTAATTACCGCGACAGAGATGCCATCCTACAGATGGCCAGAACACAAGGGAGGGTGGTGTATAATGGATCCAGGATTGCCTTCTTCCCGGACTACACCCAAGAAGTTCAGAAGGCCAGACAGTCCTTTGAACACTTGAAAAGGAAACTTCACTCTATGAATGTGAAATATGGGCTGCTGTTCCCGGCACAGCTGAAGATCCAACATGAGGGCAAAACAGTCCACTTCACTGATCCACAGGAGGCATGGAGATGGGCGGAGACCCACATCGGAGGAGATTGGACCGGGGCTGATCGAGATCGCAGGGGAAGACCGAGACCGGGGGAGGAAAGACCCGCCCGACAACCGATACTGGAGAATCAGAATGAACCTAATGGAGGCCCCAATCCCTAGCAACAAAGACATTGGCTAAACGAAACAACGGATGGAAATATCAAAAAGAGCACACTGACAGACTACCTTCCAGGCAGGCACCCGCGACAAACACCTTGTTTGGACTGTTTCCAGAAAGAGGTCACCGCCGCCTATGCACGAAGGACCGAACGCAGTATATGTATCCATAATCAACGCACCATGCCATCGGGGAACGCCACCCCCCGACTCCAGACACTTGACCCGAGGAGGAGTAGTAAGTCGCTGGGGAAGTAATAACAGTTTATAGCAAGTTCATCTGGCGACATAGTTCTTTAGCGCCAGTAGAGTTTGGGCGACAGATACTTCATGTTGGGGAGGAGTATGGGGAGGGGGGATGGGGAGTTATATGTTAGGAATTTTCCAGGAAGGTAAACAACCCTAATTTTCATCACAAGACCGCAAAACATATCATGCCCAACACCCACGATCCCCCCAGGCATGACCACGGTACTCTCACAGTCATATATATCACACACGCATCTGGCACAACAATTTGAATCCCTAGACAGAAATGGCTACACAACAACATAACGGCTTCAAAGGGGGAGACACGTATGTCCCAATGGTAGATACGGAACGTCACAGATCCCTAAAGATCCTCCCATGGAATGTAAATGGCATGGGCTCAAGTATCAAGCGTCGGCTTATAATGCAATTCCTAAACGGGCGTTCCCCTGACATTGCTCTCCTTACGGAGACACACCTAGCGGGCTCGACCTGCCGATTCTCCCGCAGGACTAACTATCGACTAGCTTATCACGCGGGGTACACGATGGGCTCCCGAGGTGTCCTGATCCTTCTACATAAACGGCTCCCCTTTGCACTGACGGCAGTGGAACTAGACCCCAGCGGCCGCTTCATGCTACTCAGAGGCACACTTTGGGGGGAGGTGGTGGCTATTCTGGCGATATACTCCCCACCGGGGTTGGGGGAGGCTCTCCTGAGGGATATCACGGCATTGATGGCGCAACAACAGCCTGATCTATGGATCCTTGGGGGGGACTTTAATGATGTTATGTTTAATACACGGGACCGGACCCACATACTGAACCGGAACCCAAATAAACCCACATGGCTAGCAACCTTCGCATCAGCTCTAGGCCTAAGTGACCTATGGAGAGACCTCCACCCCACAGAGCAGGGCTTCTCCTTTCACTCGGGAGCCCACGCGTCCCTGTCCAGGCTGGATTACTTTTTCCTTCCGACTCCCGAAGCGTATAGGGTAAAAGCGGCAGAATTCCTTCCCCGTGGCATATCTGACCATTCTCCCCTGGAGATACTGCTCCAGACAGACAGACCCCTGCCTCCCAAGACTTGGCGGATAAATAACTATTATTTAGGCCTTCCAGAATTCGTGGAGCACATTACCAAAAAATCCAACAAATTCTTTGAAATTAACACGGGTTCGGTAGAGGATCCGGTGATATTATGGGAAGCCCATAAGGCGGTTCTTAGAGGGGAAATAACGGCCTGGACGTGTAATAAAAGGAGGGAACACCATAGGAAAGTTGTGGAAACAGAGGAAGCCGTAAGGGAATGGGAGAACAGATATGTCGCTAAACCCACTCCTGACCCCCACCGCTCCCTCGCGAAGGCCAGAGCAACCCTGCACAACACAGCACTAGATAACGCAAAGCAAGCGCACAGGGAGTCAAGGACCAGAATCTATGAACACGGCGATAAAGCCGGCAAACTACTGGCCTGGCTGGAACGTCGGGAGGAGGGGCACAGACATGTCAGGCAGATCATAGTAGACCTCAGTGGACTAGCCCAAACAGACTCGGAAATAGCGGAGGCCTTCCCTAGTTTCTATGCCGCACTCTACGTCGCCCCAACTTCACCGGTGGATCCGTCCCTTCTGGACGAGATCGTGCTCCCGCACCTCTCGGAGCAGCAGACAACCTATCTGGACAGAGAACTGGACGAGGCCGAAATCATGGAGGCCATGTCACAGCTACAATCCGGGAAGACACCAGGCCCAAACGGCTTCCCGGCCGAGACCTGGAGGAAGCTGGTCAGCAACCAGATGGCGGCCCCCCTCCGGGACTTGTTCCTGACGGCCAGAGGACAGGGCACCCTTCCATTGGACGTACGAAAGGCCAACATTGTGGTCATTCCCAAACAAGGAAAGCCCCCTGACCAGTGCACATCATACAGGCCTATATCGCTTATTAACAGGGAAGCAAATATCTTGGCCAAGGTACTGGCCAACAGACTTCAACAGGTTATACCCTCACTGGTGCATCCGGACCAGTGCGACTTTATGCCGCAAAGATCGACCAGAATGAACCTACGCAGGTTGCATCTACCCCTTGGAAAAAGCCCCGAGCATTGATGCGCCACTTGGTATCTTAGCAATTGACTTCGAGAAAGCTTTTGACTCAGTGGTGTGGGAAAGCCTGTGGGCAACAATGAGGCGCATGGGCATTGGCGAGACCTTTCTCAACTGGGTTCAACTGCTGTACGTGGCGCCAATGGCTGCGGTAAGGGTAAATGCTGGACCTCCAGGACCTTCCCACTGGGCAGAGGCACCCGACAGGGCTGTCCTCTATCCCCCCTTCTATTCGCCATAGCGATTGAACCACTTGCCCAATGGCTCCGACAGGTGACCACATGGTCGGGCTTTTGCTGGCCAGACGGACGGGAGGACAGGGTATCCCCATATGCAGATGACCTGCTACTCTATCTCAGCAACCCAGACCACGCGTGCCCAATCATAACCCAAATGTTGACGACTTTTGGGGAATTCAGTGGACCCCGAGTTAACTGGGGTAAATCAGTCTTGTTCCCAGGGAAGGGTGACAACCTGGCAATCCCCCGGGGCATGCCATATCGGGTGGAAAGAGGAGGCTTCCGCTATCTGGGCATATGGGTCTCAGGGACTCTCTCGGAATACGTAGCGCATAACCTGCACCCACTAATCGACCGCTTTGCCGGGGATGTACAGCACTGGATGGTCCTTCCTCTCACTCTCATGAGCAGATCGGCTCTCTTCAAAATGATGGCGCTCCCACGCTTCCTTTATGTACTCCAGAATGCCCCACTAGCCATACCAAACGTGGAATTTAATCGGGTAGAACGCCTTGTCAGGAAACTGATATGGAAGGGCGGGCAGCCTCGAATAGCATTGACCACGTTGCAACGATCCATCTGGGAGGGGGGCATAGGACTTCCACACCTCAGGTCCTACTACTGGGCCTGTCAACTAAACGTAGTCAATGACCTCCTGCATGGAGACCCCGAACGACCACACATTAGAGCGGAGAAGCCCATAATCCAAGGCACCCACCACTGGAAACGCCATACCAGACCCTAACCAGACCCCCCGCACAAACGATGTCTACCCATATCGCGATGATCTGGAGGCAGGCACACACCCACATAGGCTGGGGGAACAGGATCACTATGGCACAACCACTATGGCATAACCATGGATTGAAGCAGGTACGGAAGCTGACTGCATGGACCCGGTGGGTGAAGGCGGGGATAACCACAATAGGAGACATTATTGCGGATGGTTCCATCCTTCCATTCGAAACCCTGCAGCAGAGGTTCGGAATATTTGACACAGAACATTACCACTACCTGCAATTGACTCACGCCATTAATGCACATGGGCAAGAGCTCGACGACATACCAGATTACACACCTCTGGAACGCAACTTACTACCACAACACATCCCCGAAAATGTCACCACCATTCTATACAAGGCGATTAACGCGTTTGCCACTTCGGATCTGGTCAGTCTTAAAAATAAATGGGAGGGAGACGTGGGGCCTATTGAACCAGAGGACTGGATCCAAATATTGATGCACCCACGCAAAATCGCAATAGACTCCAGAATACGACTGGTACAACTTAAGATACTTCACAGGGTGTACTACCCCCGAGGGGCCCTATTTGGCTGGGGGAGGGCAGAGGACCCTAATTGTCTGAAATGTCGGAGGGAGGAGGGCACTTTCATCCACCTCCTCTGGGAATGTCCTAAAATCAAATCCTTCTGGGCGCAATGTTGTCAACTGTTAACGAGAACCCTGGGGCGGAAAATAATCCCACAACCTGTTATAATGTTACTAGGGGCCCCAGATGAGGATATTTCTGATAAATGGGAGGGTATCTTTCTCTCCAATGCAATGGGCCTGATAAAACGCGATAAAGCACAGAAATGGGGGGCCCCCGGAAAGCCCATCAGTGGCCCAATGGTCAAATGAAATGGACATATGTGCAGCGACAGAGCATAGAATCTATACAGCACGGGGATGCCCGGCAAAAGCCAGCAAGATCTGGGGAAAGTGGGAAAACCAAGTGGTATAGACCTCGCCGGTAAAATAGGAAAAGAAACGGACATAACAACTATATGGGACATGGTGAGGAATGCAGATTCCGAAAGTAAAGTGCAAAGCGGCAAGACAGGAACGGAGTGATGAACCAGCCCGGGAGTCGGGGGAGGAAAGGTGGGGGGGGATTTGTTGATGTTCTGTATGTATGTTTAAAAAACCAATAAAATGTGTTCTAAAAAAAAAAAGAACAAGAGATCCTAACGTTTGCAGAACTCAATGAGACCACAGGTCTACCGCCAGGGCAGTTCTTGCTCCATAGAGCTGTGGTGCGGAGCATGGTGGACAGATGGCCAGAAGCCACGAACATGGTAGCAGAGCACGAGGTCATCGAAACCATGCTAAATGCGGCCAAAGTGGGGTCATGAAATCTCACGACTATATGGGGCACTAACAGAGGGCACAACCAGAAACGAGCTCAAAAGTAGGGTGAAGTGGGAGCATGAACTGAGCCTGGAATTTGATGACAAGGAATGGGAGAAAATAACTCGCTATCACAAAAAAGTCTCCAGAAACGCACGCCTGCAGCTCATCCAGTTTTACATAACCAACAGAGCATACCTCACGCTAGAAGCGATTTCCAAGTTTAGAGGAGCAGGGATCCAAGTATGCCCCAAATGTAATGAATCCAGGGCTGCTATGACTTACATGTTCTGGGGATGTCCAGTGATACAGGAGATCTGGACACAGGTCGCGGCAAAAATGGCAGGGGCGGGCATCGACGTGGAGGTGTTGGCACCGGCGGCTTGCATCTTGGGCAGATGCAAACGTAGCAGGAAAAACACGCCTCTAAATAAACCCAAGGACCTAATAAACATAACAGCGAAAAGACGCATAGCCATGGGATGGAAAAACCTGAAAAACCCAAGTGTGGCACAGTGGTGCGCGACCTCCTGCGGTGGGTGACTGCCGAAACTGGAGCATGGGAGACCGCCTACAGGAACAGAGGCTGGACAACCGCGGAGATCTGCATCAATGGGGGCGCTGACGGTGCCTCTGCACCATCCCGGCGGGGAAGACACCATCTCAGAGGACCCAGACAACCCTAACTCGAACGCTGGCACAGCGAGGTCTGATGAATAGACTGTGGCTTTAGGGGGGGAGGAGTGGGAGGGAAGGGAAGGAATTAATGATTGATGTATTTGATTGTTTGCACTGATAATACTGGATGTTTGTTTATATTTTTAAACCAATAAAGAAATTAAAAAAAGAGAGAGAAGCATAGTCTCAGCTCGACTGGACTAATCCTTATAAGGGATCAGTGAAGGAACTAGATCCCATTCGACGCGCCCCTGCCCGAAGTAGCAGGACAGAGAGCTTATCTGTTACGCTCACCTGACTCCCACCGAGGTGCTGGCCTGGTTCGCGCTGCTGTGACCTCTTCTAAGGTGATGCGCAGGGTTCGGAAGACGGTCTGGACCGGGCCCCCAAATCTGGCTTGTCTGACTCGCAGAAGTATCCTTCTGTTGGCGAAAATAGGGGATTAACTGTCTGCGGGGTAATGCAATCGGCCTCCCACTTTCCCCTCTCACCCTCCTCGAAACCCTTCTGTGATTTCTCGTAGCGTCTCACCTTAGGGTCTGGAAGGACGAGCTCTCCATCCTGCTTCTGATGCAGGGGCGCGTTGGTATCCAGTTACTTCACTGGATTTTCGGATTGGTGGGTACCAAACTTGCTTGGCTTCCAGGGAAGTTTTTTGATAAGAGGTTCCCCTTGTGTCCATGCATTAATGTACTAATGCTAGTGTCTTTTTCCCCATAGGGGCCGGGGTACGGAATGCCGGGGAACAGGCACCGACCCGAGATGAGAGGTGAAATCCTTGTAGAAATCAGGTAAGTCTTTAATGAGCGTTTTTTGGTAATGTCTTTTCATTCGCTCATTAACGCTGATGTCTCTTTTTCCCCTTAGGGGCTGGGGTCCGGAAATGCCAGGATGCGGCGCGGACCCGAAATGAAGAGGGAATGAATCAACAGGTAAGTCTTAACATGGAGATTTAGCTTTCCTTATTCCCTTCTCTCTCTCACCTTTTGTTCTGGTCTTTTTCTCCCTAGGCGCTGGGGCGTGACTGCAAATCCGGATGATCGCTGCTGAACATGGAGGCGCCCTGTAAAGGTGAGTGGAATGCGGCGCTGCAGCGATCGACGCGATGAGCTTTTAAATAAAAGTTTTCCTTTTCAGGATTGTCGGCGAAATGTCTCCGGGATGCGGATTTAGCAGGTAAGGACTTTTCCTTCTTCTGTTCACTTCTTCTCTTCCTTTGCAGGTGATCCAGGATGCTGGCAGGCGTGGCAGAAGTCAGGATGCAAGAGCAGACACGGTGAGCGTCCAGCTGCTAGATGCAGAACAACGCGAAGCACGTGTGGCTGTTCGGGTGGGGTTTAAATAGCCTTGGAAGAAGTTCCAGGTATGTATCCTTCCTCCAATCAGGTATGTATCCTTCCCCTACCACGCCCGGATGGTAAATTAGTCCCACAGGTAAAGTAGTTCCTTTCAGGCCTCAAGGAGGCCGGGATCCTGCAGCATGGTCTGCATCAGGTAAGTGCACCCAAGCACTCCCATAATGAGCCTGGCGCCTATGGCGCCAGGACTGATGTCCTTTATGAGCCTGGCGCCATAGGCCTGTCCAAAGGGCCCCTATGTGGGGCCTTCCTTGGGGACTGGATGTCCGCTTTCGGGGACGCAGGGCTTGAACCGGCTCCCTGGGAGCGGGCATCATGACAGCACTCCCCCACAAGGCCCCTCCCAAGGTTGTTCCCTCCGGGGGTTTTGGTTTGTCTGGGAAGAGTCAGTGGAATTTCCTGACTAATCGAGGTGCATGCACAAGGTCGCTGGGTTCCCACGACGTCTCCTGAGGTCCGTACCCCTTCCAATCAATTAGGTAGAACAGTTTTGACCTAAACATTTTTGAGTCTAAAATGTTCTTCACTTCGAATTCGGGCTTCCCATCTATTAGAATAGGTTCTGGAGGTTTGAGTAGTCGGGTTCCGGGTACCACTGGTTTCAGAAGTGACAGCAGCCACTGGGTTAATTATTGCCGTAATAGAATAAGGTCCCAGATATTTTGGGTTAAAAGTGCGAGGCCCTTTGAGTGGTAAATGTCTGGTAGCTAACCACACTTGATCCCCAATCTGATACGGAGGTGCTTCACTCCGATGTAGATCTGCATTCTCCTTGTATTTTCTCTTGGCTTGTTGTAAATGCGTAGTTGCCTCTTTGAAGGCTTGGGTAATTGTAGAATGCAGATGTTCTACTGCAGGCATTCCGAGGTTCTGAGGTGAGTCAAGGTTTGAGGTTCGAGGGTGATGCCCAAACAAAGTATAAAAAGGACTGTGGCCAGTTCCAGAGTGTACCGAATTATTATATGCGTATTCGGCTATCCAAAGAATGTCTTTCCAGTTACTTTCAGATTGCTGTAACATACACCGTAAGTACTGCTCAAGGGTCTGATTTGTCCTCTCGGTCTGACCATCGGTCTGAGGGTGGTGACTGGTCGATAATCTTACGTCGATCTGCGCCATTTGACAACATTTGCGCCAGAAGTGGGAAATGAATTGGCTTCCCCGGTCAGAGATTAGTATAGATGGGAATCCATGTAGCCGAACAATATTTTCGAGGAATTCTTTGGCTAGGACAGAAGCTGAAGGTAAACCTTTCAAAGGAATAAAGTGGGCCATTTTGGAAAACAAATCCACAATTACTAGAATAGTATTGTACCCCGAACAAGGAGGCAGGTCCGTAATAAAACCCATTGATAGAGTGTGCCAGGGTGCTGGCGGTATGTCTAGAGGTTGAAGGAGACGGGCTGGTCTTTTCTTTTGACTTTTATTTTGGGCGCAAACACCACAGGACATCACAAAAGATTTAACATCTTTTCGCCAAGAGGGCCACCAAAATTGTCGTTTCACCTTTTCCTCTGTCTTGGCAATACCGGGGTGTCCCTCTATTAATGTATCATGATAACCGGAAATAACTAGTTCGTGTAATTCCTTATGTGGCAGGAATAAGCGTCCTTGGAAATAAGGTAAACCATTATCTATGGTAAAGTCTGATCCCTTTTGTATCCATTCCTGTAAGGGTGTAGGGTCCAGGAGTTGTTTCACTCTGGCTTGAATGTCTTCAAGCGTCTGTAACAAAGTCATGCCTAGAATCCTCTGTTCGGGAATTATTGGTACTGGTTCTGAGTTTGTATCAGATTCTCCCATTCCAATTCGGGATAAGGCGTCTGCTTTGCCATTCTTGCAGCCAGGTCGATAGGTAATCACGAAATCAAATTCAGCGAAAAACAAACCCCATTGGAGCTGCCATGATGATTGAGCCTTGGCGGTTTTCAAATACTGTAAATTCCAGTGATCAGTAATCACTGTGATGGTATGTCGAGCGCCAAGCAGATAATGCCGCCAGGCTTTAAAAGCGGACTTAATGGCTAACAGTTCTTTGTCCGTGATTGCATAATTAACCTCGGGTGCCGAGAATTTTCTGGACCAAAATGCTACGGGATGCAGTTGGTTGGTTTCGGGATCTCTTTGGGACGGGACAGCTCCCATGGCTAGGCTGGATGCGTCAGTCTCGACGACATAAGGGAGATCTGGACGCGGGTGTTTCAATATAGGTGCGGAGGAAAACTTAGCTTTTAAATCCTGAAAGGCCTGCTCGGCTTCTTCAGACCATTCAAAACGTTTATTTTTCCTCAAGAGTGCAGTAATGGGTTGTACCACGCGTGAAAATTCCGGGATAAACCTGCGATAGAAATTGGCAAAGCCGAGCATGCTTTGAACCCCTTTTACAGAGCTAGGTGATGGCCATTTGAGGATGGCATCCACTTTTCTTGAGTCCATTCGGACTCCTTTGGGTGTCAGGATGAAACCTAGAAACTCGACTTCTGTGGTATGGAAAACATATTTCTCCAATTTAGCAAACAGTTTGTGTTGGCGCAGTTTTTCAAGTACTGCCCTGACGTGTTTTCTGTGATCAGATTCCGAAGAAGAGTACACCAGAATGTCATCGATATATACGACAACACAAACATCGATGAGTTCCCGAAGGACATCATTCATGAAGTATTGGAAGGCAGCAGGCGCGTTACACAATCCGAAAGGCATCACCTGGTACTCGAATAATCCGTATTTAGTACGGAAGGCAGTTTTCCATTCGTCGCCTTCTTTAACTCGTACCAGATGATAAGCCCCCCGGAGATCTAACTTGGTGTATATGCAAGCGTCCTTCACCTGGTCAAGGAGTTCAGGGATCAGAGGCAGAGGATAACGGTTTTTAACCGTTATCTGGTTCAATGCGCGGTAATCGATGCAAGTTCTAAGGTCGCCTTCTTTTTTGGGCACGAAGAACAAAGCCGAGGATGCCGGGGACTTTGACGGGCGAATAAAACCATTAGCTAGGTATTGATCCAAATATTGTCTCAAATGCAGATTCTCAGGTTCGGTAAGGGCATAAATCCTGCTACAAGGGGATTGTGCACCGGGCACCAGATCGATTTGGCAATCGTACGATCTGTGAGGAGGTAACGTGTTGGCCTGTTCCTTTTGGAAGACGTCCTGAAAGTCTTGGTATTCCGGAGGTAGTTGCATGGAGGCAGAGGTTACAGATGCTAGATTAATCTTCAGGTTTTCTGGGTAGCAGGTTTGTGTACAATCCGGGAAGGTTATTCTCTTAGCTCGCCAATCAATTCGAGGATTATGTGTCTCTAACCAAGGGATTCCAAGAATAACCTGAAACTGTGGAGCCTTGATTACATCAAACACAACACCCTCCCGATGGCCGTCGGGACCAATAAGAGTCACCTCAGTAGTGGAATGTGTTACCGGTCCAGAGGCAATTTCAGTTCCATCGACTGTGGTGATGACATCTTTGCTGGTTTTAGGACGGAGAGGGAGGTTAATCCTAGAGACAAATTCACGATCCACATAGTTTCCAATAGCCCCACTATCGATGTATGCCTTTATTGCATGCAACCGCTTAGGCTGTTCTGAATCTACGACAACCATTGGCACAATGAAATGCGAGGTCTGAGAGTTAGTTTTCAAGCTCGGCAAGCGGACCCCTACACTTTTAGGGCGGAGTCGTTTCCCGAAACAGAGTCTTCATGGTTTTTATCAGCGGCTCCTACCGCCTTTTGGGGCGGTTTTGCCGGGCAATCTCATAGAAAGTGTCCAGAATTCCCACAATAAAGACATAATTTTAACTGCCGCCTCCTTTCATGTTCCTTTTGAGTTAAGGGTCCTTGAACCCCTCCAATTTGCATAGGCTCAGAGACATCAACTCCCTTGGGCTTAGCATGGGTCTTGACCAACACCCGGGTCTCAAACCTGGACCGATCTGCTTTTCTGTTTTGAAGTCTGTGATCCAATTGGACCACTAAGTCTATATACTCTGTGCATTCTTGGGGCGGATTTACAACTTTGGCCAAGACATCTTTAAGTTCTCCGCGTAGGCCTCGATAAAACAACGTGACTCTTTTATCCTCTGGCCATCCCGTTTCCACAATTAGTCTATTAAAGGTTGCAATATAGGATAGGAGGTCCTGATTGCCCTGGCGCAGGGATAGAAGTTCGTCATCCAGAGCCTGCCCCTGAGAGTGTCGAGCAAATAACCTTTCCATGCTTGCTTGAAACCATTGAAAATCACGGAGAATCGGGTCATCTTGAGTAACCAGTGGAACTGACCAATCGGCAGCGCAGCCGCTGAG
This sequence comes from Ambystoma mexicanum, assembly GCF_040938575.1. NCBI lineage: Eukaryota > Metazoa > Chordata > Amphibia > Caudata > Ambystomatidae > Ambystoma > Ambystoma mexicanum. The sequence goes on along the minus strand of NC_090937.1, from coordinate 727,925,532 downwards.
ATATGACAATACAAAGGCTACCTTGGTCTGATCATTAGGGAAGGCCCCAGGTCTGCATAGGAAGTGCAAACGACACTGATTCATGAATACGGCGAATCGTTTGGGGTCCCCAGCAAAGCTTTCGGGTGGGGCCAGCGGCATGTTTCCAGGTAGATTAATCTGCACAGGGTTACTGGAAACCACAGGAGCGGGGTTCCCTCCGGAACCGGGTAGAGGAGTTTGCCCAGCTTGACCTTGCAAAAGCTGTCTGGCCAGGTCATCAGTTCTTTCCTTAGATATTATTAATTCCCTCCTGAGGGCATTAGTCTCTTGACGAGCGGCATGTACTTCGGCCCGTAATTCCCCCAGTAATTGGGCCAACTGATCAGTCTCAGAACTTTCCATAGCGCCTGGGTGGGAATTTGTAGGAAGGCTTTGCTTTCTGTTACGCTCACCTGACTCCCACGGAGGCGCTGGCCTGGTTCGCGCTGCTGTGACCTCTTCTAAGGTGATGCGCATGGTTCGGAAGACGGACTGGACTGGACTGGGTCCCCAAATCTGGCTTGTCTGGCTCGCAGAAGTATCATTCTGTTGGCGAAAATAGGGGATTAACTGTCTGCGGGGTAATGCAATCGGCCTCCCACTTTCCCCTCTCACCCTCCTCGAAACCCTTCTGTGATTTCTCGTAGCGTCTCACCTTAGGGTCTGGAAGGACGAGCTCTCCATCCTGCTTCTGATGCAGGGGCGCGTTGGTATCCAGTTACTTCACTGGATTTTCGGATTGGTGGGTACCAAACTTGCTTGGCTTCCAGGGAAGTTTTTTGATAAGAGGTTCCCCTTGTGTCCATGCATTAATGTACTAATGCTAGTGTCTTTTTCCCCATAGGGGCCGGGGTACGGAATGCCGGGGAACAGGCACCGACCCGAGATGAGAGGTGAAATCCTTGTAGAAATCAGGTAAGTCTTTAATGAGCGTTTTTTGGTAATGTCTTTTCATTCGCTCATTAACGCTGATGTCTCTTTTTCCCCTTAGGGGCTGGGGTCCGGAAATGCCAGGATGCGGCGCGGACCCGAAATGAAGAGGGAATGAATCAACAGGTAAGTCTTAACATGGAGATTTAGCTTTCCTTATTCCCTTCTCTCTCTCACCTTTTGTTCTGGTCTTTTTCTCCCTAGGCGCTGGGGCGTGACTGCAAATCCGGATGATCGCTGCTGAACATGGAGGCGCCCTGTAAAGGTGAGTGGAATGCGGCGCTGCAGCGATCGACGCGATGAGCTTTTAAATAAAAGTTTTCCTTTTCAGGATTGTCGGCGAGATGTCTCCGGGATGCGGCTTTAGCAGTTAAGGACTTTTCCTTCTTCTGTTCTCTTCTTCTCTTCCCTTGCAGGTGATCCAGGATGCTGGCAGGCGTGGCAGAAGTCAGGATGCAGGAGCAGACACGGTGAGCGTCCAGCTGCTAGATGCAGAACAACGCGAAGCACGTGTGGCTGTTCGGGTGGGGTTTAAATAGCCTTGGAAGAAGTTCCAGGTATGTATCCTTCCTCCAATCAGGTATGTATCCTTCCCCGACCACGCCCAGATGGTAAATTAGTCCCACAGGTAAAGTAGTTCCTTTCAGGCCTCATGGAGGCCGGGATCCTGCAGCATGGTCTGCATCAGGTAAGTGCACCCAAGCACTCCCATAATGAGCCTGGCGCCTATGGCGCCAGGACTAATGTCTTTTATGAGCCTGGCGCCATAGGCGCCAGGACACTGTCCAAAGGGCCCTTATATGGGGTTGCTGGGTCCTTCCTTGGGGACTGGATGTCCGCTTTCGGGGACGCAGGGCTTGAACCGGCTCCCCGGGAGCGGGCATCATGACATTATCTTCCATAATTCACAGGTGAGCTTTAAGGGCCGGCGTATGCTCACAGAAACCATACTTTAGGGTGAAGGGTTTGAGAGGTACAACAATCACAGATTGGCACACTCACACACTCTTATCTCCACGCAGGAGCAGTATCACCACGTACCACCGCTCACAGCTTTTCTACTGAGGGAGAGGCCTGAAGGGGGTGATTCAAGTTCAGGGAGGGCTGCAACCGTGCCCTACCGCCTCCGCAGAGACCAGGTGAGCGTAACACTTACCCTATCTTTTGTACAAAAAGTGTATAAAGGAGAAATGTGGGCAAAGGGAAAAATCAGTGTTCAAATGATAATGTGACTGAACCAGCTCTCCTCCCCACGTTAGGCCTCACAAAGTAAGGCAATCCTTGTAGGTGGGATGACACACTCTGGCTCGGTTTCCAACACAATACACAGTTCAAAACCATGGATCGAGGCCCACCTGGCCTTCCACAATAAAGTCTTTCTCTGACTTTGAAAATAATGTTCCAACCAAAACATTCACAAAGGTCCCCCTCTGCCGGGCTCAGACCTTTTACCGCACAGTTCTCGTAGGTCCCCCTCTGCAGGGCACAGACCTCTCATGATAAAGTTCAACACAAAAGTTGCAAGGGGGCTTATTATACTACGGGTCTCCCTCAGTCAGGCTCAGACTACTTTAGGATATCAAACTCTTTCGAATGTTCGTGGCTTTCTTTACAGACCACCGCAAGACCACTTCGACTCAACGTTCACTATTTTACTTTCACTCTTGCTGTTTGTTCACCTTTTAGCTTCAAACAATGTACATTTCATGGAGACTTTCGAATGGGCTACTTCTTTCGACCAAATTGCGTCGACCATTTGTCCTGTCAACCATTTATTTTCCACCAAATGACCTGTAACCGCTTTCTTCATCACCCCTTTTATAATCTTACATCGAGTTTACTTTGTCAAGTTTACTTTGCTGGCTCCCAAGATTAGACTTTTTATACAATGTCTTCAGGCAACCCTTTTGTTGACTTAACATTCATTAGTTCTGTCATTAACGCTTCAATAGGTTTGGAGGCTTTTGAAAACGTGCCGACTGCACGCAACCACTCCGACACACTGTTGCTAGCAACACGTTCTTGGTTCCCCTTCCTTCTCCGCTCACACGGCCGCCTGCGTTTGAGGTCAGGATGCCACCTCCTGCCCCTCAGGCACTCCTACGTCCGCTTCTCCGCCCAGGAGAACAAGCCCCTTCTCCACATGGCTCTCTTCTTCCGAGTCCGTCAGCTCCCTGGAGAAACGGCTTACTCGCTACGCTTCTGCATAAAGCTTTGCTCTGCAAATCCTCAGCATCTCTGCGATCCGCTCCCCACAGGTTCCCTGCTGGTTGGGCCGGACTCCATGTTGCGCTTTCTCTCTCTCTCTCTCTCTCTCTCTCTCTCTCTCTCTCTCTCTCTCTCTCTCTCTCTCTCTCTCTCTCTCTCTTTCTCTCTCTCTCTCTCTCTCTCTCTCTCTCTTCTCTCTCTCTCTCTCTCTCTCTCTCTCTCTCTTTCTCTCTCTCTCTCTCGCTTTCTCTATTGTGTGTTCCACCCTTTATACACCTGCACCTTACTAAGGGTCCTCAGGCGGGAGTACGTTGCTTGTCCTGCCTTACTGCATTCAGCCCAATCATTGGGACATGCCTGACCGTCAGACTTGTATTCCTTCAAATCCCTCTTCGTCCAGTTCTAGACTGGTGTTTTCTATAGGAAGTGTGTATTTCCCTTTGCAGTTTCTTCCTCATCTCAGTACTTTGTGGGAATAAAGGGGGTAGGATTAATACCCTATGAAGGCTGAGGCAGGGTAGGGCATGTCAGTGTTAGGAAAGCTGGGATACCATGTCTCTCATTCAGGCATCCTCTTTCCCAATGCCCAAGGATCCTCCACTCAAGTGATCCTCCCTCGCCTGTCTGCCCCCAAGAGTCACGATCCAAAAGCGATGGCCCTTCCCTGGCCACCTGAGAAGATCCCTGGGGAGTAGTTGTGAGAGCGTCTTCGGGTTTCTCACACCGCACATAATGAAACTTCTAGCTCCCAGTGTTGCACCATGTCTAAACAACCCTCTTTAAATCCTCTCTTGACAGTGCCACGTTTCCATCATCCTACAAGTCGGATACTGTCATCTCTATCCTTAAGAAACCTGGCCTAGATCCCAACTGTCCCATCGACCATCCTCTCTCTCTTCTCCCACACTATTTCAAAATCCTAGACCTTGTAGTTTTCAGCCGACTCGCTGAGTTCCACACACAACCTGCGGGATCCTCTTCAATCTGGCTTCCAACCTCTGCACTCTGCAGAGTCAGCTCTTCTCAATGTCTGCATAAGTAACTGGAGGGGGGCCCCTATGTGGAAGGAGAGAGGGCTAGAAATTTAAAGATAAGAAACGCAGGGTGTCCTGCCACTTATTAGCTCAACATACAGTCATTAGTGTATGAAAGGATTCTCAGAAGCAATTGCTGGAATTAATCCACCTAACAAACCCTTCAAAGGCCTGGTTCTAAGTTCATAGTGTTGTAAAGATAATCATATTCTCTACGACATGCTTTTTCAAGTCGACCTTGTCAAATTGTCCGAATCCGTTTTATTCCTGCTTATATATATTAATACATTAGTTTGCTGCTTTTTATCATTCTTAGCAGTTATTCACTTGTTTTTCCTTTCGTGTTTATACATTCAAAACAATAATAGTAAAACAATAGTGAACAGTGAAATATGTGAACACCACACGTTTTAGCACAACAGTGCTTAGGAACAAAACATATTGCCACAAGTATAAACATGATAAACATAGAACAGCAATTCACCATCATCATTGAGTCTATGTGGGTGTCCTAATCTATGACCTAACATAGATCAGGCTGCAGACAAGAAGTGATCAATCAATGTCTGCAACCACATCTCTTCCGCTCATCATCCTAACCACTCATCTATTCTTTTTTTTTTTTAATTCTTTATTGGTTTTTAACAACAACAAAACAAAACATACAAACGCTCATAACACAGCATAACTGGCGCATTGGCACATTTCTCGGATTTCATTGTACTTCTGCAATGCCGGGGTCCTCTGGCGGCCGCATCATTCCTGTACAGCATCTTCGTTGGGTCATCCCGGAGTTCATTACCTGAATTGTCTCATCATGGTGCCTTATACCGGGCTTCCTTGTTTTCTCTCACTAGTCTTTGGACCCTATGGGGTCGTCGCTATCTCCTTCATCCCTATTGTCGAATAGGTCCTGCATCAGGGAGTTCCATGCGGTCAGTTTTTGCGCTGTCTCTCCTTCTCCTCTTTTCACTGCTCTTATCCACACCGCAGTCTCCGCCAGTACTCACTTTCGGAGGTCTGACCACCATGCTTCTATGTTCGGACCCTCCCTTGACGTCCATGTCATTGCTATTCTCCTTTTAGCCAATATACATATTAGGTCTTTCATTTTCGCTTGGTGCGACTCGTGCCTGCTTCCTCTCGGGAAGAGTCCCAGCAGGTATTTTTTCGGGTGCTCCGCTTGTATTTGGAGTCCACTTTGCGCTATTTTGATTCTGATCTTGTCCCAGAAGGCTTGTATCACCGGGCAGGTCCAGAACATGTGTCATGTCAGCTCCGTCCGCCAGGCAGCTGGGGCACCTGTTTTGATTTTCCATCCTCATCTTGTTCATCCTCTTGGGTGTGAGATCTGCTCGGTGCATTACGTATAGCTGTGCCTGCCTGAACTGTGCGTTGCTTGACACCTTTTTTGGGTATCGTAGCACCCTGGCCCATTCTTGGTCACTGAAGGGCCGCTGAAGTTCCTCGTCCCAGCGCTGCCTCGTGTGTGAGTCCTGCGGGTTTTCCGTTTTTAACAGTTGTTCATATAGCCTGGAAGTTGTGTGGGTTCCCTCTGATATATCGTACCATGCGTCTAGCTTTGTCATCTCCTCTTCCTCCTGGTTTGTCCACTCTGGCCATCTTTATTTGATATTCCGTATCATGCCATTGTAAAGGATGAATTGGCCTTCATGTATCTCATGTTCATCCATCATTTCTTGACAGTCTGCCCACCTTTCCCCTCTTGTCAGGTCTCCAATTTGTGCTACGCCTTTGGCTTCCCAATGCGCTCGGTATGCCACCAGCGTGTTTATGTTTGCCCCCAGGAGGCCCGCCAACGGGATCTGCGCCGAATACGGGTCTTTCTCCCCCTGGAGTCTCCATGCCCTCTTCCATAGTCCAACTGCGATGGTAAGCATGTTCGGCAGGGTCTTGAGCAGAGGTTTATCGAGCCACGGTATTTCTCTCAAGTAGTATCTTTTCAGTGCTGGCTGGAAGGTGATTGTGTCTATTGTTTCGTCCTCCCCCAGCCACTTGACTGCGAACTGCAGTTGTCCTGCCAAATAATATTTTTCAAAGTCCGGTAGTCTGATGCCACCTTCTTCATAGTCCTTCTGGAGAGTCTCCATTGCAATCTTGTTCCTTCCTCCCCTCCACAGGAAGTTTTGTGTTATAATGTTTAATTTGTTGAAGAAGGTTTTGGGAATAGTGTATGGGATGTTTGTGAAATAATATAGTAGGTGCGGCAGCACCACCATTTTTAGGAGGGCCGCTCTCCCCATCATCCCCAGCGGTTTTGTTCCCCAGAAGGCCATCGATTTCTGTATCTTTTCCAGCACCGCCAATGTGTTGGTTCTGTGGGTGTCGGCAGTGTCATGGTGCATCTCTATTCCCAGGTATCTGAAGGCGTTTGGAGCCCACGCCAGGCCCAGATCCGGGAGACCGCCCAGGGGAACCCGTTTTAGCCCTGCCAATGGGAAGACCAGGGACTTCTCTTTATTAATTGCTATGCCCGATAATCTGGTCTATGCCCTGATCGCCTCTAAGAGGCATGATAGATTGACGGCTGGGTTCTCCACAAATAGCAGCATGTCATCCGCGTATAGCGAGATTTGATGGAGAACCCCGTCTATGTCTATCCCGGTATCCCTATATTCTGATCTGAGAAAGGCCGCAAGCGGCTCTAGGGCCAGGATATATAACATTGGTGATAGTGGGCATCCCTCCTTGGTTCCCCTGTGTATCCTCCACTCCTTTGAGATAAATCGACCTGTTTTCACCCTTGCTCTAGGATCATTGTACAGCAGTTTGATCCACCGGAGGAACCCCTCTCCAATGCCAAAGTGAGCGAGCACACTGATCAGCCACTCCCAGCGGACCGAATCAAAAGCTTTAACAGCGTCCAGGGACACTATTGCGCTCTTGCCCTGCTTTTGGTTTGTCTCATCAATCACATGGTGCAGTCTACGGAGGTTCCATGACGTGTTTCACCCCGGGACATAGCCCGTTTGGTCCGGATGAATCAGAGTGGGCAATACCTGTTTCAGGCGGTTGGCTAGTACCGCTGTCAGTATTTTAGCATCCTGGTTAATAAGGGAGATCGGCCTGTAGGAGGCACATTCCCTGCGTGATTTCCCTGGTTTGAGGATCGGGACATGCTAGTCGGCAGCTGTCCACTCTCGTATGCACCTTGATATGTGTCAACTAACTTCTGGGAAACTCCCCTGGGAGTCCATCCGGGCCCGGGGACCTACCAGTGGGAAGCTCCGCAATCACTCCCTCTATTTCTTCTACCGTGAGAGGTGTGTCCAACAGCTGGGCTTGTTCTTCTGATAGTTTAGGCAATCTTATTTCTGCCAGTGCATCCGCAATATCCTCTGGGTCTATCTCTGGGTTTGGGGCATATAGTTGCTCATAGAATTGAGCAAATAAGTTGTTGATATGCTCTTGGTTTCTGGTCTCTTTTCCCCTGTGGTCCGCTAACACTGTAATGGGGTCTGTTTTGGTGTCCTGTCTAGTGAGCCACGCTAGGGGTCTACTGGGTTTATCCCCTTCCGCATGTAGCCGTTGTAGATACCTCCCATAATTCAGCCTCCCTAGCCTTTCCCAGAGTACCATACAGTCTGTTCTTAACTCCACCAACTCTCGGGGCTCACCACCCCTCTGTCTCTGCTCGTCGCTCCCTTGTTTCTATCGCCTTCTCGAGTTCACTGAGCTCCTTCATGGCCGCTCCCGTCAGCCCCCCTGTTCTGCCTATTGCCGCCCCTCTTACCACCACTTTGAACGCATCCCATAACGTGGCGCTACTTTCGACACTACCTTCATTTTGCTCAAAGTAGTCCTCTATCGATTCTTGGAGGTGTTCCTCCAGGTCGCCCTCTCTCAGGGCCTCTGCTCGGAGCCGCCAGGTTGGTATCGGGGCTGTCCTATGGGTATGTACCCATGCCGCCAGTATGGGGGCATGATCGGAGAGTGTACGTGCTTTAATGGTCATTTCTGTGAACTCTTGTAGTGATTCCCTACCCGTGAATATATAGTCTATTCGTGTGAATGTTCCATGTGGTGCACTGCAATGTCTGTACCCTCTCCATGTACCTGTCTCCAGATGTCGACCAGCTGCAGTCCCTCGAGGGTCCTGTGTAGTTCTTTGGCTGGGGGTGCTGGCTTCCTGTGCTTGTCATCCGACCTGTCAAGGAGTGTATTCATGGTGCAATTGAAGTCGCCGGCCCAGATGAACGTCGCCTCCCTGTACTGGGCCAGCCTGGGCGCCAGCCTCTTGAAGAATTCCGTTGCGTCGCAATTTGGCGCATAGGTGTTAACCAGGCACACTTCTGTGTTCCAGCATGCCATGCACCAGTACCAGCCTCCCCTCCGGGTCTGTCTCTTGCTTGAGCATCTGGAATGGGACCCCCAGGGCAATCCATATTAGTACTCCCCGTGCGCAGTTCGAATACGTGGCACTGTATGTCTGCCCTCCCCATTTCTTGTTCACCTTGGTCTGTTTTTCCTTAGTTAGGTGTGTTTCCTGCAGCATTGCTATCTTAACCTTCATCCGGTTTAGCCATGCGTAGATCCTGAGTCTCTTGACATACGCATTAAGACCTCTCACATTCCAGGTTACTATTGTCATGCCGTCTGGCCCCATGTCCTCTTCTTACGGTCTGGCCTTGTCGTCCCACCGCCATGTCCTAGCGCTGTGCCCTCCTCCGCCTCCATGTGGGGGTCTCTTGCGGTCCATTTTTCCGGACCCTCCTTCTTGCTACGACTGTTGTCCCCTGTTTTGTGCTTCCTGTTGCTCTGGTCACCTTGTGCTTGTATTTTCCCATGGTCTTTTGCAGTCTTTTTCCTGTTGCCTGTGCTGTATGCCGTCCATTCACACCTCATAACGTCTTTAACCCAAACAGAAACTGGTAAACTAATGCCCAGCCACCCTCCCCCTGCTTAGGCTCCGCAGCTTCCCTCATCGTGCTCCCTTGGTTGGGGCCGACTTGCAGCAGCGTGATGCCTTAAAACTGGCATCTGAACTTGTAGATTACTTTCTCTGCTGGGGCGTCGCCTCTCTCAGCCTACTGTGACTGGAATGGGGTTGGTCGCTCCCTTATAAGTTGCTTCCGGCTTAGTTGTTAGTCGAATGTTTGATATCTTGTGCTTGGCTTCTTTCTCCTTTCTCCCATCTTGTCAGGGTCTGTTTCCATCATTGTTGGCGTTTCTTTGCCTCAACTGAGGGATGCCCCGTGCGTCCATCCATCTGTGGGCTTCGTCGGTGGAATCAAAGAAGCATGTTTTGTGCTGATGTATCCCCTTGAGTTTGGCGGGGAACAGTAGCATGTATCTTACCCCTGCACACCTGAGACGTTCCTTTGTTGGGCCGAACTGTGCTCTCTGCTTTTGGACCATAGCTGTATAATCCGGATATATAGTGATCTTAAAGGAGTGTCTAGTAATCGTACCTCCCCCCCTTGAGAATGCCAATATTTTGTCTCTATCCTTAAAGTTCATGATCCTAGCGATTATTGCTCTCGGGGGCGGGGGCACCGGCTGAGGCCTTTTATTTAGTGCTCTGTGTGTCCTCTCAACCACAAAGCCCTGAGACAGTGCTCCTGCCCCTATCTCTTGGAGCAGCATGTTTTCTATGTACTCCGTGGGGTCGTTGCCTTCCTCGCCCTCCGGAAGTCCAATAATGCGGACGTTGTTTCTCCTTGCTCTCCCCTCCGCATCCTCCGCTCCAGGACCTTGACTCTTTGCAATACTTCTGACATTTGCGTCTGTGTTGTGGTGACCCCTGCCGTGTTTTGTTGCACTTGCTGTTCGGTCGCTGCCACCCTCTCTGTCAGGTTCCGTGTGTCCTGGTGAAGGAGGCCCACATCCACCATCACCGTGTCTAGTTTATTTTCGAGCGATGTCTTCAGGGCTCCTATTGCTGTGTCCATTTTATTTTCAAGAGATGCTGTCATGGCTGCTATTGCTTCCAGGATTGTGCCCTTGTCTGCCAGGTGGGGGGTGTCAATTACAGCCATCTGTTGACGTTAACTGTTTGTGCTCAGACGTCTTAGTGAAAGTGTCCATGGTGCTTTGCTTGGCTTTCCCCTGCATTTTCTTGTTTGGGATTATGCCTGTGTGTGCTCGCCCTTTTTTCCCTCCCCCGGCTCCGGTGGACCAGCTGAAGCAACGTGGGGCGCCGTCCCAGGTGTAGGCTGTCGGTGCTGCGCCCCTCCGGTTCTTCCGTCTCGACTTCCGCTCCTCTCCCCACCAGTTCACGTGGTTACACTCTCTGCCTGTAACCTCCCGCTATATTGTGTGGATACCCCGTGGGTCAGTCAGGGGCTCAGGCACTTGCCTCGTATTGCGTTGCTGGGCACTTCTGTTCTTGGCGCCACAGTGTCCTGGGCGCTTTGGTGGCTTTTTATTCAAGTCTGTGCACCCCTATGGAGGTGGTTTGGTCATTGTGGTTAGCCCTGGGCACTTTGGGCGTGGGCCAGCTCCCTGCCTTGGTGTGGGAGGTCTGGGGAGTCGAACCGCAGCTGCTCCATTGCGGGGGTGCGCTGTTGGCGCTGGAAGATTCTCCGCTTGTGCCGCTTACCTCCGAGGACTAGGGCCGCTGTTCTCGCTAGGCGTGTTCGGCTCAGTGCACACCAGCAGTCCTCCCCGCGGGCTCGGGTCCAGCAGTTCGCGGGTGCCGCCCACAGCTGGGGTGCCAGACGGCCCGATCTGCCGTATCCTCTCTCTTCTGTGGTTCCCTCCGCGCTGTCCGGGCGTGTCTGCGGTGTCGTGGTGGGTTCCACTCGCTCCTCTGCAGGCTCGATCTCTTCTGGTGTTACGCCCGCTCCTGGCCACACTTCTCACCTCCCGGGGCCTCTCGTCCTTCACCGGAGCCCCTGCGTCCTTCTCACCCCCGGAAGCTGCGCATGTCGCACACCGGGTGATTTCTGTTTTTCTCCCCGGGGCTCGGCTGTCACAGGGGTCGCTGAAAGATCCGTTTCCCCTGGTGCGCGGGCTCCTCCTTCTCTTCACTCCGAGGCCGCTGCTCCGTCCGCCATGTTGGATCTCCGGGGACCTTCCTTGTAGTCGGACGTTTGTGGATCGGTGCTCCGATTTCACCCCAAATCTCGCTCGACAGTTGGACAAATGCTTCTCCTACCGCACCCTGCTTTCGGGTCGTTGCAGCGTTCGCCTGAATGTCACCAAGCCGGATTGTTACGCGGATCGTGACGGGAGCTCGGTCTCAGGACAACCTCACTCCATGGGCTCAAACCACGCCCCCCCCACTCATCTATTCTTATCAACCACTTTTCTACCTTTAATATCATCAACCATTCTGACTTTATTTCAACACTACCTCTCCTAAGCATCAGGGACAAGGCCCTTGCTTGGTTTGCTTCATATACTGACCCCAGACACACCCAGCTGTCCTGGAACAGCCTTACCTCTCCACACACTCTCCTTACTGTTGGTGTTCCCCAGATGTCATCCCTGGGTCCACTTCTTTTCACTCCCTATAGTTATGCTCCTGCTACCTTGATCTCCTCCTCTGGCTTCTGTCAGCTCTTTGCTGATAACTCTCGGATCTACTCCTTTCCCTCCTTTTCGGAAGATCTGTCTTGCTGCCATTAAATACTGGATGGCATCTCACTCACTCATGCTCTTTTACACTAAAACTGAAGTGCCTTACTTTCCATCCAAACAGTCTATCTCTTCCTCTCCCCTCTTCTTTTTTCCTGACTACCTTCCCTACTTTGCTTCTGCTCGCAACCTTGGTGTCGTCTTCGACTCATCTCTCAACTTCCCGCTCTTCATCTAAAAACCTGCCACTGCAGCCAGACTTGATCTCCTGAACATCAGAAAAATAAACAATATTCTTCACTTCAACACTGCTAGGCACCTAATTTCTTCTTTTGTACTCTGTCGATCTGACTACTGTGCCTAATCTATGGCTTTCCCAACTAAGCTTTTTCACCTATCGACAAAGTCCTCAATTTTGCTGTCTGTACAATCTTATTTCAAATTTTTTTATTTGCATTTATAAGCATAAATAAGTACAACAAAATAAACCTTTATGCATTAGTTCCAAGCATATCAAGCTTGCAGTCAAGCCGTCTGCAACATGATAACAAATGAACAGAATCGAACAACAAAACAAAACATAATTCTCCATGCATGTGAACTATGCCTAAGACTTATGAAATGCTGTAGTCGGATCAGAAGTATGGGGACCATCGAGAGACCTCCTTTACCTGCTTGGGTCGGGGGCACCCATGTTCGTGCTTAGTCTGTGGGCGTCGGAGCACACGGGAGGGGCAAGAAGAGGAGATAGTCCAATCAACAGTGCAACACATTACTCAGTAGCAGGGTGATCACTGCGGTTTATCATCTGAGGGGTGGAACATATCCCAATTCAGCAGTCTCCAGGACTCGTATGCTCCACCCGAGGTCGCATCTAAGTTCTGTGTTGTCCTGAACCACACGCTGGTCTCCGCCTCAGCCAGGTCTCGAAGTCCCTGTGCCAGCGTAAGTATTGCGGTCCCCCAGCCGACTTCCAGGACATGGCAATGCACCGTTTAGCAAGGATGCACGCCATATCCATAAACGTAATAACATGTTTGTGCTTACTATTACTCGGGTATGCTCCCAGTAGGCATTCCTTTGGGCTCCAGGAATATCTTTTAACCCTGGCCTTTCTACTCGCATGCTCAATGTGGGACCAGAAGCCCTGCACCTTCTTGCAATGCCAAAGCATATGAATCAAATCGGCACCGTCACCACCACACCAAGGACATGTCGGCCATGTGCCTCTGTTAAACCTGGCCACCCTTCTAGGCGCCATATATGTGCGATGCAGCACATTCATTTGGATCAACTTGAAATGAGGGTTCCTAGACACCTCCATGGGGTAACCAAGTATGCATTCCCACTCCCGCTCCCCTATGTCCACTCCGAGGTTGGCTTCCCAGCACAGTTTCAACTTGGAGCTTTATAGTTAAACTGCCATACATTCTAGACACTGGATGTCAGCCGTCCTCCAGGGAGTACATCAAAGCCTGTAGTGGAGTTGCTTCTGGTTCTTCAGGCTACTCGGACCATTTCCGCTTTAGCCACCTCCACTATTCTCAAATATCGCAAGAATTGCCTTTTGAGAAGCCTGGTCTGCTCAGTTATGGTGTCTAGTTATTTAAATTTGCCATTCTCAAACATGTCGCCCCAAGTGGAGACACCCCAACCCTCCCAGTGTCGTGCCGCCACAAGATTGTCCCTGTTTCTGCATACATCCGCCACTATCATGACCTTGGGCGAATAAGGGCAATCAATCTTCAACAGTTTCAGCGTTCTGAATCACATCTTCCTGCCCAAGTTAACTAATGGGTGTAGAGCCCAGGCAGCTCAATGGTAGCCATATCACGTCCTTAAGGTGGGCAGGGGCCACCAACTGCTGCAGCAGTCGTGACTCAGACGTAACGTCATCCGATAGCCATTTTGCAATAAAACTAAGTTGGGCCACCGGGTAGTAACATTCTACATTCGGAAGTTGCACACCTCCCTCTTTATAAGGTAAGCACAGTGTTGCGAAGGCAATCCTGTGACAGGATGTGCCACACAAGAAATCCCCTAACCAACGAGAAGGAGGAGACATTAATATAAAGGATGTTGGTAAAGAAGTACAGAAATCTAGGTAGAACAATCATTTTTATAATCGCAACCCTACCCATCGATGACAATGGAAGCCTAGACCAGAATGCCATTGACCGCCTCAGACCTTTCACCACCCCAACTGTATTCCGCGTCTGCATGTCTACAGGCATATGCATGATGTGTACCCCTAAGTATTTAAAGGAACTCACATTCCACAACAGCCCCAATTCCGGCAGAGCATCAACCTCTACACCTCAGAGCCAGCCAGTGGAAATAGGCAAGACTTCTCCCTGCTGAAGGATATTCCAGAAAGTTTAACTAAATTGTCCAGTACCCCCATAATCCTTGGAAGATTGTTCTCTGGCTCCTCAACATATAGTAGAACGTCGTCGGCATATAACGATATTAAATGAGCAGTGCCACCAACCCTAATACCTGCCTCTAGAAATTCTTGGTGTAGATAGACTGCCAAAGGCTCCAGTGCCAATACATACAACATGGGCGATAGCGGACATCCCTGGCGCGTTTCCCTTTGTATATCCCATGTCGCTGACACCTGTCGCCCAGATTTAATTCTTGCAGTCGGGGATGAGTATAGGATCTTTACCCAGCGTATGAACTGCTTGCCAAATGCAAATTCCTGCAATACTGCAAACAGCCATTCCCAATAGAGCGAATCGAAGGCTTTAATAGCATTGAGCGACACCACTGCGCACAACTCGGAGCACTCATTGATCGTGCAACAATATGTTGCAGTCGGCACAAGTTTAATGTAGTGCTTCGGCTGGGGATAAAACCAGTCTGATCGCTATGTATTAGACCCGCAATCACTTTGAGTAGCTGCCCTGCCAGTATCGTAGTCAATATTTTCATGTCGTAATTTAACATGGCCAGGGGCCGATAGGATTCACACCTATCCATGGGTTTCCCCGGCTTAGGGATCGGGGCCACCAATCTTTTCTGCATGCTTGCCGGGAGTTCTCCTTTGGAGTAGGTTTCCTCGTAGACCTTGAGCAACACCGGAGCCACTGTTGAATGATATGTTTTATAAAATACAGGTGCAAGTCCGTCGCTACCCAGTGTTTTACTGGTAGCGAGTGAAGCAATCGCATCACTTACTTCCTCAACCGTGATGGGCTGGTCTAATGCGGTCTGCTGCGCAACTTGTAGTTTGGGGAGCCTAATTAATGAAAGGGCATCCATCATGTCCTCAAGAGGGACCTGTTCCTCGTGACTGTATAATTGGGAGTAGTACTTGGCAAAAATCTGAATCTGAATCTCAATCTGTGTCCTGCACATGCTCCCATTTTCCTCCCATAGCTTAGTGGAAAAGTGTCTAGGGTGTTCTCTCTTACAGAGCCACGACAAAAGCCTTCCCGGTCTATTCCCCCTTCACATGCGCTCTGGTAGTTCTTGCGATGTAATCGAATTTGGATAACCTTTCCCATGCCTCAAGGCAGCGGTACTGTGTTTCAGCCAACCTTTCTTCATTTGGTTGCTGACCCGTATTCTGGGCCTCCATATCTCGGATTGGCAATTTTGGAGTTGCCTCGCTGAATCTCACCAACGTCCCTGGAGTATTTCAGTACCACCTCCCTATCTTGAAAGTTCAAGGTCTTTGCAGTATTAGGTCTGGTGTGACCCCCGGTGGGGGCCTCTTCTGTAGCGAGCGGTGAGCTTGCTCAACTGCAAATCCTTGTGATAAGTTCCCAGGACCTATTTCTCGCAGCAATAAGTTCTCAACATGCTGAGTGGGGTTCGAGCCCTTGAGGCCCTTCGGGATCCCAAGCAGCCTGACATTATTTCGGCGGGCCCTCCCCTCAGCATCCTCAGCCCGCAGCTCCAAGGCAGAGTTCCTTCTCTACAATTCCCGGACTCAAGTTTCCAGATCCTTCGTAGACTCCCGCGTCTCCTTCAGCTCTACCTCAGCGGATGTAACTCTCTCAGCCAGATTGTGGACGTCCTGTTGCAGCAGCTGAACGTCTACCTTGACCCCATCTATTTTCGAGTCCACCGAGGACCGTAGTGCAACTATTGCAGCCAGCACCATATCTTCCTGCGAGCCTGTGCCAGGAGCATTCGTCCGTTTGCGGCGCTGGCGCACTCTGCACAGAGTCGCAGGGCCTACCCGCATTGTTGAATGAGTCCATAATTGTGGATTTGCCTTTCCGTAGGGGACATATTTCAAATTAGGACGTAGCCGGCCTTGACCAGAGTCTTAGCATAGCCCAGGTGCACCACAGGCAGCCAAGGTAAACCTGTGTCCCCAGGTAGTGTTGTGAGTTCTCTGCACACACCCGTGCCTCGGAGGGCCTGTGTAGCCGTCAGCACCCCACAACCAGAAAAACTGTCCAGAGCACACCCAATAACCACCAAGGTGAGTTCAGCTAGCAGGAGATGCAAGCCCCACTGAGCTACCGTTCCTTAAGCAGCCGACCACCCCCTCAAATGTATGAGACCAGAAGCTGGGTTAGGGACTGCTCAGTCGCACACAATTGAGTGCCAGTTCCCACACAGTGCTGCACCCCCTCCTCCCTTAATGTACTGCAATATAGAGGAGAATCAGCAGGGCAGGGCTTAGAGATCTAGTACTTGGCACAGAGTGCTCCGATCCCGAGATCCAACCGAGATCCAAAAGTCCCAGCAACTATCAGCCACTCACCAGCACAAATGTTCCCCGGGCCCACCACTCTCCTTGTATATTTCAATCGCAAGCATCACCAGGAAAGTTTTATAGTCCCTACCGCATGTTCACCTCTATCTTGCACTTACACGCCATGCTTCAATGCTATCAACAGCCTTCACCTTATGGCAGCCGCGGGTGACTGGCATACACACGCCGAGGCCCCATTGCTTGCAGAATCTGTGCTTGCAGCGCTGCACGCACACAATTTATATGCCACCGGGAGGCACAGTCATCACATGTGGGGAGGGTCAGTAATCCGGTTCTCCCTCCTACCGTTCATGTCCGTCAAGCAGCAGTAGCACCAAGAGTGGCACCGCCTGCCAGCAGCGTAGCGTGGGACCCGCTGTCTACTAGGGCCTAGCTCACTCCCCCCGAAGATCCGATGCAAGGGAGTTATAGCGGGACTTAACGCCAGGTTCCCCCAGCCAAAATCCAGCACTCCCGTAGCATAGCATGGGTCGTAGCAGGACCCCAGTTAGATCACCCCGCGCCGCAGACACCACAGGCTGTGCGAGTGCGGATTCAAACTAGGCGAGGACCAGACCCTTCCTCCCGCATTTTACCAGCGTGGCAATTCCAAGCCAGCTCTCTGCCAGGCCAACTTCAGGGCAGCAGGCCCTGCAGTTGCTACAGTCCCCCTTTCTTCCGTTCTCGAACCAGGTTGGTTCCAGACACCGGGTGATCAGCCGTTCTACCTCCGATCCAATCCTGGCTCCCTTGTCGTTCCTCACACGAGAGGAAGCGCACAGTCTAACGCGCTCCTCTGGCCTGCCACGGCCCCTAAGTTCTGGCACCCGAAAGCTTCCGTCTGCCTGCTCTGCAATCTGGACAATGTGCAGGCGAGGGTGCGCCGTGTGCCCCAATCTGGCTTGCGTTCTTCAGTGGCCAGTATGGTGGTGACCCGGGCAGCCCCCAGTATGTACACATCAAACATTGGATCCGACACCAGCCATTTAATGAACCTCTGTGCTGCGTGGTCGCATTGCTGCCCCTCCTCCTCCTCTTCACTGCAGTGTGGCCCCGGCCGCCATCTTCCTCCACACTGGACCGGGTTGAGGACCGTCCTCATTCGGGAACATCAGTCTGATTTCGGCTGGAGCAACGGCACACTGCAGGGGGTTGATGTCCCCTACACTTTGCTGTTATTATATGCAATCTATGTTGCTCACAACCACCGAACTTCAGGATCAAGTAAGGATCATGATGGGAGCTGTATACGAATTCACAGCCTCACCACATGGGCTCAGGCCACGCCCCCGTCCGTAAACTCTTCAACCTTCCCTGTTTCACCTCCATCCACCTCCTCAGCCCGTCAGTTAGGCTGGTTATCTGTGAGACAGAGGGCAAAGTACAAAGACATTCTCATCATCTTCAAAACTATACACAGACTTAACCTACCGATCGGACCATTTCACTTCCTACTCTCCCCATCACTCCCTACGATCATCCTCGGCTCACCTCCTTGCCAACTCTCGTGCTCCCTCTTGTTTCCGCTCTCTTCCTCTCCTTACTCCATTACTCTGGAATGCTCTTCCTCTCCCTAGTATTCACACTCTATCTCTATTTAAATCCAACTTCCTAGCTCTCCTCCTTTCTGAAGAACCACTTGCATAGCATTCAACGCCACCGCACCTCCCTGTTCTCCTCTCCCCCTACCCCTTGTGAGAAACCTAGGTGTATTCTCCCATTTGGAACCTGAGAATCCTCTGTTTGGGTGGCCAAGGCACAGCCATCGCATTTGAATCCAGATTCTGGGGGTGTACCAATGCGGCAGGATCACCCGGGTAGGGGAGTTAGGGGTCATTCTCATGGAAATATCCTAGGCGAGACACAATATCCCCCTCTCACCTGTTATCCACAACCACAGCACCCCTCTCTCTTTTTGGTGTATTTTCAAACACACAACATCCCACACCCCCATTTTTGCATAATAATGAGAAGAAGAAGAGGCAATCTGGAGGGGTGAGGATTACCAGTGAAAAACCCACTGAGAGACAAAAAACAGACTACAACACTCTGACAGCAGGCTCCCCCCTTAATGAAGTCAGGCAGACCCATCCCATCACACACATGCTACCCATTAACCTCATACAGGTGTACAAAGGGAGGCTGCTGAGAGAGAAAGGTCAGGTGCAGTTGGGAGAGCAAGAGGGAGGCTGCAAGGCTGAGACCGGCAGACGATCCCTCTTCAAATCCCACACACCAAAAGCAAGCTGGGAAGATTGTCTGGAGCTGCGAAACCAAGAGATTGGGGGCTGTCAGGTGAATCCAGAGGAGGATGATGTGAGGCAGTGCTGGCCCAGTGAGAAGGAAGGGCTGCAGCGTGTCACAGGAGCTGTGCCTACTATGTGTTGTATTCAGGCAGCCAGGACCTTGCTGTTGAGGTCTGGACAATTGCTTGTTCCCTTGTGAGAGAGTGCGAGAGACTCAGGCGAGCAGGTGGGAAGTGGAACGCGTGAGGGAAGGCACCAAGTAAAGTGGGAAAGTAGCCCGAACCCAAAAGGGAAGCTGAAAGTGATACCTGAAGGGGTCCCAGCCTGGAAGAGGGAGACCCAAGGTGAAAGTGATACCTGAAAGATAATCTGAGCCAAAGTAACAGAGTGACCCTGTGTGAGTGAACACGATATCGGAAGTCTCTATAAAATGAAAGCGAAGTCCCTGAAGTGAAGGGAACTGATGTGAACACTGAAAAGCGAATGAAACTAAAAGCCAAAACAGGGAAATCACTAAGTTGAGGAAATTGAATGGAATCCCCAAGAAGCCTTGGTTGAAACAGAACTGAATGTAAAGTAAAGGGAATTGATCTTAAGAAATACAAGTACCAGAATGCAGCGGTATCTGGGTGGTCAGGTATGGGTATGGATTACAGCAAAACCATATAGTTTCGAAAGTCTAAGAACAGTAAAGCAAAGAGAATCTGGAAGTAAGAAGGTTGGGGAAGAATATGCTGTTTCAATTGTGTAAGCCTGAAAGAGAAGCAAACTATAAATAGTATTTCGCAATCCATGCCATTCTACGAATAATAGACTTTCAAGGGGAAAGAGGCCCTGGTGTTTACAAAGCTCGAGTGTGCCGCCTTGCCCCATGCTGAAAACGTGGGGAAGGGAGGCCAACGGCCTGAACATCCTGACATATCATTTTGGGAGCATTTCTTTCTTTTCGTAAGTTTCCCACACAATTTGTTTTTAGAGGTAAGGACTGGCAATAGGTTTATTAGCATAAGCCCTTTTATTTTGACAAGACACCACTACTACTATGTTATTATTATTTGATGGTCGTAGCTTGCTCCCATCTGTATATTTAGGACTAAACAGGCGTTTATCACACCCTTTTTGAAGTTCAATAAACACCCTTGAACTGTGGTCACTTGTGTCTGTCTTACTGTTGACACCATGCCTTTCTTACTAAGACAACCCCACTTCACTTATGCCTCACCCATACATCCTAAAATTTAGCACATCTTCAACTATCCCGTCCCTGTCCCTGGTTCATGTTTCTACCTCCCCTACATCATCTGGTCGTCTATGCACATCCTCTTACCCACTGTTAAAGACACTGGTCCTCCACTCTGTAAATCAATTTTAAAACGTTTTGTAAACATTTTTGTGCCAAAAATGCATTGTTCTGCCTGTAACTTTCATTTAATAAAATAAACATCCAGTGTAAGAAAACTCACATTGAAATGAGACTTGACTTGGATGTGAGTTATTTTTATATGTATACAAGGTGTATAAGAGGCATACATTTAGTACATGTATGCACTTTACATCTCATATACGAGAACAAATATATAAATATAGAGTAAAGGAAACACCAACCATAGATGATCTGGGAAAGTAGTTAAAATTGTGACATAATGTTCTTTAGTCGATCATTGAAAGCTGCTGAACTGTTTACATGTTGAAGGTAGCTGGCAAAATATCTTGGAAGGTTCAGCTCTCAAACCAGACCTCTGTATTCCAGGACATATGTTTGAATTTCAGCAGCAGGGCCAACTCAGCCTTCGAAGGTTAAACCACTAAGTAGCATTAACATGGAGAACACACTTCTGTTATTAGAAGCAGGACACATCTGGCATGAAGCAAAGCACTTTATAAAAGTCTGGTGCCATCATTATTATTATTATTATTGAAAAAATCTTTCTGTATATACAAAAGGTTGATGGTAATTGAGGGAATATCTTGAATTCTTAACTAGGTTGTTTCAATTTTGGTGTGACAAAGAATTGGCTAGTAATATACTCATTTCCAAAGATGGTGGCTTACTATTAATGGCTTTGTATGTAATGCTGGATTTCCTGATAGATCCAGGGGTTTGTGTGACAGCAGACTATATAGTATATCAGTCTGGTAGGATTCTTTTACATGTAAATCCATGGTCTTATTTATGTGGGGTTTTGTAATGCTATACCATACGTAAGACACACTTGTGAGTGCAAAGAATAAGTATCTGGATTGGGGTTTGAAGGGATGGAGAATGGAAGGAAAAAAGGGTAAATTAATCCAATGATATCCAACTTAGGGTTCTCAATGGAATGTATTGTTTCAAGCGGTTTGATAGGTGTCTAGGCATATGTGCCAAATGGCTTTGTGAGTTATAAATAGGCTCTTCCCAGAGACTAGTAACGAAAGCAAAAAACTAGGACATAATATTCAATACCAACTTCTCTTTCACTGCTCATATCACACCATTCAGTAGGACGTGCCTTTTTCAATGACGTGTATTATATTCATGGACCAACAACAAAAATACTTAATGATCCAAGCCCTTGTTATTTCAAAAATATATTCCTGCAACACTATGTACATTGGCCCACCAAATAAACAATGTCCGTATTGCCATAGGCTCTACGTGCTGCTATAGCCTACCCTCTTTATCTTGGGATTTCCTCTACTGGCATTACAGTATTCTGGCCATGTTTCCCTTTGTTTGCAAGCATCGGGTAAAGCATGTGTTATTTCATTTTTTTATTGATTGTGTACCTAACCTTGTTGCTGAAGAGGCACAATATCTATTTTTGTACCAAGAAAATGAATATTTGTGCCAAGACGCACAGCTTCTAGTTACTACCTTCTTCTCACCGATTTCTTATTTTATTAAGTAGGCCCTGGCTCAAAGTGGATCAGGACATCTTTAAACTGCCACCAGGGGACCTCAGAGTGACACCAAAGTGACACCAGCATGGCTTGGTCAGTGATGTTTTCACTTGCCATAGGAAGAGCACTTCCCAAAAAGTTAGTTATAAAGGGGACCCGAAAATGTGCATTTCCCATATGCCAATTTATTTGCTCATCAAATGCACAAACTGCTGGATTAATTAATGCTAAAAACTTTGCAGAGAGTGTATCGCCCGACTATGTTCTTTTTTTGGTGTAGTCTGTCCACTGGTGTGTTTCAAGTCTGATCAAGTGTAGCTAAAAATCCATTAGGGATATTGTGTTTAGGCTGACTTATTTGTGGACCCACATGCCTTATTTTCATGGAATTGATTGGGGTATTTCTCTGTGGCCCAGGGCTGGGCCCAGATATGTGCAGTAAGTGCTGCATGTCTGGCCTATGGATTTCCATGATGCATCTGGGGTTCCTGCTCTACAAATATGCCTAAATTGTGCACAGGACAGTCCTCTTGGGTCGTCTCTACCCTAGCGCTATGGAGGACTGGGAACCCACAGGGGTGCAACATGTCCACATAAAAGAACAAAGCTCTGGTGGCTGCAGGGTTGACGGGCCATCTTTGGGATGGCCCACAGACCACCAGACTTTGTCATATTGCAGTCCTGTGGGTAGCCCCCGACCCTAGGAAGTGCTCGGGGTGCACAGATGGATGCAGTTTGCCGCCCAAAAAAAGAAAGTGATGGATGTTTTACAAGGATGGTGGTAGAGGTGATTTGTTAACAAACCACAACTGGTGAATTTGTGAGATTTTGATCCATGCAACCATAACCTTGCTATTACAAAGTTGGTCCACCAAATTTGAATGTTTTTTAGCTTAACTGTTGAGACGGAGACCGCACCAGGTAGGTTATAAATTAGATTTACTACATATAATGGTGCTAGTGCAGTACATAACCAAAAGACCCCCACATCACCAACCACCAAGGCTCAACTGACAAAGCTTGAGCATCAACAAGTTATGGAACTCCATATTCTAGAATAGGTTTGCCTCATAAGCTCATTCTAGAGTGAGCCTACCTCACTAAGCTCAATGACAGGAACCATGGCTTCATGTAATTTATACAACACACCCCCGCCCCCCCCCAAAAAAAAACAATTTCCTTTATTTGTAGAATTACAATGCATAAATACATGAAGATAACACTGGAATTACTGTTCCTCTTCGCAACACTAAACATATTCCAGATTTGTTTTATGAATAGCACAATTACCACACATAAATGAATCACACATATGCGTGAGCACAGAAATCATGTCTTATCACTTTATCTTCGCAACTCTAGACCTATTCCAGATTTGACCACTCTCCAACCCCACTGCATTTTTGAAAACCCACACAACCCTAACTGGGTCAGAATAAAGAGGCTCTCCTTTCTTTGAGACCACGGCTCTCCTTATCCGAACCCATTCTCCAACATCAACCACGGTTCTTTTTCTCGGATGCTTTTCATTAACTCTTTCCACCCATCTATTCTTACGAGCATCCATTCTAGTCCTCGCAGCATCTACAACCACATCCATCTCTCTCGCTCTGCTCAACCAGGCTGGTGATACCACAGTATTCGCCCTTCGGCCTCTCATAAGTTCGAAAGGACTTACTCCTGTCTCAAGACCTGGAGCCATGCGCAATGCGTATAATCTTTCTCTCACAGCCACCTTCCTATCCAAACCACACGCATTCGCTCCTCGTATGGCTTCCATGATACAACGATTAACCCTTTCAACCATACCGTTGCTTTGGGGATAATATAAAGGAGTTCTTTTGTGGCGAATACCACATTTTTCAAGATATTCTAGAAATAAACTCCCCACGAACTGCGGACTGTTATCTGTGAGTATACTCCTGGGCAGGCCTTCCCTCTCAAACACACACTCTAGAAATTCTATAATCTGCTGACATGTCACCTCTCTCATGATCTTGAATTCAGTCCACTTCGAAAAAGTGTCAACCAGGACAAGAATAAACCTACCTCGACCCGCACCCATGTCAGCTGGCCCCAAAACATCCATTGCTAAATCCTGCCACACACCATCAGGTACACTAGTCTTACCCATCGGCTGGGATACCGCCAATAAATTCTTTCCCGAATTTGACACAATCAACACATGCAAAGACAACTCTTTCAATTTCGCGGTCGATCCCTGGCCACCAGTAGTCTGCTTTCACTACCTCTTTGGTCTTACACACACCAATATGTCCCTGATGAGCAGATCTTATCAACCTTTCCCTCAAACATCCAGGAACCACCAACTTGTCCCACGGATACAATAATCCCTCCTTCACTGACAGTTCACCTCTCACTTCCCATAACGATCTTTCCTCACCACACAGTAATCTTTTCTCAGGCCATTCCTCTTTTACAAAAACTATGATGCGTTTCAACATCTCGTCAGATTCCAATACTCAAATCCATTCTTGCCTTTGTATAATGCCTTCAGCCGTGGTAAATACCATATAATTTTCACCACATATTTTGGTACCTTCCTGACATTCACAATCTTCCAATTTTACCCTAGAAGCATGGTCTGCTTGCACGTTCTCCCTACCCACAACTACCTCTATAGTACATTTGTGGCACTGTAGTCTCGTCACCCAACACGCTACTCTCCTTGAGACTTTATCAAGGCCTTTACTCTCAAATATCGATTTAAGTGGCATATGATCTGTCCTTAATGTGAAATCCTGACCCCACACAAAATTCTTTAATTTTTCTATGCCCCAATGGCACGCCAGGGCTCTTTTTCCAAAACAGAATAATTGAGCTCCTACCCTTTCAACATGCGAGAGGCATGCATTACCACCTGCTCTGAGCCTTCAACATCAGGCTGTAACATCACAACACCTAGGCCTGTGTCGCTGTTGTCAACAGAAAGAATAGTCTTCTTTCTTGTGTCAAACATCGCCAAAGGTTTCGCCATATCTATTTTCCTTTTAATTCCTTCAAATTCTCTCTCACACTCCCTGTTCCAGTCAAAGTCAACACCCTTCCTTAGTCACGCCCTTAGATTAGTCACACAGTCAGCATAGTTCTAAACAAACCGATGGTAAAACTCAATGGTACCTAAGAATCACCTTAATTCTGCTTTATTCTTTGGCGGTTGGGTTTTCATGATGGAATCTACCAAATTCCTTTTTGGTTTGAGACCTAACTCCGATATTTCATGACCAAGATTATCGACAACTCGAGACATGAAAACACACTTTTCTCCCCGTAATGTTATACCTCTTGTTTTGAAAATTTTCAGGACCACATCAAGCCTTTCTTTCACCTCATCTTCATCCTTTCCACATATGAGGACATCATACTCCACTGACATCCTTTAACAATTTGTCCATAACCTTTTGGAACACAGAGGATGCCGATATCAATCCAAAAGGCATGCGCTTAAATTGATATATCCCCTCATATGTGATAAACGCAGTTAGTTTGCGGGATTCAACGTCCAAACCGATCTGATGGTAAGCACTTGCCAAATCTAGTTTCGCAAATACCTTAGCATTCCCCATTCTGCTCAACAATTCTCCCATGTTAGGAAGCGGGTGTCGATCCGCTACAACACACTGATTGAGTTCCCTTAAGTCAATGCAAACTCTCAAGTCTCCATTGCTTTTCTTCACCACAAGCAGTGGGGAAATCCATTCCACCGCCTTGGCAGGCTCAATGATGCCTTCTTTTTCCAATTTACCTAGTTCCTCCCGCACAGTCTTCCGCATTGACAACGGCAATGGTCTGAGTTTAGCTGCAACTGGTTTACTTCCCTCTTTCAGGACTATCTTATGCACCATCCCTCTAAGACACCCCACATGTTTGCTAAAAACCTATGGGTATTTCACAATCATTTCATGACCTTTAGCGATGTTTCCATACGACCCTGGTGCATTAGCTATATTGAGTACTTGTTCCTCACTATTGGGGTCCAATTTAATACATAACCCTCTCTGCTCCCTCCATCCAAGCAAAGTTTCCCCTTTTCTGGTAACATTAATCTTTCCATATGTCACTCTACCTTTAAACTTAAACTCGGCATTGCAACATCCTAAGATATCAATTTTGTCACCATTGTACCCCCCATGGATTTTATCAGAAGGAAACAAGTCTTTCGTAGACCCACCTACCACATTCTCAAATACCATTCTGGTCATCAACGTGATTTTTGAGCATGAATCTGATAACATTTTTACTCAATGTCCATTCACTTCTATCCAAGCAGAAGGGTGTTTGCATTCATCAGACTCGGTGCACCGTACCATGTGCACTGTAACAATTTCATTCTCTGACAAATCACCCTCCTCAGATGATGCACCATCGTACTCTTCAATTAGAAGAGTTCCCTTCCCACCCCCAATCCGATAATTCTTACAACAATTTTCAAAATGGCCCCATTTCTTACAAATGCTACAATTGGCACGCATTCAAGGACATATGGGGGATGTGGACAAGTTACGTGCACTGCCACATCGAAAGCACAACCTATCTTCCCTTTTTACATTAACCTGAGTGCCATCTTTCTGGGGACGCCTATTTCCTTGATCACTACCCCCACCTTTGCCTTGAATACTTTCATAACGTTTACTCGGTCTGACTCTCTGCTTCTTTTTTTCTTTTGGAGCAACACTCCTCTTATCTCCCACTGTTAAGACTTTTAAGACCTCAGTGGTTTGAGATGGCTTACACTCCTTAACTGACAGTTTCGCCACACATTGCAATGTATGCTCGATTCTTTTTGCAATACTTATGACCTCTTCTAAATTGGGATCATCTTTCAACCAAATCTCTTCTCGAATCTTATCATTAGAACAGTGAAGCATAAACTGATCCCTTATGTGTTCATCTAAACCACCACCAAATTTACAATGTAAGGACAAATGTCTCAAGGCAGTAATGTAGTCTTCAACAGATTCTCCCTCGTGTTGAAACCTCATGCCAAATCGGTACCGTTCTAGCACCGTACTGGTTTTAGATTCAAAATGTCTGTCCAACTTAGCCAAAGCTTCATCAAAATCGTTAGAATCCCCTTCCACGTCTAGTTCAGGAATGTCTGGGAGAGTATCATATATGTTTATGTTTAGCATTTGTATAGCGCACCAGGTACCCTAAAGCTTACGGGCGCTTAGAAACGACAACACAAACGATAAGAAAACATACAGGAGTGGAAACCAACTCCAAGACAGGTTCATATGCAGAAATCATACACAGGTCTCGTCCGGCCTACGAAAAGAGTGCGGTTTTCAGCCCCTTTTTAAAGATTTCCACAGAGGTGGTAGTCCTCAATGTAACTGCCAAAGAGTTCCACTTAAGGGGTGCTGCTGAGATGAAGGCTGAGTCTCTGGATATTTTGGTTTTCAAACGTGGCATAGCCAGAGTGTGTGTTTCATCCGAACGAAGGGATCGGATGTTATTTTTAACTGAGATTAGTTCTTTCAGATAAAGTGGCATAACTCTGTGTATGCAATTTTGAGTGATAAGGAGAAGCCTAAACATAATCCTGGCCTGCACCGGTAACCAGTGCAGGCTACGCCGAGCCTCCGACACATGGTCTCTTCTTGATAGGCCTTTCACTACCCTAACTGCGCAATTCTGTCCGACTTGCAGCCGATGGATGTCCGATAGCGGCAACCCTACAAGTAGACTACAACAATAGTCAATCTTGGAGCCGATTATAGCTCTTGACATGGTTTCGGCATTAGATTCTGATATAAAAGGTCTAAGGCAGCGAAACAGCTTAAGAAAATATGAAGCGGATGAGACCAAATTGTTCACTTGTGCGTTCATACTCAAATTTTTATCCAGATAAATGCCTAGAGTTTTAACCTTACTCAAAACCTCAATATGGCAGCCATCTATGATGAAAGATTTGTAGCTGGATCCTAGCTTATCTAATTTGGCCTCTGAGCCAATAATTAGAAGCTCAGTTTTTGAACTGTTTATGGCTAGACCGTTCAGAACCATCCAATCCTGAATTTTCTTATATATTTAATTAATTCTTGATTTGTCTTCTGCATGGGAACCAGATATGGGGATGACACATTGGGTGTCATCCGAATAATTTGCAAATATGATCCCCTCGTTCTCGGGCATCTGGAAAAGGGGAATCATAAATATATTATAGAAGCATGGCGACACGCAGGCTCCTTGAGGGACCGCATACGTAAGTACAGTCGGATCTGCTTCTGCAATGTCACTGGCCACTCTGTTTTGTCTATTCTTCAAAAAAGAGATGACCCAATTAGTAGCTTCTTCGGAAAAATTGGCATTCTGCCTTAGCCTGGTGGACTGAATATCATGGTCCACCAGGTCAAAGGCAGCCGACAAATCTAAGATCATAAGAAGTGAGATATGACCACCATTCATCCTCTGTAGGAGATGGGATTTAAGTGCCAGCAGGGCTGTTTCAGTGCAGTGATTCAAACGGAACCCCGACTGAAATTTATGATAAATCTGATTTTGTTCAAGGGAAATGGCAATCTGATTATAGGCCACTCTGTCCAAAATCTTCAATAAGAACGGAGTGTTGGTAATGGGCCTATAATTAGACGCAGTGAGGGGGCAGAGATTAGGTTTTTTTAGCAATGGAGTAATCCATGCTTTTTTATATTGCTGGGGACTTCATTCGCTGAAAGGGAGGCATTAACGAACTTGGTTAGGGCTGGAATGAGAACTGGGGAACATTCTTTGATTATAAGCGAGGAGCAAGGATCTCCTTTACAGCTTGTGCTTTTTAAATTAGGAATTATCTTAGACAAGTCTTGCTCTGAGATGGGTTGAAAGCTGAACACAACTTGATTCTCCGGTTTTCTGATGGAGGTTAAGGAACTATTTTCTAGACCCTGAGTCGACAGATTGAGTTTCTTCGCCTCGATCCCCTCTCTAATTTTAACCAGTTTGTTAGATAGGGCGGATTGAATCTCCGTACACATATCCTCTGGCCCTCATATCCCAGAAAATGCATTAACATTGTCACCTTACGTTCCACTGACATCCCGTTTCCCCATGTGGCTTTGACATAGTGCAGAAAACCCTTCTTCCAGGGCGCCCACTTGATCCTGGGCGGGCCCGGGGAGGGCATAAAGACTTGTGGACCAGGAACACCAGACAGTGCCATAACTAATATCTCACACCAGAAGGTAACTGCAGTGTGTAGGTTGAGAACATTGAAACTCTGCTTTCCACACGTTAACCACAGCACAGTTTAAACCCAGGCGAAGAGTTTCTACTTTCCGCCCAATTCCACAGTGCGGGTTGATTACCAAAATGTCACAGTTGTTGTGTGTGTGTGTGTGTAGATAACACACTGCTATGGAATCTCCCTGCAGTGCTAGTTCAAATAGACCGTCTCACCTGTGTTCACGAATAAGACTCCTGGTGGAGCGCCCTCCTCATAAGTGCAAAGCGCTACCCTCAAGCACACGCTCCTCGCAGTGCCCGTTCTCCACGCTGACGCCGCCTTCCCTACGGGGCCCTGGGCGGGTCAGCGACAGGCGCTGATTTGTTTTCTCCGATGTGTGAGCGCTTCCTAGCTTCCGCTACACGTCGACAACACGTGATCGCGGACGCTCGTATGGAGGCGGAGCCTCCTCGGTGGACGCCAATGGTAGCTCCACTGCAAGCGGTTCTCCCCCCCCTTGAACGGTGGGGTGGGCTGGGCTAAGCTCACCCTCTGGATCGCCGGAGGCGGAGAATGGGAGAAGGTTTCCTCACCAAAGTCTCCTCTTCGAAAAGCCGCCCTTGTCAGCGGAATAACAGCCGCTCGGCCCGATGCCGCACAACAGTTCCTCAAAAGCCGGGGTGGCTCCAGCTATTACGTATGCGCGGACTTGCTCCCTCCCGTCGCTCCTCCTGTCTGGCTGGGCAGCAGCTGAGCAGGAACGACAGGACAGCAGGCAGGCTCCTCTGCATTGGGGGTCTTTATCTTTGTCGCGGTCTGGTCTCCACTTCTGCTTCCACATCCCATCTTTGTTGCCATTGTTGAGATGGAGACCGCACCAGTTAGGTTATAAATTAGATTTATTACATATAATGGTGCTAGTGCAGTACAACACCAAAAGACCCCCACATCACCAACCACCAAGGCTCAACTGACAAAGCTTGAGCATCAACAAGTTATGGAACTCCATATTCTAGAATAGGTTTGCCTCATAAGCTCATTCTAGAGTGAGCCTACCTCACTAAACTCAATGACAGGAACCCATGGCTTCATGTCATTTATACAACATTAACCTCCCCATAACATTCCTTTAACATTTTTTTTCACTGAATATCTATTTCCACCCCTTCCTTACCTACATTCAATTTTTCTGTGCACCACGTTTGCCTCTCTCTGGACTTGCTAAGCTTTTTATGATGTAAATCAAGATTATCTTTGTGATCTCCACCCCACATCCAAATATGTACTAAACTATGGAACTTTAAAGACTTATGTTCGTAAACTATATAGGTGCTGTATGAAGGGGATACTTCATTGCCGCTCTAAAGGTACTGTGATTCACAAAGACTTTAATGTTTCAAGCAGCCTCTGCTGCTTATAAGTAACTCTTTTTTTTGGCAATTACTGATTTGTGCTAAACCTTGATTTTACAGTTTAGAGTAATGAGGGATGTGAATCCTTTTTGTCACTGGGAATTATCCCCAGGAATCTGAGTAATTGTCACTATAGTGCATTATACTCTATTTGGAGGTGAACTATAACTCCGAAAGTGATGTGTGGAAGTTTTTGAATAAATCTGAACCACTGGCACTGCTCTGGGCAACCTTCCACTCCACTTTTTGTTAGCCTGTAACATGTTTTGGGATGTGTGTGGTCTCATGCAAAATCGGTGTGGCCTAGCAATTTGGGCTGGACTGCCCCTTTTGGGGTGGGACCAAGCCCGATTAGCATGTGGTCTTTCCCTCTTTGTAGTGGCTTGGCAGGCTGAAAAACGATGGTCTGGAGGGTTGTCCAGAGCTGTGCTGGTGGTTAATATTGAGTCTTTTTTTTGTAACACTTTATTTATTAGGTGCTTGACATTACGACAAGGCAGCTTTAACAACAGTACTAGGAATGGCAGTATCAACTTAGCAAAGACCACCTCGCAAAACAATGATACATTTCATTACATGAGCACGCAACCTAGCACAGAGTAAGAACGTACAAGATTGATGGTTTATCAGGTGCAAAGGAGATCGGGCGGGCTTGCCTCTCCCAGTCTATTGTCAGCGAGTGACTGCAGGTATGCACGAAAGGGGGGCCAAATGTCAAGGGGCCTGCCGCATGCCGGTTGTAGGGATGTCCAGCGTTCCTCCAGATCTCATGCCCAGGTAACATCCCGTAGCCACTGTTCTACAGCAGGGCCAGCAGGTCTGAGCCACAATAGCAGTATACAGCGCACCGAGAGAATCATACAAATGCTAGCAAGTTTGCGGTGGGTTCGCCAAAGTGGCAAGAACTCATGAAACAGGCAGTTCATAGGGCATGGCTCTATAGCACAGTCCAGCATCTCAGACAGGGCATTACAAACCCCGACCCAGTACTCCGAAACATTGGGGCAGGCCCAAACCATGTGAAGATAGTCTGCATTGTCTGAGTGGCATCTGGGGCAGAGAGGGGAGTGGCCACGGGACATGAGGTATAATCTAGCTGGGGTGTAGTGGAATCTGTGCAGTACCTTGAATTGGATTAGCCAGAACCTGCCATTAAGGCATGTCTGCATGCACATAGTTTTCCAGCCTTTGTCAGTAATATCGATACCCAGACCCCGGGGGAGGCGTGGCCAGCACGCATGGCGTGAGGAAGTAAATGTACTGGGCTCCTGTCCACGATCCTGCACCCGGTCCTATAGCAGTGGCTAGAGATAGAATTTCACGCAGCCGAAAGCAGCCCCAGGTGGATGAACTCTTTCCCCACCTCCCGGAGTGCCTCCGGATGAAAATCGGATTGAGGAAGCCGCCACAGCAGCCGTCTCGAGTGGTCCTCCTGCGCCCTGCAAAATAGTGCTGAAGGTCTCTCCGAACACCTGAGTGGAGGAGAATCCGGCGATCTGTCACTTCTGGCCCCCAGGGGACCGATAGTACTGATTCTGCCTCTGTGCCCACTCCGATTGGCGGAACCACCTGGAAGCGTGTCAGCAGTGGCAAGCCCAGAATGCGTTGGACTTGCGCTGCACAGAGCGCGGCCCTTCCCAAGCCGCGGAGTCGCCTGGTGGCGCGACTGAACCAACCCGCTGAGGAGAGAGCCACAGTGTCGCGTGAAGCGACCCAAGAGAGACAGACCAGAGGAGTGGAGTGGGGGACCCTGAATCTCTGGGACAGAGGGGCCTTCTGTGCCGCTGATGTGACCCGAAGCACTGGACTACAACAGAGGAGATCCGGCAACAGCAGCAAATTCAGAGACGTGGAGCCCGCAGAGAGTCCCACTGCTTGAGCCATAGCTGGATTGCAGGTACGGGGAGACCCCGACTTGCCGCCACGGGAGGAACAGGGTGGCAAGACCAGCAAATCAAAGCTATAGTGATCCGGCCCTACCTGGCGTCCCCGCCTTATGATCCAGCTCCCCTTCCCTGGACATGGCATACGGGAGACAGCAAAGGAGCATGCACACCACTGCAATAAAGGGCTCTATCCTGCGCCTCACTATAACATTACACCTGTGGGGACAGACGGCCGTCCTCTCTCACCTCCACTCTGACCACCAACACTCTTAGGGCAGCAGACCCAAGAGGTCACCCCTCAGTGGATCTGGCACCCTGCTGAGAACACCCACAGGAGCAAACTACCCAGTTGGGAGCCAAGCCACCTGAGAGTGCGCCAGAAACAACAACCGCGCATCCCACATAGGAGCGTAGAGACCCTTCTGACAGCCGAGGTCGCACGGGGATGCCCGGACCACCACTGGACCACAACTATTAAACATACGCCCGACCGGTGCCCTCGACTATTGATCATCCCCTCGCAAGCTTCTGGACATCCGGCTCATGCCCAAATAGCTTGGCGGGCAGCAGGAACAGTGGGTGCTCTGTTAGCTGGTCACGCACCGCCACGAAATAGCCATATTCACCAAGCAGCTGTAAATCCATTGTACCACCAAAACAACTCGGTGAGGAAAGCTTGCTCTTGCCATCACGGTTCCACTGAGATAACCGGACAGAAAGAGGGCACGATCGGGGACTCCCTGCTCACCTGACCAGCAGCAGCTGCAGTTGATTGAAATCTCAGGAGTTCCCGGACCCCCGGAAGAAGCTCAGGCTGGATAGGAGCAACCCATCATGAGATCAATAGAAGCACGATTAACCAGACGCAAGTTCTTACGCCATCGCCTGTGAGGAGAAAACTTTGTGAAACCATGTTACTGCAAGAGATCGGAGCCGGCAACCTATCCCAAGGCTTCTCAGTGGAGAGGGCCCACAGGTTCCTGCAAAAGCGGCCCCTCGCTGGATCACACCCACACCCAATGATCGCAAAAATCCTGAATTTCCGGGACAGGGAAATTATACTCAGGTACTCGAGAGAAGGAAGGTAATTAAGCGAGGAGACTGTAAAATTGCCATTTACCCGGATTACACGCCGGTAGTACAATGAGCCAGGAACTCTTTTGTGCCTGTAAAAGCGAGATTCCGAAAACTCAACCTCAAATACATGCTGCTTTATCCATCTCGCCTTAAGGTGCTCTACAAAGGGAAGGCGATTTTTCTAGAAACACCTGAGGCAGCCAACATGTGGCTGGAACATAACAATTTAGCCGGAGACAACAAACCCTGAATGAGAGGGGACAGGGGAGGAGGGAGGGTGGGGACTTACCAGAATGCACAATTTTTTAAGAAGTTGCAACAAGTCATCCACCATACCACATTATCACTGCATTGTTAACTTAATTCTTGCTCCGGACAGCAAGCCCACTGAGCCACAAGCAAAGTGCACCAACACCCACCCCGTAGAAAGTTCAGTGCAGGCCAGTTGCCAGCACTTTCCCCGTGCCAAATGACCTGGACAGGTTCAGATGGCCGGGGGGCACCTGAGCGCCGCCTTTTCATGGTGGCAGCTGGGAGCAGTTGTCCATTGTTATTGTTTGTTTGTCCGCCCACAAAGGTGGGGGTTTGGATAGTTGCAGAATTTCCAGAAGAAATTGAGTGTGGTGCGGTAGGATTGATGTGAGGGGACACGGGGGGGAACAGATCCCACCGTTCAAGCGGCGGGCATCGTAGTGCAATCGCTTAGAGGTATGGCGTGGGTGGCTGACCTTGCAATGGGTCCTAACATTAATATGGCAACGCCAGTCACAGTGTTAACCTGGAACGTCTGGGGTTCAGGCACCTACTTCCGTAGGAACAGAATTAAGTCATACCTAAACAGAAAGCGGGTGGGGATAGCCCTACTGCAAGAAACTCATCTGACAAGGGAGGCCATGGCTAAGCTACAGGAGCGTTGGGGAGGCCAAGGGTTTGGAGAGGCCTATTCCAAATTTGCAAGTGGGGTGTTCACATGGATTAGCCCCCAGATTCCTTTCAAGCTGCTCAAGGAAGAATCAGAGCGATATGTGATAGTACGGGGATACATAGAACAGGTAGAGGTGTGTCTAGTAAACTCCTATTTGCCCAATTGTAACATCCCAGCCCATCTAGAGTTGCTGTACACCAAAGTAACTCACTATAGGAACAGCTTTTTTTTATCTGGGGGGGACTTTAACTGTGTCTGCGACCTAGATCTGGACAGATCTGCTCCTCTTCTAAACCGCGCTTCAGCGGCCTCCACCGCGTTGAACTCAGCACTAGAGAGACTTTATCTGACAGAGGTCTGGCAAGAATTACATCTGGGGAGGCGGGGTTACTTCTATCACTCATCCCCACATAATCTTTACACCAGGATAGATCACATATTCACTGGCAGGGAATGTCTCGCCCACATGGACTCCGCACAATATTTAGGGCGATCCATATCCGACCACTTGCCATTACAGGTACAATGGAGTGTGACTGGCCCCAGACCCCCCATCCCGTTGTGGAGAATGCCGATCGAGGCCCTGAAAGACCCGACATTTAAAAGCGACCTCCAGGACTCCTTGCAGAAGTATATTGAGGAAAATGAGGGCAGGGTGGATAGGGTGGGCACAGTGTGGGAGGCCCTTAAAGTAGTAATTTGGGGGTATCCATCGCAAAAGCCGGCGGTATCAGAAAACTATTGCAAAATGAACTAGAGCTGTGGAAGGATGAAATTAAAAAGGTTGAATCCAGCTCTCCTAGCACACAAGACTAGGAGACATTGCGTCAGCTCCGGGGCAAATGTAACTACACATGCGGCAGATTGGCCAACTTTGACTACATGGCCAGAACCACTAGGGCACACACAGTAGCCGACAGACCGGGCCGCCTTTTGGCCTGGCTCTGCAAAAGGGAGCACCCCAAACACCTCACGACTACATTAAGAGGGGCGGATGGTACCCTACTCCAGACACAGCAGGACATTAATGATGCGTTCAAGTCTTTTTACACCCAACTTTATTCGCACGACACCCTCATACCACAGGAGAAACGCAGGAGAAAATCCTAGACACACTTGAGGAAATCGGTTTACCTAAATTGACATCTGCACAAAGAGATGCCCTGGACGCAGAAATCACGGCCGAGGACATCGCAGAGGCCATAAAACCATTAGCTACCTCCAAAACCCCGGGCACTGACGGGTTGCCCCCAGAGTTTTACAAAACTTATGAAACATCCCTCACACCATTATTACTCAAAGTGTTTCAGGAAGCAAACAAAATAGGGACCCTGCCTGACAGCATGAGGGAAACGCTCATTATCCTGATGCTTAAACCCAGAAAGCCAACTGATGAGTGTGATTCCTATCGCCCACTCGCAATGCTTAATTATGATGTTACGATATTGACCACGATACTGGTCTCGAGGCTCTCTAGATAGATTGGTGAGTTAGTACATAACGATGAAAACGGCTTTATACCCGGCCGTAACACCCCGCAAATCTTCGCCGGCTACAGCACATCATAGCCCAAACTGACCAACATGAGGGCCCCTCTGCGCTACTATCATTGGATGCCATAAAGACGTTCGACTCCATTTATTGGGAATGGTTACTGGCCTCGCTCAGGGAATTTGGGTTTGGGGCTGGCTTTATTAAATGGGTGAAAATTCTATACACTAACCCCAAAGCAAGAGTGAAGCCCGGGAGGCTTGTGTCTGCGACTTGGGATATATGTTGGGGTACCAGAAAGGGCTGTCCGTGTCCCCTATGCTTTACATATTAGGCCTGGAACCAATCACAATTTACTTCAGGAAGCAATTTTTTGATGCTGGCATTCAGCTGGATGGGGTGTATCACATAATATCACTTTACGCGGATGACATACTCCTTTACGTCAGGGACCCCCACTTAAACGTACCCTGCATGCTGGAAGTTCTGGACAATTTTTCTGCTGTTTCAGGTATACGGCTTAGTAGACAAAAATCCTTTCTTTTCCAGTTAGCAGGCCTCAAGGGTGTGAATATGGAAGACCTTCCGGAGGTGGGGGTCCAGTGGCAACCAGCCTCATTCAGGTACCTAGGCGTCACCGTGATGCACACCCCAGAACTGATGCACGAACATAACACCGGAGCCGCACTAAAGGCCTTACGCAAGTCAATTGGCTTCTGGTCAAAAACTCCCCCTATCAGTGATGGGCAGGGCGTCAATTATCAAAATGATAATCCTTCCCAGATTCCTTTACCACTTTCAAAATGTCTACCACTACACTAAGCCCCTTTCTTTCGCTTCCTTGAAACTATTTTCAGAAGCTTCCTGTGGGGGACCGGCAGGCACAGGTTAGCGTTGTCCACACTAACATTACCCCACAGGGCAGGTGGTATTCAACTCCCAGACTTGGAGAGGTATTACTTGGCCGCACAATTAAGTTTTGTGGCCCAATGGTTGGCAGATGACATCACAGCAGAAACCGGACTACTTCAGCATCTAATTAGACCCCTACGCTTGAAAGAACTTATCTGGGCACCACCAATATGTCTAAGTAATACACCCATGCTAGTGGACCTAGGTCGGCAAATATGGCTCAGTACCAGGGCACTAATACACTCATACTCTCCTGATTTCAGACTTATGGGAATCTAACACCGAATTAACACAGATCAGATTCTGGGAAAGGAAGGGGGTCTACACATGGGGGGGACTTATACGAAGAAGGCATCTTCAGGGACTTTACATCACTTCAAATGGCAGACAGCATGCCGAGTGGGCAATTTTTGTGGTACCAGCGAGTCAAGCGGTCTGCACGGATGAAATGGGGCGAATGGCCTGAAGAGCCCGAGGCACACCCCCTTCTGACATTGCTGTATAACCTGGGGGATGGCTGGAGTGTGGTATCACAGATATACAGCCAACTCTGTACAGCCTTCAGATCTGCGCTATATACAGCCTCATAGCGCAGATCTGAAAACCAGATGGAAACGAGATATAGGACAGGAGATCACAGACAAAGAATGGGAGAGAGCTTTAGCGTTCCCCAGGGAAGTATCCAGAAATGCCAGGTTCAGGCTAATACAACTTAACGTGCTATATCGCACGTATATGACTCCACACAAAATAGCCCAGTTTAGCAGGCAGGTCCCCAGAGATGCATGTGGTGTAATACGGAAAACGCAGACCTATGGCACATGTTCTGGAGATGCCCCAGGGTATGCCACATCTGGTCCAAAGTGGAGCAAACATGCAGGACAACTGGCATGACCAGGGGCTTCGGATTCAGACGCCAGTCTCTTACCAGAGCGCCTCTACTGAGCAGGGTGCGCTCTCTCCACTCTTCCCTGCCATTCAGCTGGATGGTCTCCACTTGGGCGCCCAACTTTTGATCCTGACTTCAGTATCTTGCCTTAATTTGCTTGGGCATCAAGGGATCCAGCCCACATCCTCCCCTCTGACCCTTACAAGTTGGTCAGGCGGACCAACGCCACCACTAGGCCTTCCCCCCTCAATCTGGCTACAACCCAGCCAGTAGTCCTCTTTTGGACTTCCACTTCATCACCTTCCCAGCCGCAACTCCAGTCAAGCACCAAGTAACGCTCCCAGCATTACTTTCGAGTGACCTGACTCTCATGGCCCCAGAAGAAGGCTTCCATCACCTCAGCCGAAACGTCAGCAGCACCTGTACCCATATACTCCTGGGCCCTTTTTAATGGCTGCACTGATATTTCTAACATTCTATTTAGACGTAGACCAACTATGAGGTCAGATTCTAGCCGGGCATAGGAGACCCTTAATCAAGGTCTCCCTCTCTTAACTCTCATTAACACTCTGTGTTCATCAAATTCAGCTTAATGATGTTTTTCACCTACTTATGAGTGGTCTTCAATATGTTGTAACGCATTCATCACGCCCTGAAATTATCATGCTTGTGTACTTTACTTTGAGCACAACTGTGTTGAACACTAATTGTTTCACAACTATGCATATCACTAATTGTTCTTTATAAAAATATTTTTAAAAAAGGAAAAAAGAAAAAACAAAGGTATCAGCTAATTAATAAAAAGCTGTGGTACTACATATGAATGTTGTGTTTTCATAAGTAGCTTGCTTTTGGTACAAATGGTGAATGCCCCATTTACAAGGGTTCACAAGGGTTTAAACACACTTGCATTTAAACTGATTTGCAAATATTTGAATTTTAGAGGGTAGGACTACCCCCCAGTTACAGTATTGTGTTAGCCCTCCAGTCCTCCCATCCCCGGGCAGCCTCTTTTTGTTCTCCCAAGGAATGCTTGTTGGGCAAATACCCCAGTCTAGCCAAAATAAAACATGTAACAAAACTTGTGGACATGGCTTGCTTGTTAACAAAAAGGAATATAGCAATGGCCTGGAAGCGGACAAGCGGGCCACAATACCTAACATGGCACAGGGAAATGAAATGCTGGGTGGAAGCAGAAACTCAGGCCTGGGAGGACAGAGTCCTTAAATCACCAGACGACGCGAATGCGCCGCTGGACGCATGGAAAACCTTAACACGAGTCTTGTTTGACCCTCTGATGATAAACCGCCTTCAGCTAATAACCCTGCTGATAAACAGCGCCCCAACCTCAAGATAGCCCTCCTGGGAACGGCGGCATAGGGACCAATGATACTACTTCATTCACCCCGCACTCCCTGACATCCCACTTGAGCCCACCAGGTATCCTCCGCATCCACACAGCTGGATTAAATACTATACACCGGAGACCACCACAGTTTAATTGTATTGTTTGGTTGTATGTTGTGTTCAAATATTACCATTGGTATGCAATTCTGATAAGATGCTGTGACTG
The DNA here is from genome assembly GCF_040938575.1 of Ambystoma mexicanum. Taxonomy (NCBI): domain Eukaryota; kingdom Metazoa; phylum Chordata; class Amphibia; order Caudata; family Ambystomatidae; genus Ambystoma; species Ambystoma mexicanum. The sequence goes on along the minus strand of NC_090937.1, from coordinate 727,886,600 downwards.
TAACATTGAGAAATGCCAATAAACAAATTTAAAAATAAATGGTAGGGGTTACCGAACTCTAAAAAAATAAATAAATCGATACCCAGATCACCCAGATCCCTACCCACACCCCCTGTAATTGTAGTTTGCTAACCCGGTCCTGCAGCAGATTATACAGTCTGGAAACTATCCCATTGGTCGATGCGCATTCCTTGATTAATGCCAGAAGTGGTTCATCAGGGGGCAACGTATGGAACTCCCGCCATGCCTTCCTGGCCGCACAGCATAGTCCCACATACTGTAGCTACCAGGAAGTCTGTCTACCAGGATGTCTAGGCAGGTCTGGCAGCGCAACAAAGCAGCCTAAATTAAACACAGCACCCCATGTGGAGTAGCCGTCAGCCACCCACATATTCACAGCAGTTCTGCTTATCTTAGGAATCTCTGCATCAGAGGTTCCAAAGCAGTAAATCTCTATGAAATGGGTAAGGGTTGTCGAGCAGCCACCTTATTTTATCCCATGCCAACGCTGTGGTGGCCGCAGGATTGGCCACCCCAGGGTGTTTCAATAGTTGGGGTAGTAAGTAGTAGCAAAGAGCGGACGTTGCAGGGCCCCCTCGCATGTCGCTTGATCTCCACATGTGGGAGTAGTGGGCCCTCAGTAAAACAGAAGGCTGCAAATTGGGCCTGAACCCCTAGCCAGTATTTCCCGAAGTCTGGGGCAGCAAACCCTCCACGACTGTATGGTCTCGTGAGCGTGGCCCAATTGAGTCTTACCACTCCAGAATGTCAAAGGAATCCGTTCACAGCAACCCTCAATGCGTCGAACAGTGCTGCACCAGGCCATATCGGAACGTTCAGAAAGTGGTACAGTAATTGTGGCAGTACAATCATCTTAAGGAGTGACACCCGGCCAGCGAGCATTATAGGCAGTTTTGCCCAAGTGCGCAGTTTTGGCAAAAGTTACTGAAGGTAGGACCCAAAGTTTCGGTCATACAGTGAGGCTTGATGTCTCGTGATTATGACCCCGAGGTACTTTGTCTCAGTGGAAGACCATGCAAATCCGATGAGATCACTTGGGACAGCCATGGCGTCTGTTAAAGGGAACAGTTCGGACTTGGCACAGTTGACACGGATTCCGGATAGGAGCCCGAAGCGGAGAACATCTTGCATGATGGGAGCGAGATTATTCTCTGGATCGCTGAACTACAGCAATGCATCGTCTGCCTACAGAGATATAATCTGGGGGGAGCCAGAGAGCCTGATTTCTCCCTGCCCCATGTCCATGCTTTTGACATATCCGGTCAGCCAGAGGCGCAATGACTGCCACAAAGATGAGTGGGGAAAACGGGCAACCCTGTCTGGTCCCCCTGCAGAAGTCAAATGGGGATGAGAGCAGGCAGTTAGTGCAACCCCTGGCCACGAGCAGCGTGTAGAGTAGTCGTGTCCACGAGATGAAATGGGGGCCGAAATTACACTTTTCAAGTACAGCCCAGAGGAAGCACCAGGATACTGAATCAAAAGCTTTCTGGACGTCAAGAGCCGCTGCCCCCACCTTTGGATCCACTCTGGCAAGGATATTGAATAGGATTGAGTGCCATAGAGCAGCCAAGCACAAATCCGGATTGGTCTGGGTGTGTAAGATATGGCAAATAGGGGGCAAGTCAGAGGGCCAGAACCTTTGTGAATATTTTAACATCGCCATTGTTGAGTGAGAGGGGGTGGAATGAGCCACAGTGTGTAGCAGGTTTACCAGGTTTGAGAAGGACAGTTATCGATGCTTCCCTAAGTGTGCGGGGCAGCATCCCTCTCACACAAGATTTGTTCCATAGGGCAGACAAGTGGGGGGGCGAGGCGACGTCTATAGTTTTTATAAACGTCCATAGTGAGACCGTCTGAGCTGGGAGCCCTACCGAGGCCAGAGCATCTATTGCTCTAGAGATCTCCTCAGCACTCATCGGGCAGTCAAGTGCCTCCCTTGCCTCGTCAGAAAGTACTGAGAGTGGGAGGCCGTCTAGGAACGCCTCTGTCTGGGCCAGGCGCCACGTCATTGTTGGCCGAGTGCTGCATAAAAGGAACGGAACACCTCGTTGACGTCCAATACAGTGTGGACAAGCAGTCCAGCAGCATCCTCCATGGTCAGGATGTGGCGGTCTACCTCCTTCTGTCGCACCACCCTAGCTAGCAGTCTACCCGGGAGCTCCCCTTCTCCATACTGCCTTGCTGCCCCTGGGCTGTCCAGGAATTTCCGCTCCCTGTCAGTATGTCCTCTGAAGTTGTCTAGTGCGTCTTTTATTTCCTAGTGTGGCAGCTGCCGGGTTCGCTGCATATTGCGTTTCAAGTACCTTGAGGGAGGCTTTGCTGTCGCGGATATTTCAGCTGATGGCGCCATGGTACACAGGATTCTTATGCTGACGGCCTAAACAGGTGTACTTAGCATGTGTAAACAAGGAAAACATATGTGGTGAGGAATGGCAAGCATACATTTATTGCAAAAGTACAGGCAGGCCTTTTGAAGGATAGGTGACTTGTGCAGGTTACAAAAGCGTACAGTGCCTAAAGCAGCGACTAAATGTAGGTCACAGTTGGGAAATTAAAGGGTTGTGTACCAAAGTACATTAGCAAATGTATGAAACCGTTATGAAAACCAAGAGAAAACAAACGTCCTACCTTCCCATATTCCCACACCAAGAGAAAACAAACGTCCTACCTTCCCATATACCCACAGGTGTCCCGACAAAAACAGTATCTGTGTGAGTGCACCTACCCGGGCGAAAAGGGAAAAGGCTAAACCACTGGTAACCACAATTATTTCGACAGAGCAGATTTTGCAGCAATTTGCTCTTGTGGATAGTCTACAGATTTGGGCCTGTGGTGTAGCAGCCACCAATGAAAACAGGGAACCACATGTATTTCTAAAATGAAGACACCCGAAGATGACGGCGAGCTAAGACAGATGTGCAGCGGTGCGTTCCGTCCCCCTCCAGAAGTACATAGAACCAGCAGCTTTTTCAGACAGTCCATGTGCCCCATCCCAGGGCACAGCGGAGCGCTAGGAGGACTGGCCCCTAAAATATACTCGGGGAAGGCACGATTAACAATGGGTGCCTAGGATGGACCGCCCCAGCAACACTACGGACATCGGGCACCAAGTCAAAGGAAGGCGGACGGTGCGTGTCTACGCACAGCAGTGTGGTACACAAGCGCCCAGCTGGGATAGAGCCGATCGCCCCTGGGTCTCACTCCATGACTTCGGAATTAAGCAGAGACAGCGACGGAGCCGCCCAGGTGCCACGGATGATTGAACAATGGGGAGGCTACATACGATGACACAAAGCAGGCTGAGCGGCTGCCGAATCGGATCATGCAGCACTCGACTGCAGGGATCAGCACCTGGAGGCGGGCTGCAACCTCTGGGGCACAGACCTCGCTGCCCCCCACTCAGAAGGTGAGCAGGGAGTGTATGCAAAGACAGATCTGGTGCGGGCGCACAATGAACCCACAGCTTCACGGGGGGCTGCGAGCGGCAATGGCCCGGAGGACAGATAAAGCATCCTGATAATACAACAAATTAAAGGTGCAGCAGGGGGAAAAACGCACAGAGTCTATCACTCGCCCAGAGCACAGACCTCCAACTTATAACTAAGACCCATCCAACTACGGGCGTGGGAGGCAGGGGTCCCATACCTTCCTGAAGGGGAGTCTCCGGCACAACGCCGGCTCCCGGCCAGAGCAGCCAAAAAGAAGCGGGCGAACATTCTCTGCGCCGGGGCCTCTCCACCCCCTCCGTCCACCCATATAAAGCGCAGAGATACAGGGCCCCTCCGAAACCCAGATATATCAGAGGCAAGATATTAGGGCCAACATATATCAAGAGGGACCGCAGAGCTGATCTCTGGGTGGCCCGAAGACGCTTACCGGGGACCTCCAACACGCTCCAGGAATTCGGAACCCCACTGGGTGACACCCCCCAGGTGCCAGAGGACCGGCCAACACGAGTGCCAAGGTAGAGGCAGAAACAGCTACACATGGCCCACGCTCCAAGACCAAGGTCCTGGGGCCCTTTCCCTCACAAGACACCAGAGTGAAAGGGGTTCTGGGTCGGCAGACACCGGACAATTCCGGGACGGGCAAGGCCCGGTTCTCCCAGCTCCCCAAGACATAAGACATGAAGTGGGTGGGAAAGCGAGCACAGCAAGCACCAAACAGCCTGAACACCCAAAGAAGAGGTAATCTAGCCATAATGTCAGGACATTGGGGCAAGGCTGGCGGCCACAAGAAACCCACCACTAACACCCACAAAGAGGGCCCTCTGCAGTGCTGCTGGTCTAAGGAGACCGAAGAAGAGGATCTCCCCATGACCCAGGTGGAGCATTCACTGCAGGACCCCAGCCACGAAGGACATGGAGGCCTGCTTTCAGGAATTCTCCGACAAAATGACAGGCGTTCCAAGCCCAATTCTCTGTCATGATGCCTACCCCCGGAGCACCAGGCCAGGTCCAGCACCTCCGGGAGCAGGCATCACGCCCCCGGGTAAAAGCCCAGCGGCCCTTTATAGGGGCTCTTTGGACTCTGTCCTGGCGCCGCTGGCGCCAGGCTCATGTTGGGCATCAGTCCTGGCGCCATAGGCGCCAGGCTCATAAGGGGAAGTGTTTGGTGCACTTACCTGAAGCAGACCATGCTGCACACTCACCTGATGCAGACCATGCTGCATGAAGAACCAAGCCAAATGAGGCTTAGGAGGGACTATTTTTCTGAAGGAACTATTTTGTTACTTGGGTAGGGCTGTGGAAGAATACTCACCTGGAACTTCTTCCAAAGCTATTTAAGCCACGCCCGGACAGCCACACGTGCTTCGCGTTGCTCTGCATCCCAGCAGCTGAACGCTCACCGTGTCTGCTCCTGCACCTGGACTCCAGCCACGCCCGCCTCGAACCTGGAACACATGTAAGGGAATAAGAGAAGAGAAAGGTGAAAACCAAGAACTTATTCAACCTTCTTACCTGCATCCGGAATCTTCATGCCAGCATTCCTGAAGGAAGACTTCCATTTAAAAGCACCGCGTTGCTCGCTGCAGCGCCGCGCTTCACTCACCTGTTCCCGAGACGCCGCCCGGCTCCATCGCGGCTATCAGCACCGGTCGCCACATCTCTGCACCTAGGGGAGAGAAGAAGAGACATAAGGTGAGCAAGGGAACACAAGAGGAAAGCCGAATTTTCAGCCATATTACTTACCGGCTTTTCTTGGTGAACCATTCCACATCTCGGGTCGGCGCCGCATCTTTGGCAAGTACCGCACCCCGGCCCCTATGGGGAAAGGACAAAAGACATTACTGGGGAATTATAAAGACATTTAGAGGGGTCGCCCTCATCACTAACTCACCTGATTTTACCACCGGCCATTTAACCCCTCAACGAATCGCCTTTGTTCTGCACCTGAAATAAAGGACAGAAAAAACAACATAAAAGGAGGCACACACTTGAACTTTTGCATCTTCATACTTACGGCGTATCGCTCAGAAAAGTCAAGTGGATGTGCCAGCGCCATTCTAAAAACCAGTGAAGTAACTGAACGAACGCGCGCCCCTGCACCAGAAGCAGGATGGAGAGTTCATCCTTCCAAACCATAAGGTGAGCTTAAACCGGGGGTTTTGGAGGAATCAGAGAAGAACGAAGGGGGAAAGGGGAGAGCAAGCACACTATTCAGCAGACAGTTAATCCCCTTACTCATCTGCAGAAGGATATTCCTACGGGCCAGACAAGCAAGATTTGGGGGTCCTGTTCAATCGGTGGTCCGAATTCTGCGCATCACGCTTGAAGAGGCCACAGCAACCCAGACCAGACCAGCGCCTCCGTGGGAGCCAGGTGAGCATTACATTCTCATCCTTTATGGGAGAAATGAAGCAATCCCTCAGCGATCTGAGACGGGATGTTACTGACCTGGGGGACCGTACAGACACTACTTAGAGGGCCCTACAAGAGGTGGTGGAGGACACCCAGAAAATGGACATTGCACTGGAGAAGTTAGCGAGGGTCACGCACCACATCAAGGTACAATGCGAGGACCTGGAGAACCGGTCCCGCAGGTCGAATATTCGAATTCAGAACCTGCCAGCATCGGTCTCGGAACAAGAGCTAAGAAACACAATCACACATATCTTTGACACCCTTCTAGAAAACCGCCATGCGGGCGACATTCCAATTGGTAGAGTCCATAGAGTCGGCCCGAAGCGTCAGGAACCGGGGGCCAGACTGCGGGATGTCGTAGCTGCACTGGCCAAATACCCGCAAAAGGAAGCAATACTCAGAGCAGCCCGTCTCGCTAAGCCAGTCAACTACAATGGTCTAGCGCTTCAACTATACCAGGACCTCGCCCATGCCACTCTGCTAAAAAGGAAAGAAATGGCACCAGTCCTGAAAGTTCTTCAAGAAAAAAAAGTAAGATATCAATGGACATTTCCCTTTGGACTGCTCTTTCAGTAGGAGGGCAAACAAAAGAGGGTCACCTCAATGCAGTATGGTCTCCGGCTGTTAAATTTGGAGGAGGTGTCAGACCCTGCGACTAGGGGGCAGCCAAGGGACCGTCAGGATCACCAAAGACCGTGGGAGTGGTCACAAGTTTCCAGGGGTTACAAAAGGCACCCACAGAGGGGCCCAGCCCAGACACTGTCCAATCTCTTGGGGGAAAAAGCATGGTTGGGAGGAATTGGGGGTGGGGGGGTTGAGGCTCAGGCTGGGGTAGAGCCCAAGGGAACTCCGATCCAGGGAGTCTTGCATTCACACTCACGAGAACAGCCGCAGGGAGGAGTAAACTCCTATCAATGAATATTCGGGGGCTAAATACACCAGTGAAGCATAAAAATTAGAAAGATTCTTAGTACAACATACCCAGGACATCATTGCAGTACAGGAAACTCACATCAGGAAAGCGGATGCTCACCGACTCAGGATGAGTGGGTTCCGTGTTGTAGCCCAAGCAAATGCAGAGTCAAAAACACGGGGGGTATTAGTGGTGATCAGGAAGGGTCTGACTGTGCAAATATCGGCAACAAAGGTAGCCAAGGAAGGCAGATATGCCTTTGTTGCCCTTGCAGATCACAGTGGCTACAGTTTATGCCCCAAATATAGGGCAAGTTGGGTTCCTCGGGAAAGGCCCTAGCAGACTCGAGGACTTCGCACAGGGGGAGACCATCCTGGTGGGGGATTTCAATATGGCCTGGGACCCTCAGACGGACAGAAGCAACACCCCCAACTTCCCACAGGCATCTCTGACAGTGGCCCTACAGAGGAAAATGGACCACCTGGCGCTCGCAGACCTATGGATTGCACTGAGGGGGGATGACCCGCGATACAAGTTTTTCTCCCACATTCATCAAAACTTCTCTCGAATTGAGTATATATGGGGCTCCGCCACATTAATAGGCAAGACTAATACCATACACGCACTTCCTATCACTCTATCAGACCATGCACCGTTGGTGGTGACAATAAAGTGTAGTGCTCCAAGACAGGGTCTGTGGCGATTGACATTTCCGAGGATCGCACTAATAGACGTGGCCTTACGGGCGGATGAAGAAGCTTAAGATAAAGGAATTCAATGATATAAATGGGGACTCAGGAGTATCTGTCAGGATTGGCCCAAAACACTCTGTCGTTTAGCAAAACCTCCGGCAAAACCTCTCCAAACCTTACACAACATTCAGTACCTTGTTACACCCACATCCGCATCAGAACTCGTACAGCATTGTTACCATGGCGATTGTGGTGTCCTATCCACAAGCGCAATACTATAGCGTTCCGCAGAGGAGTCAAGCGAGGCTGCGCTCACCCGTTATAAACACTTCCAGATTGCCGCACTCGCTGCTTCTGATTTCGAATCAAGGCTAGTGTCTGCTTGTAGTTTTGCTCTTGTTCTTGACCCTTCTTGCCCTTCTTTGTCTGTGTTGGTCCTCCCCTGGTACTCAACCCCAGCCTGCCTCAAACGACTTGCTTCTGCTTATCGGATCCTACCGTCATTGCTCACACTCTGTTGACTCCGGATCGTCTAACAACCTACTTATACTTATTGGACTACAGTACCTTCATTGTCCATACGCTGCTGACCGTTCTCCGGGATCACCTTGGGTCTGGTTTCCATTCCCCTTACTGCCTAGAGCGAACCTACACCATCCAAAATCACAAAGCGCCTGGACTAGAGACTTTGATCATTGGCGCATAGGCCGGCAGGCGTCCTCGTTTCGTTGGGGTAGCATCCTGGACTAGAGACTGTTTTCCACCTAGGAGTCCTCTTGCCGGCAGGCTTTTAGGGCTAGGTTGGGTGGTGTAAGAGTTCCTCGGTAGTGTTTCACCAAAGACCCACAGTGGTAAGTCATAATCTGATCTCATTGCTTTCTTCTTCAATTATTTGGAAATTCAGTAAATCTCTCACATTTTTCTGGTGTCCTGTTCTTGCTCTGGTCCTTGGGAGATTATCTTGATCTGATCTCAGGTTTTTCCTCTTCTACAGTCAACGGTATGGAAATCTCCAACCCTACAGTACCAACGGTGTCAGAACATTCCAACAACGGATGCAGTGATCTCCATCTTTCTGCTAATTGATTCCTTTGTAGTTTGATTAGAAATACAAAGGGAAACATTGGTAGGAAGAACTCTACAGCTACGCTACTAGTTTTTCTACCGGATTATCACCTCAGGACCAGCAGCCTGATATAATCAGAAGCCATACATACGAAATATGGATGTTAATGACACCCTGGTCAATCTCATGCAACTCATGGCGGAGTTGCGGACTGACATGACGGCCGCACATGCCGCCACTCAAAGGAGAATTGATGAGTTACAGGCACAGGCGTCAACACCGGCACCAGTACCTCCTCCTGTGGTGGCCGCTAGTTCAGCCGCTCCCACTCCCCAAGGAGCCGCTCAACCATCGGTGGTTATGGCCACACATTTCCCGTTGGCTCCCCCCCGAGAGGTTTCAAGGTGACCCCAAACTATATCGCACTTTTTTGAATCAGTGCCGCTTGCACTTTTTGTGTCGTCCTAGGGCCTTTCCTGATATGGCCACAAAAGCGGCTTTTGTTCTATCCCATCTGGCTGGTACCGCAGCTACGTGGGCTAACCCGTTATTGGAGGATGGTAGCCATCTGCTGTTTGATTGGGATGCTTTGCTGGAGGCGATGGGTCGGGTATTCGATACTCGTTACAGAACCCAAGCAACTGAATTAGAATTACTGGCAATACAACAAGGCGATTCACCTCTCCTGAACTATGTAGCCCGGTTCAATCAGCTTATTTCAGAAACAGGCTGGCCTGAGGATAAGAAGGCCTCACTGTTCTATAAGGGTCTGTCTGAATCTCTTAAAGACACCTTAAGTACAGTACCAGTGGTACCAACGGCCTTCCATGAACTTCTAGATCTTGTTCTACAGATCGATGCCCGGCGAACAGAAAGGAAGGGGGTGAAAAGGGGTGTGATGCCTGTTCTAGTTACTCCTTCTCTTGCCTCCTCCAATGCTCCTGAACCTATGCAAATAGGGGCCATAAAGGGGCTTTAACACCTAGCAAAAGAGAGAGGAGACGACTGAATAATCTTTGTTTCTATTGCGGGTCCACGGAACATTTTCTAAAAGCGTGCCCAAAGAAACCCAAGAAGTCGGGAAACGCCACGACTCGGTAGTAGATGGGGTACCTCTACTGAGTCACACGTCTCAGGACCCCGTATCGATTAATCCAATCACCCTTAAGGCTTCTTTTCAGCTTATGTCAGGTCCCTCTTGGATTGGGGAACCAATCCTAGATTCAGGTGCCACCGGGAACTACATCGACCTCTCCTACGCTCAGGAGAATGGCTTTAACTTCAATGCCAAAAGCCATCCGGAGGTTGTTAATGCTGTTGATGGAACATCACTCTTGTCAGGTTTGGTTACTGAACAAACAGTACCTTTGTCCATGACTACGGATTCCGGGCATACGGTAATCATTACCTTTGATGTTATCACCGCACATCAGTTTCGACTCATTTTGGGTTTACCTTGGCTTAAGCGGCATAACCCAACCATTGAGTGGGACAAGGGCATTGTGGTTTTGGATTCTACCTTCTATGGTAAACATTGTCAAAATCATCAACATCCTGATGAAAACCCCTGTCGTGCCCTCATAAACACTGCACCCTCGGTGGGTGCTTTGGTTGCTACGTCTTTACCTCCAGAATACAATGTTTATCAAGATGTCTTTGATGCGAAAGGAGCCGAAATCTTGCCACCCTATCGACCCTATGACTGTCCTATTCATTTGGTCCCTGGGGCAAAGATACCTAGTAGTAGGGTATACTCCTTAACAGCCAAAGAAGACGCCATCCTGAAAGATACATCGACAAGGCTCTCAGTACGGGTTTTATCTGCCCATCTCGGTCCCCTGTGGCCTCCCCCATGTTCTTTGTACCGAAGAAGGAAGGGGATCTTCGTCCATGCATTGACTATCGTGAATTAAATGCCATCACTGTTCGGAACCAATATCCTATTCCCTTGATCTCGGTTCTGTTCTATCAGCTAGGCAATTCCAAAATATTCACGAAACTCGATTTGAGGGACGCCTACAATCTTGTTAGGATGCCCTCAGGAATGAGTGGAAGACCGCATTTAAAACCAAATACAGTCTCTACGAGTACTGCGTCATGTCTTTTGGGCTGTGTAATGCCCCTGCTACTTTTCAGTATTTCATCAATGATGTCTTTCGGGATCTCTTGGATACCTACGTAGTGGTATATCTAGATGACATCCTCATTTATTCTCCATCATACTCAACCCACATAGAACACGTGTCATCAGTTCTCCAAAGACTTTGTGACAATCACCTGTACGCTAAACTAGATAAATGCGTGTTCCATGTCACTTCTGTTGAGTTTTGGGATATGACATCACAGATAAAGGCATCCAAATGAGTGACACCAAGGTCAAAGCAGTCTAGACTGGCCGACGCCTACGAATCTTAAACAGTTGCAATCATTCCTGGGTTTTGCCAACTATTATCAGCGTTTCATTAAGTCCTTTTCGAGCATAGTTGCCCCTCTCACGTCTTTGACCAGTTCAAAACGTTTGTTTTGTTGGAATCCTGCTGCTCAGGAAGCTTTCGAAAGTCTCAAGTCTTCATTTACCACTGCCCCGGTATTGATGCATCCTAAACCAGATCTACCTTTGTGGTAGAGGCGGACACCACGGATATCGCAGTTGGCGCTATCCTTTCTCAGCACTGTAAGGACAACGGGGAACTACATCCCGTGGCTTTTCATTCTAGGAAACTCACTACCTATGAGTCATACTACACTATCACAGAAAAGGAGCTATTGGCCATTCGGGACGCCTTCCTCGCATGGTGCCACCACCTCCTAGGGACTGCTGTGCTGTTTCAGGTATATACAGACCACCGAAAACCTTTTGGCATTACAATCGGTGAAATGTACCACAGCCAGACATGCTCGTTGGCATGAGTTTTTCTCAATGTTCAATTTCCAAGTAACCTATAGGCCCGGCGCACAGCACTCTAAGGCTGATACTCTTTCCAGGATGCATAATGTCTCTCCGCCTCCCGTGGACGAACGCAACGTTCTTCATCCTACTCAGGTGGTATGTGCCTGTGGAATTCACACTCCTTTACCTTCTGCCTCACTCAAATGGGTTAAGGTCAATGCACAAATCATTCACGAAATCAATTTAACATTGCTGCATGGCCTTTCTTACCATAATGGAATGGTTTACTTCCCTGACACAGACACTCGCGTTACAGCTATGCGTTGGTGTCATGATACCAAATTCTCAGCGCATCCTGGAGGTCAGAAAACCTTGGAGTTACTACGCTGTTGGTCCTGGTGGCCTCAGATGTCCAAATACATCTTGGAATACGTAGCTTCATGTGCTATATGCGCTCAGTGCAAGGTGGTTCCAACAAAACCTATCGGTTTGTTACACCCATTGCCAGTTCCTAAAGAACCCTGGACCATGATCTCGATGGATTTCATAGTTGAGCTGCATTGTGACCATGGTCATGACACGATTTGGGTCGTTATCGACTATTTTACTAAGCTGGCCCTATTTGTTCCTTGCAAAGGGCTGCCTACGGCACCTGCTTTGGCCAAACTCTTCCTGCATCATGTTCTTAGATCTTTCGGCCTTCCCCATATTATTGTTTCGGATTGTGGATCCCAATTCACGTCTCGTTTTTGGCGTGCCCTGACCACATCCTTGGGCATCGAGTATCGTTTTTCCACTGCTCACCACCCACAGACGTATGGTCAAACTGAAAGGCTAAACGCCACACTTGTTACGCTCACCTGGTTTCCACAGGGGCGTCGAAAGAAGCTGGACTGTTGCGGTCTCCATCATTGTGACTCGTAGCGAAGTGATGATCGACTGCACTTGCCCACTCAGTTTCGTCTGCCTGGCACGCAAGAATATTTTCCTAAAAGCAGTAAAGGGGATTAGCCACCCATGGTAGAGAGGTTACACTAACACTATTTTCCCTGAAAACTTCCAGTATTCCCCTTCATAAAGTCTCACCTTATTGTTTGGAAGGATGAACTCTCCATCCTGCATGGAGTGCAGGGGCGCGTAGAAGTTGTTACTTCACTGATCCAAAGGTATTTGGCAGAGTTCCAGACAACAATGACTAGTGTGTAAACCGAATGTATAGTTCTTTTAGAGTTCATATGTCTGTTAATTCACTCTTGCTCCTTTCATACCTTTTCTCTTGCAGCGTGATCCAAGGAGTGAGTTTGCCTCTATGGATGAAGGTAGCGCTTAGGTAAGAGTCAGTTTGTACCAAGCACTGTCTAGCAAGTAATATTGTTCCAAATGTAATTAACCAATAGTTCTCTATCTTCTTTGCAGGTGCGGCGCCTTGCCGAAAATATTTAACGTAGGATGGTGACCAGCGCTGCCTCGAGCGGAAAAATTCCGAGTAAGTATCTTGCAGTAAGTAAAAGAATGTCTTTGGCGGAACCCCGCTCACCTTTTGTTTGTTCTTGTCTTTTTAAATGCTGATGTTTCGGGCGGCGATTCAACGGGTGCTGCACCGGGTCGTGGAGATTCTCCGAAGACATGTGCGTATGGCGCGCCGCTGCAGCTGGCAATGCGAGGCAATTTATTTTAATGTCTTTTTCCTTTATCCACAGGTGCGGCTGCTCCAGGAAAAGATGATGACCAAATGGAAATCTCCTTGTTCTAACCTTCTCTTCTTCTTTCCTTTTCTCTAGGATCGGCTCCAGACACAAGACGGGTGTGGCTGTAGACTGGATGCTGGGCTGCAGACACGGTGAGTGTTACTCTGCTAAGATGCAGAATAACGCGAAGCGTGTGCTGCACTTCGGGCGTGGTTTAAATAGCATCAAAAAAGTAGTTCCCAGGTGAGAAGTTCCAGTACCACACCCAAGCAGCAAAATAGTTTCTAAAGGAAAGTAGTCCCTTCATGGCCTCATGATGGCCTGTACATGAGTTCTTTGCAGGATGACCTGCATAGTTTAAAGTTGGCAATGAACCCATATAGCCCATAGGCGGGGTTTTGGGAATTCCTGTGGCTTCTTGGGTGCCTGTTCCCTGGACAGATGGACCTGTTCCGGATGTCTGGGGGCAGGCATGTTGACAACACTTGAGGTGTCTCACTGTGCAACATGAAAACTCATGGTTGTCCTTGCTAGATATGGCTGACTTCGCTTACAATAACTCGGTCCATACTTCTACAGGAACCTCCCCTTTTTTCGCTATGTACGGCCGGCATCCACGCACACGTCCCATACATACGAACCTGTCGGTCTCCAGCCCTGCTGCGAATGCGTGTTTGCGTGATCTAAACAAGACTCGGGATGGAGTGTTCTCTTAGCTACAAAAAGCCAAGTTGCAGCACAAAATACAGGCGGACTCTCATAGGGCTCTTGCACCCGCTTACAAGGTGGGTCCCTGGGTTTGGTTGGCGACACAGAATTTACACATTCCGGGCCGACGTTTCCTTCTACCACGTTTTGTTGGCCCTTATCGAGTGACGGCTGTTATCAACCCTGTAGCAGTACGTTTGAAATTACTGGACAATTGGCACATCCATCTGGTCTTTCATGGTTCTCTACTGAAACCCTGTCTTTCCTCTACGAGGTTGCCCTCGCGTCCTTCCCCGCTCAACGTGCAAGGTTCTGATGAGTACGAAGTTAGCCACATCCTGGATACTAAGGTTAGGAGAGGGGTTCGGCTGTATCTAGTGGATTGGAAGGGTTACGGGCCTGAGGATAGAACATGGGAACCTACAAACAACATCCACGCTCGCCTCTTGATTTCTGAATTTTGGTCCCGGAGAGGAGGTCTTCTTGGAGGTGGGGAACTGTCAGGATTGGCCCAAAAAGCTCTTTGTCGTCTTTACTGTTTGGCAAAACCTCTCCAAACCTTACACAACATTCAGTACCTCGTTACACCAACAGCCGCATCAGAACTCGTACTGCATTGTTACCATGGTGATTGTGGCATCCTCTCCACAAGCGCAACGCTATCGCGTTCCGCAGAGGAGGCGTCAAGCGAGGCCACGCTCACCCGTTATAAACACTTTCGGGTTGCCGCACTTGCTGCTTCTGATTTTGAATCAAGGCTAGCGTCTGCTCGTAGTTTTGCTCTTGTTCTTGACCCTTCTTGCCCTTCTTTGTCTGTGTTGGTCCTCCCCTGGTACTCGACCCCGGCCTGCCTCAAACGACCTGCTTCTGCTTATCGGATCCTACCTGCATTGCTCGCATGCTGCTGACTCCGGACCGTCGAACGACCTGCTTCTTCTTATCGGATCTTACCGTCATTGCTTACACGCTGTTGACTCTGGATCGTCTAAAAACCTGCTTATACTTATTGGACTACAGTACCTTCATTGTCCATACGCTGCTGACCGTTCTCCAGATCACCTTGGGTCTAGTTTCCATTCCCCTTACTGCCTAGAACGAACCTATACCATCCAAAATCACAAAGCGCCTGGACTAGAGACTTTGATCATTGGTGCATAGGCCGGCAGGCGTCCTCGTTTCGGCGGGGTAGCATCCTGGACTAGAGACTGTTTTCCGCCTCCGGTAGGGTTTTAGGGCTAGGTTGGGTGGTGTAAGAGTTCCTCGGTAGTGTTTCGCCAAAGACCCACAGTGGTAAATCATAATCTGATCTCATTGCTTTCTGCTTCAATTATTTGGAAATTCAGTAAATCTCTAGCATTTTTCTGGTGTCCTGTTCTTGCTCTGGTCCTTGGGAGATTATCTTGATCTGATCTCAGGTTTTTCCTCTTCTACAGTCAACAGTATTGAAATCTCCAACCCTGCAGTACTAACGGTGTCTGAACATTCCAACAACGGATGCAGTGATCTCCATCTTTCGGCTAATTGATTCCTTTGTAGTTTGATTAGAAATACAAAGGGATACATTGGTAGGAAGAACTCTTCAGCTACGCTACTAGTTCTTCTACCGGATTATCACCTCAGGACCAGCAGCATGATGGTATCGAAGGCAACAATTTGGGATGCCTTTAAGGCTACACTTCGAGGGGATCTCATCACTATGCGTGCCCGTTGGCAAAACCAGAAGCGAGCGGTGGAGTCCCAGTTGGAAACAGCCCCACAAGGTCACTTTGCAGGGAGCTCCAGCATATCAGGGATCAACTGAACAAGCTCCAAACATAAAAAGCAGAATGGGTCCTTCTTGCGCTAAAACACAAATACTACATCCAGGCAAACAAGGTGGAACGGTTGCTAGCCAGACAACAGAAGCAGAGAACCACTGCTCATACGATCACAGGAATTGCATCCTCGGCAGGCGAGACACTTCATGCTACCCCGAGTTTCATAGCCCAATTTGCCACATAATTTGAGAACTTATACAGGTCGGATAGTCCAGATGAGGGAAACCAGGAGAACTATCTCGAATCACTCCATCTGCCCCAAATCACGAGCATAGACAGAGCCCTGGAAGCAGATATTACCCATGAGGAAGTTCTCCAGGCAATAAAACACCTCCCCATGGGAAAGCCTCTGGCCTGGATGGCTACACGCCAGGATTTTATAAATCCTATCAACAGACTCTGGTCCCCAAATCGACAGCTCTATTTAACTCCTTCGCAGTCACCGGGAAGATAACCCCGACGATGAAAGAAGCAAAAATAATTTTATTCCCAAAACCAAATAAAGATCCATCACAATGCGGCTCGTACAGGCCAATCATATTAATAAATATTGATGCTAAAATCTACACGCGGGTTCTTGCCAGTAGACTGGAAGGATTCTACCACAATTGATACACTCCGACCAGTCCGGGTTTATTAGGCAAAGTGAAACCCACAATAACATTTCAAGGGTCTGCCATATCCTAATAAAAAAAGCACAAAAAGAGCGCTTCCGCTATATTATTATCCTTAGACGCTGAAAAATCTCTTGACCGCGTGGAATGGTCATTCTTATTTCACACCATGCAGAAACAGGGTATGAGGCCGAAATGCATGGCCATGGTCAGAGCCAACTATTGTAACCCATCAGCCTGCATCCTAGTAAATGGCGAACTATCGACACAGATACTTCGAATGGATTGGATCCTCCAACGTATTCCACATCTTTGACATGTAATGTCCACAGCTGTGTACTTCGGAAATGTTTCGGCAGAGGGCATCCTGCGTCGATGGCATCGGGTCGATGTCCCTCAAAGGACTCCATCAAGAGCAACGTCACCGTATGTTACAAATAGGACACACAGGGCCCGTCGCCTCAGTTCCGGTTTTTTTCCACAAACGTGTTTGCTTCGGCGACTAGGCGCACCTCATGAATATGTCTTCTTCTTCGACCTCTCAGACTACGCGGTCTGGCTTCAAGACTTGCCGGGACTACAAATCTAAGATATCGATTACGGACCTGCATCGCATTTGTTTCTGGTGCCTGGGCGAGAGTCATGACACTGACGACTGTTCCAAATGCCTGTTGCTGACTGCTAAGGCCCTGTAGGAGCGTAAGGGGAAGTTACAGGTAGGTAAGGGTTCCAAATGCAGTAAGTCCTGTAAAACTGCTAAGGGTATGTCCACCGACGATTCGAGGGTGCGACTCTCTGCGTCGGAAGGAGTCCCGGAGATCTCGGTCCTGGAGTGGTTCCCGCCATTTGTCCTCCTCGTCTCGGCATTCCAGGAAGCGATGTCACCGGTTGCCTTCCCCATCCTCCTCAGAGGATGCCGCATTGAGGAAAGTGGCTTATCCTACTAAGTCCTCAACTCCGGAGGAATCGGCTGCTTTCAGGGAGCAGATGCTGGCGATTTTTCAATCCCAGGGAACAGTTCCATCCGCGCCTACGGAAGAAGCCGGCAGGTAACGGCCTTGGCCTGTGGCTCGTGCGCCTTCGAGCTCGGGTCCTCAGCGCGATTCTTATTGCGAACCTTCGAGGTCCCGTTCAGACAAGGTTCAGGTTGATCGCCAGAGACGTGCTTCCAGATCTAGGGTCTCGTCCTCTGTGAGACCGCAGAAATCTGGTAAGGGCTCGAGGTGGCCGTCGGATACGGATGTCGAAGCTTTGCCTTCACACCAGCCCTCGGCGCAATTGTCGATGCTGAAGCCGTCAGTGCCCTCGACGCCGAAGCCGTCGGTGCCTTTGGGGCCTTTTGGACGGAATTTACAGATGGAGGTTCCTGGTACTGTGGATCATCCAAGGCAGGCTACTTACAAGTCTGTGAGGCCTGTTAAGGATTCCAGACCCTCTTCTGTCCCAAAACAGGAGTTTTTTCTTCCTCTGGATGATATCTTTGAGGAGAGGTTGGATTTGGAATATGACCCTCTTGAGCCTGATGTGGCTCCTGTCTTTTCTGGTGACAGTCAATTGGAAGAGTTGCGTCAATCGCTTCATGATGCCCGTGGCTTGGACACTTCTGCTGAGGTGAAGTTTGGCATCCTACAGGAGACTGATGGCTAGGGTCACTGAGTATCTTGGTTGGTCTAGTCCTCTGGAAGCTTTTGTTCAGGATGACTTAACTGATATTTTGGATCAAGGTCCGTCCTCTGACCCGTTGTTACCTTTTCATTTGACATTGCAGAAAAGGGTGGCGGCTGTTTGGCAGTCACCGGAATCTCTTCCGGCGGTTAAATCGTTAACTAAAAAAATACTGTGTCATGATGCCCGCTCCCGGGGAGCCGGTTCAAGCCCTGCGTCCCCGAAAGCGGACATCCAGTCCCCAAGGAAGGACCCAGCAACCCCATATAAGGGCCCTTTGGACAGTGTCCTGGCGCCTATGGCGCCAGGCTCATAAAAGACATTAGTCCTGGCGCCATAGGCGCCAGGCTCATTATGGGAGTGCTTGGGTGCACTTACCTGATGCAGACCATGCTGCAGGATCCCGGCCTCCTTGAGGCCTGAAAGGAACTACTTTACCTGTGGGACTAATTTACCATCCGGGCGTGGTCGGGGAAGGATACATACCTGATTGGAGGAAGGATACATACCTGGAACTTCTTCCAAGGCTATTTAAACCCCACCCGAACAGCCACACGTGCTTCGCGTTGTTCTGCATCTAGCAGCTGAACGCTCACCGTGTCTGCTCCTGCATCCTGACTTCTGCCACGCCTGCCAGCATCCTGGATCACCTGCAAAGGAAGAGAAGAAGAGAACAGAAGAAGGAAAAGTCCTTACCTGCTAAATCCGCATCCCGGAGACATCTCGCCGACAATCCTGAAAAGGAAGACTTTTATTTAAAAGCTCATCACGTCGATCGCTGCAAGGCCGCATTCCACTCACCTTTACAGGGCGCCTCCATGTTCAGCAGCGAACATCCAGATTCGCAGTCACGCCCCAGCGCCTAGGGAGAAAAAGACCAGAACAAAAGGTGAGAGAGAGAAGGGAATAAGGAAAGCTAAATCTCCATGTTAAGACTTACCTGTTGATTCATTCCCTCTTCATTTCGGGTCTGCGCCGCATCCTGGCATTTCCGGACCCCGGCCCCTAAGGGGAAAAAGAGACATCAGCGTTAATGAGCGAATGAAAAGACATTACCAAAAAACGCTCATTAAAGACTTACCTGATTTCTACAAGGATTTCACCTCTCATCTCGGGTCGGTGCCTGTTCCCCGGCATTCCGTACCCCGGCCCCTATGGGGAAAAAGACACTAGCATTAGTACATTAATGCATGGACACAAGGGGAACCTCTTATCAAAAAACTTACCTGGAAGCCAAGCAAGTTTGGTTCTCACCAATCCGAAAATCCAGTGAAGTAACTGGATACCAACGCGCCCCTGCATCAGAAGCAGGATGGAGAGCTCGTCCTTCCAGACCCTAAGGTGTGACGCTACGAGGAATCACAGAAGGGTTTCGAGGAGGGTGAGAGGGGAAAGTGGGAGGCCGATTGCATTACCCGGCAGACAGTTAATCCCCTATTTTCGCCTACAGAAGGATACTTCTGCGAGCCAGACAAGCCAGATTTGGGGGCCCGGTCCAGTCCGTCTTCCGAACCCTGCGCATCACCTTAGAAGAGGTCAAAGCAGCTCGAACCAGGCCAGCGCCTCCGTGGGAGTCAGGTGAGCGTTACATACCGCCCTTCAAGTAGCGAACCCTGCTACCTTTCCTCTCACCCCAATCCCAAGAGTTTGGTGGTTCAGGCGGCTACGGCCACCACGAGGCAGGCGGCATACCGTACCATCCCTCCTTAGGGGAGTATGGCGCTGATTTCAACTAACTCCACTTGTGCCGTAGCAAGATTTTCACACACTCTGTGGAATTGTGTTTCTCTAGCGGTTGAGCATATTCCCGAGGGGGAAGAAAGGGATGGGTTCCTTGCTCTCATTCAAGATGGCAAGTATGCCATGTGTGAATCCCTTCAGTCGGGATTGGACACGGCCGACAGTGTTAGCTGGTCCATGGCTGCGAGCACCGGTATACGCAGATTTGCGTGGTTGCGGAAGTCTGGTTTTGCTCCGGATGTGCAAGCCTGTCTTTTGAACATGCCCTTTGATGGCGCGCATTTGTTTGGCAGCAAGGCTGACGAGAGCCTTGAGAGGTTGCAGACCTCAAAAGCTGCGGTTAATCTTTGAGCGCAGCTTTGCGTCAACCTCTGCCTTTTCATCCTAACGGACACCAGTGGAGGGGGGGTTCCTTTCGTTACTACTCCTCTTTTGGTAGGACGAAAGGAGCCGCCAGTCAAAGGGGCCAGCGAAAAAGTACCCGTTGTCGTCGGGGAAATAGGGGTGCCAAAGCTGCTCAAGCAGCTGCCTCTTTGCCTTTAGGCGCTGCTGCAGCCGCTCCAAAACAAGCATGAGGCCATGTTCCATTGTTCGCCGGTTGGGGGCAGACTGTCTCAGCATCTCGAAGAATGGCGAGCTATTACTGCAGATTCGTGGGTTCTGGATACAATAGCCCACGGCCAAAGGGCGAGCACAGTGCTGTTTTGCTGGTGATTACTGCTCTGTGAAACATATTGTGGAATACCTTCTCGTACCTTGGTTTTGCTGTGGAGGACGTCGCAAAAAGGGAGTGTTTGAACTGTAAAAAAACGTTTGGAGGTGCGTGTGCCTTTAAGTCAGCAGCAGGATCAGCTGACTACAAAAGAGCCGCCTCCACGCCCTTGCGGCGTAAGCCCTCTGCGAAAGGGCGAGCACAGTGCTGTTTTGCTGTTCTGCGTGGTCTGCGGAGAAGGCGTCTGAAGGTGCTGTTGGATTGATCGGGTCAAAAACTACGTCTGCTGCTGCCGCCCTGATGTACGCCGAGTCTCTGGCACAATCTGTCCCAGTAACATCGGTAACACCGACTTTCATGCACCTTGCTAAGACTCGCGCACAAACCAAGAAATGGATTTCAATGGATGTACATCCCGTCTCTGAGAAGATGACTGCAGCTCTCTGCGGGGAGTGCAACTCAGCAATTGTAAGTACTCTAAGCACACAAGTCATCGCTGAGACAGGCGATGCCATTAGCCCTTTTGTCGAGGTCGATGAATGGTGAATCTGCATTTGATTCGTCGACGCATAAGTCTGTTGAGCAGTGTCCACCACACAACCTAACTAACAGTAGTAACCCTACTAGAGGGTCAGTTTGTTTAGACAGCTCTGCGGACACCGCCCATCACGTTAACCATGGCCCAATGACAAACTTAAAGTTTGATCTTATGGAAGAGGCACTTGCGTCAATGCCGGTTGATGTTCACATCAAAATACACAGCGGAAATGATGAGTCGTTCGAACATATTGTTTTCTGCGGACATTAATACCATTGAGATTGGTGTAACTAACCTTATGGAACTAGACAACTGCAAGAGCAAATCTTGTGAAATACACATCAACCCTGAGACCTTGGTCAGTAGTGATGGAGAGGATTGTGTCACCACGAGCCGACTACCTTCTTGTTGTACGTCCACAGTTGCTGTAGCCTTATTTAATCACGACGGCTTTCTTGGCAGCGATGTGCCGGTTACACCAATGACAAAAACATCAAACACCTCATGTGTTGAAGTTCTTCAAAGAGATGATTTGACCAGATAGGTACCAATTCTCTCTGCATTACCTAACTCGGAATCTCGCACTGAGGTAGTTACCACACAGGGATCGGGGATCCGTAGACATTCATTAGACACTGCTAATAAGCTAATCACTGATTTAGCACTAATGACTAAATTCCAACAAAACCGACATGTCGAAATAGTGAACCAAGGCCACATGGCATTCATAAACGAACAGCCAGGACAAGCGATGCAAGAAGTGGCACAAAGTGACTCGCAAAACGCTACACGTAGAGTTACCGTTGGAGCCAAACGCAGTTGGACTAGCACAGATAGCTTATCACCGCTGCGTTGCTCTCAGGTAAAAAAGTCAAAAGTTACCTCCAAATCAGTAATTTGTAAGGGCCAAACGAGTCACGAGTCCTCTTCATCTGAACACGTTGAACGTTTCAAAACCGCTAAACATCAACACTTACAAAACATTTCCGTCTCAGAAACCTCTTCGTCTGATTCCTCGATCATGGAGCACCCTTACCCCAAAATTAGATCTTGCAGACGCTCAAATTCTTCAAAACAAGCATGTATGTCCAGTCAGCAAGAGGTTCCTCGAAATTCACCTGTCTCCAAAGATCTACAGGCTGTAATCATAGCATCTATGGGAATTTCTATTGCGCCTTTTTTGAAACTCTACGAGCAGATGAACGAAAACATAAAAGACCTTTGAACCTTAACTGCGCTTCTTAACACAAAAATAATTGAATTAGAAAGAAAAGAAACGAAATATCAAACTAACCTAACCTCTATAAATGATAAAATTGACTGTATTCTAAACTCTGTCTGCAGCTTTACTGCAAACAATAATGAGGACAAAAAACTGCTGGCAGAAGTAGCTCGTGAAGCTTTAAAACTTTTCAAAGAGCACCCTGTGAAGTCTGTGTGTAACACAAATCTGGAAGCAACTGCCTCAGCTAAGGCGCCTAGCGACACAGACTGCGCGCATGACGTAACAGTCACAAACTCCACTATGCCGCAAGGAAACCGAAACTCGACGAGTTCCATTCCTGCCACCAAAAAACAAAACATAACAACTCGGCTGGCTAAGAACTCAGACAGGGTTGGTGGTCCACACTTACAGAAGGTGAGCGCTGTCTCTGTGTCTAAAGTGTGCGACAAAGACTCTTCTTTGCAAATGTTAGCCACATTCTATGAGATGGTTGAAATTAGTAGTCAATTATACAATCCTGCAATTGCTGACCCTCAACTGGCATCATCTTCAGGAAGCAACCCTGTCCCCCAGTCAAAAGGCGTAAACGATGGTAAAACATCGACAAGACTGAGCACTGTGCCGGCCTCCGCTAGTGTGGAGGTATACGACATCTTTAAAAAATCCAAACGGCTGTCAATGCCAGTATCTATACTCACTGTTGAGAAGTCCGCTAACTGTGAGAAAAAGACTAAAAATCTACCGTCTAATACAATGAGATGCGGAAATGGCTCCAGGAAATTTCTGCGGAACCTGAAAACAGTAAATCTAACAGTCTCTAGTACGAGATGCAAATCCTCCAACTTTGCTAACTCAAACGCTCTCCAAGAAATTGGAAACACCAATGTCAAAACCAGCTCTCCCGAAATAACTTCAGATGATGACCTGGATTTGGTAAACCTATCTATATATGAGGATGATGAAGACAACTATGTAGACGAGCCTCTGGACCTTGTAAACAAGAGCCTAGTTTCACAACACGCAGGAGTAGAAGCCATTAGTCCAGGCTGCAACATTGAGAAGTCTCAGCCTGACGTCTCACTAGGTACTCAAAAAATCATCAAAGATACGACGTACATGTACTATCGTCAGTGCTGATGATATGACTCCAGAATTGAATAACGAACCAGATTCACCGTTTGTTACAATGGCTGAAAGACGACTCAAACTGGTGGCCACAAGCTTTAAGCACCTTGAAGTTGAAACATGCCAACCAAAGGAATTTCATAGTCCACAAAAAAGGTTGCTGCTACGATTCCCGAAGCGAATGGTAAACCAGCCTCACCTTTTGTAACACTGGCTGAAAGGCGACTTGAGCTGGTGTCAAAGAGTTTGAAGGATTTTGACTGTGTTACCAGTCAATTGAAGGTCTCCGATATGCCCATAGAAACTGGAAAAAGTGGTTCGACAAGCTCAGGACGCTCGAACCATCAACGTCAATTTGTGTACAGACAGCTTAATGATGAAACTAAATCAAGTCCTAAAAACATGATGTCAAAATTAAAAATAACAAAAACGGAATCTTCATTCGAAAAACGAATTTTGGAAAGACTTGATTCCTGTGACAACTTGATTTTAAATCGGCAATGTCTGTCTAAATTATTTTATTTGATACCGAGTTTGCGAACACTCCATTCCGATGACTTGAAAATAGTGGAGTTTCACTGCAAAGAACGAAACGATACGGTGACCCTGCACCTCGCTTCCAAAATTATTTGAGAGATACTGTTGGACGCGGTTCCGGCACTTCTGTCCCTAGGTTTTGACTTATATCCACAGAGACTAGTTGACATAACTCCTGAGCCTTCTTCAAACAATATATATGATAAAAGCCAGAAAAATTTAAAGAAAATAATAACTTCGAGTACAAAATTCAAAGAATACAAAGACATGAAACCCATGATATCAACTAGAACTGCGACTAAACCCAAGGACACAGAAGTAACTCAGTTCCACATAAATGACCAAATTCAAATAACTGTTGAAGGTCTGAATAAAAATATCGGGTCAACTCAAAAGAATAACGCAGAAAATGGAAATTGGGCATGGTTGGCTGCAAACCTAAACAACAAAAACCATGATTAATGCTTAAATCGGAGTTCGCCTCAGCTCCTTAATTTTGGATCATGGAACACACGGGGTTTTGTTCATTTATTCAACTCCCCTTGGATGAGTAATCTAGATCTGATTTGTTTACAAGAAGCTTGGCTGACAACCTGCCCGCTGTCGCCGGCTTTTGAGATAGTGGTAAATCCAGCGGTCAAACCACCCAAAGGTAGGCCGATGTCTGGTCTTTTGATAGCGGTCAAAAAAGATTGCGGACTCAAGATTATTGAGACAGAAAATGTTTCATCGTACATACAAATCGCCAAAGTGAGCATTACCACCCTCGACAAACCAGAGACCATGTACATAATCAATCTTTAGTGGAATCACACTACAACTGGCGTTGTTAAGTTTATAGATCAGGTGACCTCTATCCTGGACAACATAATGGAAAATTCAAGCAGACCATCGATTCTTCTTTGTGGTGATCTTAATATAGACTGCTTGAATCTGAACACCGTGTCAAAAATAAACTCCTTGACCCATAAGGTCAACGAAAAAACGGGACATCTCTGGATGAACGAAATTAATTTGAGAAACCTTACACTTTTGAAAGGGAACACACCGGGTGACATTCCGGCACATCCCACATGGAGACGTGGAAACCAATCCTCAACTATAGACTATCTTTTCATGTCTGAAGATCTTGCTGCCAAAGTACATCGGCTCGAGATCACTAAAATGAAACACAGTGATCATGACATGTTAAAGATGTTCAAAGCCTACAGTCAGCCATCCCAACAATTATGGCTTCACGACACTACGTACCAATCCGGAAGAATTCGTCTCAACTTTAAAACAAAAGATATAAACTCGGTAACATCTGCTTTGGAGGACACTCCAGGTGAGACTGAATATCAACACTTGTTGACTCAATTTGTAGAACGCAAACAAGGCCTTAAACAACATAAAATACAGCATAAACACAAGTTTGATCTACAGGTGTTGCAACAAAAACGAACTCTACGTAAAGAATTAAGGATGATACCAAGAGGTAACAAAGAGTTATTCGATGCAGCTAAAAAACGTATAACACAAAAATACAGAAACTGGAGAAAAAATCATTATGCTATAATCTTGCAGAATGACTCCGAAGAGATGATGCGTAACCTTAAGAACAAAAACTCAGCTGAATTTTGGCGTGTAATAAACAATCTTGCTGCCCCACAAGTAGCATTGCAAATATCTCCAATTCTTCAAGAAACTTGGGTAAAACATTATACGAACTTGTTTAACACGGTTGAAGAGGAAGATAAAAGTACAAGTGTGGCCAGAACCCCGTGGACACTGGAGTTCGACATAAACGATATTACAAACTCAATTAAGAACTCCAATGCATCAAGAGCCCCAGGGCCGGATGGCCTCACGAACTACGCAATGAAACAAAACCCGAAAGAATGGGCGAAGCTCTGTTTACTCCTCTTCGAAAGAATAAAAACGAAGTGAGCTACCCCTAAATCTTGGAATAATGCAAAAATTGTCCCGATTTTCAAAAAGGGGAACAGACTGGACCCGAGAGACTATCGACCTATCGCCCTGTTAGATGTAATAGGAAAAATCTATGCAACTCAACTACAACAAATGTTAAAATCTTGGGCACTCAAAAGTTACCGTAATGACCCACGACAAGCGGGTTTTGTCAAAGGTGTAGGTTGCGGTCTTAATACCCTTCTGCTGAATCTCTTAAAAATGGAGTCAATACGAACTAACATTGCCATCTATGTTGCATCTATTGATCTTTCACACGCTTTTGATAGTGTTGATCGCCACATTTTGTGGGAGAAACTCAAAGCTTGGAAGTGCCCAGTGGATCTTATAGACGCAATAAAAGAGCTCCACTCTAATACCAGTGTGCAAGTCAGACTCGACAAAGGAGGCTCCTTATCTCCCTTAATTCCAACTTCTAAAGGAGTGAAACAAGGATGCCCCTTGGCTGCAATTGTATTCAACCTATTTATTTCTGACATAGGCGATGCACTAAATGAGGCAACAGCATTTCCACCTAAAATTCACGGCTCTCAGTTGGGTTATTTGTTGTATGTTGATGATTTACTACTCTTGGATGTCACACCGGTCGGCCTACAATGAAAACTAGATGCCTTAGAAAGATATGTAACGAAAAACAAGCTCTGTCTAAACAAGAAAAAATGCGAAGTCTTGATATTGCGTAACCTGTCAGCCTACAAAAAGAGATCAACCCAATATGTGTGGTACTTGGAAAAAATACCGCTTTGGATCTCTACTCACATAAAATATTTGGGATCCATAATAATTGCACACATAAATGACAATCCTTGGGTTGAGGCCACTAAAAGAAAATGTCAGCAACTGGCTTGCCAGGCCGCGATCATAAACAAAAAATTCTGAAAATGTTCTATAAAACCTGTGATACATTTTTACAGACAAAAAGTAATACCGACCTTGATTTATGGTGCTGAAAACATGTTTGGTTGCTCACAAGAGTTATGAAATACACTTGAAAACAACTTTTGGACCAGAGCGTTACACATCTCTAAAGGATGTCTGACTAGTAATATAAGATTTGAACTGGGACTGACTTCCATACAAGCGAGAGTTTGTTGGAACGCCTTAACTTTATATAGGAAGTCGCAGCTTTCTAATGCAGCCCCCCCATTTAAAATACTACACAAGCCGGACTCAGATCCCAAATACACAATGTCCTAAGAGATGTACCACCAGAAGCAAGAGAGCTAGACAAATTACAACCGTTTCTGTTACAATCTCCCGATCAGAACTCAAGATTACTATATCTGCATTTTCGACTTAATCTTTTCATGACAAAAGACCGTACAAGTACTTGGTCACTTAAAGAACCTGCTGACTTAATCTGTCGTTTTTGTAAACATTCGATAGAGATACTAAAAGACTTGACGTTGTTTTGCCCAGAATTTCCCCCGTTGCGAACAAAGTTGTTCGGACCGCTTTTTGAGGCACGTAGCACCTATACGGCTGAAGAGTGGTGGAAAGTCATATTTGAAGGTGCTGACGGAAAAATTATGTTTGGTTTAGTTCCATTTTTGAAGGAATTGAAAACCCATTTAAAAGAGCCAATTCCGACATTAGGAGGGAACGATTGCTAAAGCCTCTAATAACGTATGTTCAGTGGAATGAAGTAGGAAGAAGTTTATCTTGTTCTCTGTTTTAAAGGTTTTCTTTTGTAAACCATATAAAACTAATAATAAAAAAAAAATTAAAAAAATAGCCCACGGCTACTGCCTTCCCTTCCTAAAGCGGCCTCCTGACAATCCACCGGGGAATCTCTCTTTGAAGCTTCCAGATCTGCTCCTTGTGCAGGAAATCTTGACTCTGCTGGAGAAAGGCGCTATAGAACTGGTGCCTGTAGCGGAGAGGAACAAGGGATGGTATTCCCCATATTCTTTTATTCCAAAGAAAGATGGTGGTTTGAGACCCATCGTAGACTTGCGTTGGTTGAACAAACTTCTCAGGAAGGACAAGTTCAAGATGGTCACTCTTTCTCAGGTCCTCCAGGCCCTTCGACTTCAGGATTGGTTGGTGTCTCTGGACCTACAGGAAGCTTACTTTCATGTGCCGATTCATCCAAAGCACAGAAAGTACCCGAGGTACTTTTCAGTTTGGGTCCGGCCATTCGGATTGATCTCTGCCCGAGGGTCTTCACCAAGCTAATGGTGGTGGTGGCAGCGTATCTCAGGCGAGGGGGGATTCACATCTACCCCTACCTGGATGACTGGCTGATCCGTGCGCATTCTCCCGAGCAAGCAACGGCTCATCTCGGTCTCACCTGCCGCTGCCTCCACAAGCTGGGCTTCTCCCTCAATTTCAAGAAGTCGCATCTGACACCTTCCCAACAACTTCAGTACATCGGGGCTGTGTTGGACACGTCCTTGTGGAAGTGCTCGCCTCCCAAGTTGAGGGCTCCTCACGTTGTGCAGATGGTGGACAAGTTTCAACATGCCCAGCATCTCCCGGCTTTCGAATTCTTAAGGTTGCTCGGCCTCATGGCATCCTGCATTTTTCTGATGCCAGAGGCCAGGTTGAGGATGAGATCCCTGCAATGGGTCCTCAAGATGCAGTGGTCACTATTATCAGGCAAGATGTCGGATCCCATTCAGGTTCCACTCTCGGTCTCACAGGATCTTCTGTGGTGGGCCAACGAGGGGAACCTGATGAAGGGGGAGCCATTTTGGCAACCGTGGCTGGAGGTGACTGTAGTGACAGACGCTTCCCTCACAGGATGGGGATCTCATGCCGACGATTTGACCGCCAGCGGTTGTTGGTCTCCGTCGGAGTCCAAACTCCACATCAACCTGTTAGAGCTGAGGGCCATCTGGCTGGCCCTGAAGGCTTT
Source organism: Ambystoma mexicanum (assembly GCF_040938575.1). Classification (NCBI taxonomy): domain Eukaryota; kingdom Metazoa; phylum Chordata; class Amphibia; order Caudata; family Ambystomatidae; genus Ambystoma; species Ambystoma mexicanum. The sequence continues at coordinate 727,857,954 of NC_090937.1, read as the reverse complement.
TCTGTCGTCTGTGCGGGTGAACAGTGTCCTGGTCATGGTAGACAACACAGTGGCCATGCATTACCTCAACAGAAAAGGGGGAGGTAGGGCCACTTCCCTTGTGCAGAGAGGCGATGCAGCTCTGGTTCTGGGCAATCCAGCAGGGAATATCACCCTCGGCAGTTCATCTGGCCGGAGCAGAGAATACGGCGGCAGACGCTCTGAGCAGGCAGAGCACGATCTCTCACGAGTGGGAGTTGGCTCACGAAGTCCTTCTGTAGATCTTCGCCCTCTGGGGAACCCCACAAGTGGATCACTTTGCGACCAGTGCCAACCGGAAGTGCAAGAGATTCTGCTCAAGGGAATTTCCTCTGAGAGGAGCCTTAGGAGACGCATTCATCGAGGATTGGTCATTCCTTCTTCTGTATGTGTTTCCTCCGGTCTCCGTCATTCCACAAGTGTTAAGGAGGTTGCAGAGGTTCAGATCCCACATGATCCTCATTGCTCTGGATTGGGCCAAGACCTTCTAGAAATGTCCATCTTCCCTCCAAGCTGTCTTCCCTACCGAGAGGATCTTCTCTCTCTCTCTCTCTCTCTCTCTCTCTCTCTCTCTCTCTCTCTCTCTCTCTCTCTAGAGAGAGAGAGAGAGAGAGAGAGAGAGAGAGAGAGAGAGAGAGAGAGAGAGAGAGAGAGAGAGAGAGAGAGAGAGAGAGAGAGAGAGAGAGAGAGGTCGAGTTCTCCATCCAGAGGTCAAGACTCTCAACTTTCACGCTTGGTATCTGAAAGGTTGAGAAATAAGTATTGGGACCTCCAGGATGACGTGATGGAGGTGTTGCTTTCAGCCCGGCGGCTGGCAACCAAATCCCTGTACTGTTGCCATTGGCGTAAGTTTTGCGACTGGTTCAGAGGACAAGATGTTGATCCTTTTCAGTGTTCCATTCCAGTGGTTCTGTCTTTCTTATTTTCTTTGGCCCAAAGGGGCCTTCAATTAGGTACCATTAAAGGTTACCTGGCGGCGCTGTCTATCTTCAAGCGCTCGTCTGAAAAATGTTCTTATTTTAAGATTCCTTTGATTTCCCAATGTCTTAAAGGGCTCACTAATGTGTTCCCGCCGTCCCCGTTTCAGGTGCCAGTTTGGGAGATGAATTTGGTCTTGAAATTCCTGATGGGTGCTCCATTTGAACCTTTGCACTCTTGTCCTTTGAGACTGTTGTATTTCACAACGGTGCTCTTGGTTGCGGTTACATCCACTCGCCCAGTGAGTGAATTGCAGGCACTTTCATCTAAGCCGCCCTTTACTGTGTGCCACAAGGATAGGATTGTACTAAGGGTATGTCCTTCCTTTCTACCTAAGGTAGTGTCTGAGTTTCATTTAAGCCAGAAAGTGGTACTTCCTTCTTTCTATCCTCAGCCTCATTCTGGTAAGGAAGAGGACCGACTCCATAAATCGGACGCTAGGAGTGCTCTGAGCTTTTATATTTCTAGGATGTTCAGGGTCAGAGTGGACGATCAACTCTTTGTGGGGTATGCTAGGCACTGATTGGGCCAGGTTGTTACCAAACAGCCCATGTCCAGGTGGATTATACTCCCCATTATTGAATGTTGCAGATTGGCGGGCAAGGACCCTCCTGAAGGGTTGCAAGCTCATTCCACTAGGGGCATGGCTACTTCCACAGCCCTGGAGCGGGGAGTTCCTTTTAGGAATATTTGTGACGCAGCGACATGGGCTTCTATCCACACCTTTGTCAAACATTACTCCCTGGATACGTTCCATACTCAAGATATGTCCTTTGGAAAGGCGGTTCTTTATTCTACCATCTGATTGGGTATTCTAAATTCTTTTCCCTCCTCCATTTTCTGGTACTGTATTGGGAGTCTGTCAAAGATGTGGAATACGTTGGAGGACACAATCCATTCGAAGAACAAGTTACTTACCAACTGGTAACGTTCTTTCGACTGGATGTTCCTCCAACGTATTCCACATCGTCCTCCCATCCTGCCCCTCTAGAAAATGTCCTATTCTATTGCAGCTTACGGTCCCCGCAAGGCTATGTGCAGTCAAGCAGGCATTGTGTGCGAGCATGTCACACGTTATGGAGGAAAAAACATAAACTGAGGCTACGGGCGCTGTGCGTTCTATTTATAACATCCGGTGATGTCGCCCTCGACGGAGGCCTTCGAGGGACATCGACCCGACGCCATCGACGCAGGACTCCCTCTGCTGAAAAATTTCTGAAGTACACCGCTGTGGACATTACATGTCAAAGATGTGGAATACGTTGGAGGAACATCCAGTTGAAAGAACGTTATCAGTTGGTAAGTAACTTGTTCATCTCTCCAGGGACACGAAGCAGGGGTGTGCGTTGTCGCCCCTCCTATTTGCACTTTATTTAGAAACATTCCTTGCAGCTATCCGCCAAAACAAAGATATCAAGGGCATACCTTTCGGAGGGCGGAGTATAAGGTATCGCCATATACAGACGATATGCTGCTGACCCTGGGGACCCCAGGATCATCTCTTCCAGCTGTGATCAATGTCATCCAGAGGTTTGGGGTAGTGGCAGGTCTGACGTAAACCTGGCCAAATCAGAAATATTAAATCTGACACTGAAGGGGGCAGAACTTTCTCAAGCCAGAGAATCCTCCCAATTTAGATGGGTACAGACTAGTATAAAAATATTGGGAATCCAAATAACATCAACACTCGGGGGGGCCTCTCCGATGCCAACTACAAAATGCCTAGAAAACTATACCCGAATGCGACCGGCAGATGTTGGAGGGACTGTGGAGGGCAGGGGGATTGGCTACACATATGGAAGGGATGTAACAAACTACAATCGTACTGGAGCCAGATCGATCAGCATATGGATACGATATTCAATACCAAAACACAGCACGGACCAGGGCCAGAAATTCTAGGCTTACACCAACCCAGTTGGAACCATTGGCCAAAGCCCACCAAGAAAGCATATGTGATTCTGTCCCTTTCAGCACTTCTGGTCATCGCGCAAAAATGGAAAGCCAAGGACCCTCCCACGGTGCACGAGTGGTTCACGAAAATCTGGCACTTCACAGCCATGGAATGGATGTTGTACGCGCTGCAGGGCACACAAGCGAAATTTGCGACAGACTGGTCGATAGTTATGGATTTTCTAAATGGGGACTTCAGGAAAGGACACCCTGTGCATATTAGAGATAGAATGAACCATATTATGTGGAAGCGCCTGGATCGGATGGGGGGTGAGGGAGAGGGTGGGATGGGCTAGGGCTTATTGTTCTCTATTTTGTTGTTGAGGTCTCATTTGCGCAAATTGCCCCAGAATTTATTTTATTTTGGCAAAGTCCAAAATTTAGGAGGAAAAAACACAATTTTCAGACATTTCCCACCTGGAAACTACTGAAACATGTCTCCCATGTGGGAGACAGCTGCCCAAGGCTGGAGACATCACCCCTTACCATCCTGGAGTTCTGGCTGGGCTGCATTACAGCTTTTCCCTGTGGGGAGGGATTGGCCCCCCACAACAACCCCACCAAAAACATGCATTATTTTCTTTTGGGGGGCATCTCATGTACCCCTTCCTAGGGGCAGATTGCACTAGCAGTCTGCCACCAGGGAGGGCTACATGAGCCCCACCATCCATTTGGGGTGGGGAGAAGAGGGCCACCCCCTTTCCATTCCAAACAAATCTGTGGTGGTCTAGTGCCCCCCACAACAAACCCACAAAAAAACAGCTTTATTTTTTTGTCCCTTTCCCTAGTGGCAGATGGACACATTAGTGTGCCCATCTGACCCCAGGGTAGGCAAAATGTTCTGCCCTATGCTTTAGGGGCCGGGGGGAGAGGGCCTCTTACATAAACGGCCTCCTGATCCCCCACGATCCCCTACTTCAAAAACAGATCCCTGGTGGTCTAGGTTCATTGCTGGGTGCGTATTCAGCGATCCGCATCCAGCAATGATTCAAGGAAGGTGTAGTTGGAAAGGGGACAGTCTCCCCTTTCCAACGACACCTGCCTCGATCAAAATGGCAAAGAAATGCCAGAGATTGAGGGAGGAACTCACCTTCCAAAAATGGCTGCAGCAGTGAAATTTAATTTGTGTCACGTCAGCACGCATTACGCACGCTGGCCTGCACTGAATGGAAATTCGCGATTGCACAAAGAGAAGTGCCAAAAAGGTTCAGCTATCTCGCCCTTGGCAGTGCAAACGTAGTGTTAAGGATGAGATATCTCGTCTTTGGCACTTAAGGGCTTAAGCACAGTACATGATAAACAGTACAGTAATCGATAAAGACGATGATTACAAGACAGTTAAAATGTTATGGCCTAGAAAGAGAACATGTATTGTTTGAGACATAAATGAAAATAAGATGCCAATCTACTAGGAAGAGGCAAATGGGTCCAGTGCTTAGGAGCCAGTAGCAACATAAAACGAAACAAGACTTGACTGCAAGAGGTTTAGAAGCAGTGAAAAGGAAGTGGAGATTGGATTGGGGAAAACATAGTTGCATATAGACCGAGACTAGAGAACAAAGATTGAGGGGCCAGACCATGGATACACTTAAAACCAAGGCAATGAAAGTGGAAAAGAGGAGTATTGAAAGGGAAGCAAGCAATGCATTAATAGAATCACGAGGAGAAAGACAAAAAAGCACATGAATACAAGAGCTGTAGATTGAACATAGGGGGGCTCTGATAGGCAGGGCGATCAACCAGGAGATGAGATCAACAGTGAGAAACCAGAGGTTGTCTCACCTGCTAGTCCCCGGGGATCGATCTCTCTCTGGTGGTCGGGACACGGCCATCACCTTTGGATACAGAACCTGGGGTGGACCACTGATGGAGGATCACCTGGGTGAGGGGTCTTCAGGAAGTGGGGGTGAGAACGCCGATGGTGAGACGCAGTATTCCCCTCTTTTTTGTTCATCTAATCCATCCTATTTTTTAGGATTGTCTGAAGTCCCAGGTCCAGCGCCTCTCTTTTACACAAACACTGGGCCAAGGAAGAGGGTGACTGAGTAACCAGACTAACTCTTTCACATTGTACTGTACATGTCCCGTTAATCGGGCAGGCAAATTCAGGCACCTTACCCCAAGTACATGTACCTGATACCAATTAGCTCTCCTCAGTGAGAAACCTGTAGGTGTCTCCCTGACTGTTCCCCAAGGATCTGTCATCCAGGTGACCAGGAAACTGCCATCGCTATTGGATCGAGTTCCTGGGGTTGGACCAGTGAGGTAGGATCACCTGGATGGGGGATCCCCGGGTAGTGGAAGTGGGACACTGATTGACACCAATGGGTGAGATGCGGTATCCCCCTTCTTATAACACCTTTTCCCCATCCTCCACCTAGGATACTCAAACATTCTACCTTCCTCCCTTTTCCAACACAAACACTTTCACGCACCACGAAAGCAGACAAACACCATAGCCGTTTACCTGACATGTCCCACCACAAGGGTCAGGCAAAGTCAGGCAATTTACCCGAATCATGCACACCTGACGGCCCTTTCCCTTCCCCACAGGGATAAAAGGTGGAGCACGAGAGCACAAGACGAGCACTGCTGACCGCATATTGAGAGAGCTAACTCAGCATGGCAATTCAAGAGGAGGAGAAAGATGGCATGAATCAAGAGGAGAGAAGCAACCTTGGCCTTTCCGAGCCAGGCCCGTGAAACCTCCACGGAAGGAATCGTAAGAACGCAAACAATAGCCAGCGTATGTTGCAGAAGATGTCAACGGTACACAGGGCCCTCCTCCACTGATAACCAAACCGGGGAGAGACGCTTGCCACCGTGGTACCGACCTTGACTCAAGAGACAAGCAAAGCCAAGCGGTTCATCACACCCGGTGAGTCGAGGGGAGAGCCGATAAGAAACCGGACTGTGTTGAACAAAATTAGCAAACGGCTAATGGCGCCATGTGGGTGCTCACTCGGGGAAACTCTGGGCGACTGCCCTATTGTTGAAATTACCGTTACCAGAAGGCCTTGGGAAACGCGAGAAAAGGAGTCGAAGTGGTCATACAGGCGTCTAGTAAAATCCTCTGTACAGTCGAAATTCTTTGACCGGCAGATTATTGTGAAGCTAAGGGAAGTGAATTCCGCATCGTAAGAACTGTTCAAGAAATTGTTTAAATAGTCAAAGTTGACAAGTGTGAAGCCGACGGAGGGATGCCGATAAAAGGGGACAAAGCCAGAATTCCTAATGAATAGTGTGTTGACAAGAGTGAACCCGGCAGAGGGATGTCCACAGTGAACTGTTTCGAAAGACATTAAGATTTGTGAATGTCACAGATGAGATTGTGTTGAAAGCCGTAGTAAACCCTGCAGAGGGAGTCTAATAGTTGAGAATGGTCTGACCCTGGGGTGAAAAGGCATCACTCAACATGCAAGCAGAAAGGAACTTTTGTTTATTATTTTTGGACTACATCAGGTCCTCGGAGCCAAGAGACTTTTTGTAGAAAAGAGACTTAACAACCTAAGTGTCTGTTATCTGAGAACAGAACTGTTGGCTTGTGCTGGGAAAGCTGGAGCGTCTGCTGTGCTCCGGAGTCCCATCTTGTTCAGTGCTCAAAATGTGCGGAAGGGAGACCCTGACTACCGCATCCTGACTTTTTATTTGTGAACACTTCTTTCTTTCTTGTGAACCTCATCCCACACTCCTTGTTTGTATTTAGCGTAAGGATTGGCAATAGGTTTTTCTTAGTATAGGCCCTTTTATTTTGACAAAACACTGCTAGGACTGCCTTATTATTATTTGATGGTTGTTGGAAAGTTGGGAGGGAGAAAAAAGAAAGAAATGGTGAAGCATGAAACAAATAGAACTTCAGTTTTAGAGGAATTAACATGGAGAGAATGAGAGGTCATCCAGGGCTGGATAGAAAGAAGACCGGCAGAAAGAGTGGAATAAAATAATGATATGTGCATCCTCAGCATAGAAATGATATTACAGATTATAAGAGGAGATTATGGTGGACAGGGAAATTGTGTACAGAGAGCAGAGAAGAGGATCAAGAGCTTTGGGGGATTCAAAAACTGAGCAGGAGGGTCGGGGATGGCTGACCAGCCCAGGAAGATGAGTAGATGCGATCAGTAAGATAGGAATGAAGCCACTGAAGGTCAAAGCCAGAGAACCGTAAAGAAGAAAAGATGGACAGAAAAAGAGAGTGCCTTACAGTAGCAAAAGCTGCAGAAACCTCAAGTCGACTTGCAGAGAGTAGATAAATGGTAACCGTCATAGCTGTAGAGTGGAATGGACAAACGCCAGATTGATGAAGGATTAAGGGGGAGTGATGACAAAGATAAATTACGATTTGGGCATATACCTACTCAAGAACTTTTTAAAGAAAAGGAAGAAGAAACCTTTTAAAGAATGAGAAGGATAATATGTTTAAATTCAGAAGGAGGGTTGCAGTATATAAGGAAATATTACAGTGAATAGTTAAAAAAAAAAAAAATGAAGCAGTGAGGGTTACACCTTAGGAGCAAGGGAAGATGTTATAGGTTGGTAGGAGATGCAGTGTGATGAGCATTGTATGTGAAATTAAATTACAGTACATATACCTTGACCCTTTCACCCAGCAAGCATAGACTACTGTTTAAACTTGATTTTGCGACAGATATAAGTTTAGGATGACATGCATTTTGAACGAAAACTACATGTCTTGAGAATCTTTCCCATCATTCCGAGAAACCATTGCATTGTGGTGTGAATTCCAGATATCACTCTGTTTGCAATTTTTCTTGGGTATGCTTACGGTAAAAGATAAGTAACTGCCTGGTCATCCTCCACTGGGCTTGACAAAAAATTGTGAAACACTTTTGATAAACCTGGAAGCTGTTTGTTTGCCTTTGATAGTTTCAGAAGGCAACTGTAGATCATGTGCAGCCTTGGTTTTCTGCATGTGCACTCATGTTAAATTGTAGGCACTCACTGACGTATCTTACATTTGCACAAGAAAAAAATGTTCAATATAGCCTGTCCGCAAACGAGCAAAATGTAGAAAAAATAAATACATTCAAGATGACTAATACTTTGAGATGTTTTCATTAACACCTTGTAAACCCATTTCTTATTTCAGGTGGAGATTTGTAAATCTGGGCATGTCACAGCTGTTCCATTTTGGTACCACCTACACCTGGATGAAGATGTTAGCCTGGATACATCTAGTGAATCCTCTCACTGGAAACAAGCAGCAGTTGTTTTAGATCAACCTATCTCAGTGACTGCGGGAGATAATCTTGTTCTTCATGTTCAGTGCCATAAAAGCAGTGTTAGCATTACTGTGAAGAAGTGCTGCCTGTGACCCCACTCTGGGTTTAAATTGTGAAATCAGCACAAGACTTATTCAAATAATGTTTTTGGTTTTCACATGCGCTGACATAAATACTTTGGCAGCGTGATGAAGCACTACTAAGATACAATTTGGTTATGAAGCAAGGTGCAACTAAACTGCATGGTCTGTTCCTTATGGATGTTCAGCTTTAGTGACTAAACTGGTCAATAATTGGATGTCTGGTAAACCTTTTAATGCCATATCTGATTACATGTATGGAGTTAGGAGGATGGAGTGCAGATCAAAGGTGAATCTATGAAAATCAATGTTGGAGAACTACAGTTACAGGTGAGTAACACATTTTCCTGCAGCTTTGAATATAATGTAACGTCACATTCCTTTAGAAATTAGGGCAAAGTATGAAGTCTCCTCCAAACAAACTATTGAGTGTAGCACCTTTCTTTGTGCTTCAGCTGTGGAGTCAATTTGCAGGCATTAAAGGCTTGTGAAGGTGTGCACCGACCCCCAAGTTGTTGCTTTGCAGATTTCTAAAAGCTGCATGCTTACAATGACTGCTTTGTTGATGATTAGTCCTGGAAGAATGTGTTCTGAGCATTCACATGAGCGTTTTGTTCACCTTCAAGCAGTAGCACATCTCCAATACTGCCTGATTGTGCTTCCATGTTTAATTAAGAGTTGATCTTTATTCCTGAAGTCTCTGTTTTTAATTAAATTCTATATTTACATCCTCTTTACATCTAGTGCATGCAAACAAACACAGGCAGAGAGGCTGCATGGTTTACATGAAATTCTGACAATGAATCTTAATTGTGTCCTCAAAATCTTTTCATATTGGAACAATCTAGGAAAGGATTCTTAAATGTTAACAAAATAGCGGTATCCTGCTGTCATATCAAACCAATGTTCGTGCCATCAAGGAAATATTGTTGCATGTCACAATTTCAAATTGGAATGAGAACTTGGTTAAAAAAGTGCTTCCATAATAATGAATAGGCCCTTCTTTAGTCAATGACTTTCTATCATTATTGCTGCCATTTGCGCACCCATAGATGATTAGGCTGGGTTTGAATCAGTTGACCCAAGTATGGGTTTGCGCTCTGCAGCAGGCACTATATATAGCTTCAATCTACTCCCCTTAGACACTTGTACCTCATAGAAGAAGCGCGCCATGGTATGATAGCATACAGTATTCTGGTAGGCTGAGAAACAGTTTCTGGGTCACAGGGCCTGTCCCTCTAAATTCAGAGAACCCAAACAGTGGCGTTTGTCATCCTTCCCCATACAGACCTAGAAGTACATTTCACTTGTGGTTGGATGGGCATCTGTGCTGCTCTGAAAATCAACCTGCAAATGCTTTCCCTCGTCTTGCGAACAACCCTTGTATTTGGTGCAAAATAAGGGAAAGGTCCAAACCACCTTTGTCCATCTCATCAAAAACACTGTCGCCAAGTCGACGTCTGGCCCAGACATTTGGGCATTTTGCAATGTTGTTTGCCACATAGGCCTGTCAGGGGAGTTCCTGAAAGCTTAAGTAATCTTACCTGCCTGATGCAACATCCATTCACAGGAATCTTCAGTATTTTTGTACTATGGGTGTGATCCATCACTGGGTATATTTTGTGCACATGTTCATTAATAATGTGTAAAGAGCATCCTGCTCTGGAGGTCAAAAATCATATGCAGGGGTTTGCCTTGAGCAGTTAATATTTAATCGCACAAATCATATATGAAAAGAACCACATATAGAAGAGAAACTCAGCATGTGTTTGTTCAACATTCCTAGTGGTTGCAGTTTCTGGTAGTTTGTCACCTATGAAACAAATTAACAATTGTATACTTTATAAAAACCCACATAAGAGCCCACAACAATTCACTAAAGTAAATGATCAGGCAGAAATATTTTACATATACACTGTGCATATACATATTGTATCCCAAATGTAAAGCGACTATGGGGCGCACTCAAAAAGTAGCCAACACGTGTTTCGGCCCGTCCGGGTCTTCGTCAGGGCATAAAAATAGAGATATCTCAAGTGTTTGTGCTAAACAAGTCCCACACAACCATATCATTAGAAGAGAGACAGGAAAGGGTGAGAGGGGAAGAGAGGAGAAGGAAACAAAAACAAAAGTATTAGCAACATGTCAGGTCCTAATAGCTATCAATGCACATAATTCTATATTCATGTTAGTATTACGTATCTATCTTTGGAACGTCATTAAGGACTCTATAGTGGAGTATGCAGGAGAGCCTACAAAGGCACTAGAAATTGGCCCTCATTAATATATTCAATTATAGATGGGTACCACTGCAATGTTTAAAGTTATTGAGTCTATTAACTTGTTCAATTTTAAGGAATTTTGATACAAAGATGAGCAAGTATCTTTCTCTTCTCACTCTGAGTGCATGATCTCGAGCAAGGTGCTGATTAAATATTGGTTTGATTAGAAGATCCGTTACGTTTCTATAAGTCGACCCTGTGCATCTTTATTTGTCACAATACTTGACTGATATCTGTATACAGATAGTACAGAAAATTAGTTATTTGACTCTGATTTGTTTAGTTAACTAACGTAATTGGAGCAGCTTATTTTGACGGCTAATGGCTTACCTAGCTGTTTAACAGTCCACGAATGTTCACTTGAGAATAACTGTTGTGCTGCTGATATTTCCTGAGGCTGAGTTCTGTGCGTTTGCACGTCCCGTCCCTAGCTGTTCAGAAACTTCCTTGCACTGTGCGTCTTGGTGGGCTGTTTAAAAATACATGCGCGTGGTGCACGTTAGCATTACAAACCATTCTACTGCTAGTCTTTGCACTCATTACTGCCCATCAAGACCCCCTTTGGAAATCGAACATACCTTTAATATTACAATTAGTGTGCGCTCTGGATTTAACCGCCTGAGCCCTTGTCGGTCGCAGTGTTTTCTTTTTGAAGACTTGAGCACTCTAAGAGAGCCACGTTTTATTTTACATTAGTAAAATTGAGTTTTAAAGTAGCTAGCCTCTCTTGTTGAGGGCAAAGTCCACCTGATGTCCAAAAGCTATAACAGTGCCAAGAATGAAAGATGGCGTTCCCTTCCTTATGAAGTAGCCAGGGCTCTCCATAGAGACAATGGAGAATGCCTCAAGTAGTCTACAACACCATACCAGAAGGTGCCCGCTGTACCCAAATATCTAAATAAGGGTACATGTGGGCTTCTTGATATCAGGCTGAGACTTTTCTTAACTACTGTTAGTCATGTAGCATCTAAAAGGAGAATGCTAGCAATGTATCATAAACCTTAGACATTTCATGTGTTTACATATTCTGAAATGTGCATGGGTTGTCCAGGTTTATAGTGTACATACTGTCTTCTGATTTACTGGAGGGATTGTTAGACTGTTGCATCCTAATTTTAAATTTTGGTTTAAAATTACCTTGTTTCAAACTTTTATGGACAAAATGGAACCAATAGCTTTCAATTTGCACAAGTACTTGCCCTTTTTCGCTTTTAATTTAAGTGCATTGTTTAAGGAGCCCTTTGTATGGTTTTCTTTTTTTAAATGTATTTACAGTGCTATGGTTTAAAACAAACCTTTCACAAAAGGAAGAAAAGTAAAGTAATAAGAACACATTCAAACTAGTTATAAAAAAATACTAATAACCTAGAAAAACAACAAATAACAGAAAAAAACTACCAAATAGAAAAATCAATAGTTCCAAATAAACCTATATTTGAATAAAAACATTACCTCAAAAAGTTAAATAAAATAATTCCACATGATGTCCTACATATCAGAATAGTGTGTCTGGAAGACTTTCTAACACAAATCTGAAAGTAGCAATTGTTAAGGATAGCTGCTCTCCCGAGAGTATTCATGTCCACAAAACACATGCAGAGTGGATAAAAACTCTATGAAATGTACACTGTTAGGTCTCAGCTTAGAACAGTAGATGAAAAGGTGCTGCAAAGTTTCAACAGTGCTCACATTTCCACAAAATCGGTAGAATCTCTGCATGTTTCAGTTTGAATTTAGCTCCAACCAATTTGTGTGTAGAGAGAAGATTCAATCTAAAACGCAAAAGATGTTCCTCTATTTGGATCACTGAAATCTACTTAGATAGCTTCTAGCAACATAACAGTTCTTTTCCTCAAGAAAACCTTGATAAAATAGTTTATAAGAACCCATCATGTCCCTTGTGCTGCACCAAACAGCCTGAAACCGTTTTGTTTTTTTTAACCAAAGTGGGGTTTGATATTAAAATATTATTGGTCAGATTTACGCTTTCTAAAATTGAAATGCAATTTTTCACCCACAAATTGGGAACAGAGCAACTTTCATTCTCTGCAAGTGTGTTTAAAGGCACAAGTAAGGATTTAGGAGCCGGAACAATTTGTTTCCAATAGCTCAACAACATTCAATGTCTTACATTTAATAGACACCCATAAGGATGCGATTCTCAGAACCAAGCTCGTAGACAATTCGGAAGTGACACTACCCTACGCCATATCAAAGCTTCCAGTTCCTGTCAGACATGGTCATCCCCTGTATTCATCCACTCCGTCCTCAGGTTCTGCACGCCACAACCTTGATTTTATAGTAGGTCACGTCTGGCACAAAGGAGAAACTACCATATCTTACATACATTTCTTTTCAGTTGGGCAGCAAACATGATACCCTTTGACTGTAGCCTAGATATATTTAAAGCAATTTGGGGTTGTCCATAGATGGAAAAACCCAAAAAGGTTATCTTCTCTGCAGTCTCCAGGCGCCTGTCATTCAGTGATTAATTAAAGGAAGCATGCTTCCTGCTGTGTGAAAATATAAGGACCTTCAAATTGTTACAATTAATCTCCAGCTCATTTTCCATCATGTTTTACCCCAAAGCACCGAGACTCCTCTGGAGACCTATAGGTTTCTGGTCAGATATCAGCAATTCATCAGTGTAAAGTAGCTGGTGAATTTCTACTTGGCCCAATCTAAGGTGGGAAGGTATTGGCAGCCCTCAGACAATTTTTTATGTCAAAGATGTATAAATTGAAAAGGGCAGGTGCCAACACACATCCCTGACGAAAGCCCCTGAATGTTTCCAACTGCCTGGAGAGTGTTCCCTGAGCCATTAAGAGGTGCCAAAGTTCCTCCAAAGCTCCTACGATAACCCGACTGGCAAATGCTTTTCCAGATTCCTTGGCCCAATCTTCCCAAGAGAATTGAGGAACCATTTTTACTTCCCACATCCAACAGGGACAGTGCAATAGGATGGTAGTTTCCTGGATCCATCCCATTCATTACCCCTTTTGAATATGGAACTCAAATATGAGTGGTTTGCTCTTACAAAGGATTTTGTACCACTTGTATTGGTATCTTTTGTAGAGCAGGAGAATCAAAGGAAGGTTCCCCTTGATGTTACACTGGCAAGCACTGACTTGTATGTTGTGGTCCACTAAAGGGTCAGTAATTTACATTCTCCTTACCTCGTAGGCACTGGAGTAATATCAACTACTCCTTGTTTAAGTGTGATCTTTGTGCTTACCCCACCCTTTCTGGCATTTTAGAAGTGGTATGGCAGTTGTCCTCTTTGACCATAAAAATTCTGAGTAGTAAGATCTTTTACTCTAGAAGCTTGAAAAGCAAAGGGTCTATATTTTGAGAGAACCCTCATAGTTGGTGCCATGTTGATATGTTCTCACTGATGGCATGGAATACTTGGCTTACTTTCCAAAAATATCTATTCTGTTGAACATAACGTAAGTCTGACCTTCAGTTTCAACATGAACACTGTGGACCTTAATCTGCCTTGCCTTTCCAAGACCACTTGTTGCAAATATTGTCTAAATTCTAATATTGCTGATTGCTTGACTGTTTTCAGTGACTGCTTAAAGGTGCTTGTTTCTCTTTGGATACCCCTCACCCCAGCTTGCCATACTCAAGTAGAAAGGGCCAAATTAGTGCTGGGTATGAAGTTTCCAATCTTCTCCCAAATGTCACTGTCTGAAAACTTGTGCAAAAGGAGGCAGTAATCAATATCATCTTGCCTTTTGTCTACCTACCTGCCCTTTTTGACCTGGGTGATCAAAGGCTGCAAGAGAGAGTTCAATTTTCCTCCAACTGCAGACACAACTTGCAAACTTGCGTTTTTCGACTTTGTGTGTTGTACTGTTAATGGAAAAAGTGGTAAACGGATGTTAGAACATGTTGCCGCCTCCTCAAATGCAATCTAAAAGAAATGCTGCCATAGATAGCTTTGTCTGCACTTGTAATCTGGACGAAATCTTTTTCGGATTGTTTTACATTTTAAATCCCTAACTGTAATTTAGATAGCCACATGAGAGACCATATAATCATGAAAAGGCGCTGTATGCATGTCAAATTTGGTATCTCATCAGCTTATTATCCTCCCAAGCTTCCTAATCCTCTTCTAGTTCATTGTTCTTTTAAATCGCTTGGGTATCGTCATTATACGGTTTAGCTGCAGGAGGGGGAGAAACAGGCGTAGATGTGGCAAGAGGACTAATTCACCCTATCATTTCTGTTGCTTTCATACACAGTCATTAAGAAATATGGACAGTTTCATTGGATATTTTCCATGCTGCCCTTTGTTCACTTTTGTCTGGACTGAACCACGATGCTCACGATGGAAGCACCCCACCATCGACTGTTCACTCTGGGTTGCTTACCGTTTTGTTTTATATGGCGCTTGGTTGTTCGTTCCCAGCTGCACTGACTACAAAGTCCTCTTATTCAGGAACTCCTGGTCAAGGCGGACGAGGGAGGAATCAAT
Source organism: Ambystoma mexicanum (assembly GCF_040938575.1). Taxonomy (NCBI): domain Eukaryota; kingdom Metazoa; phylum Chordata; class Amphibia; order Caudata; family Ambystomatidae; genus Ambystoma; species Ambystoma mexicanum. The sequence continues at coordinate 727,842,917 of NC_090937.1, read as the reverse complement.
AACAGAACACCTGTTAAGCCTTGCTAACAACTATACAGGGATATGTAAAATATCTGGAGATTGGCACAAGGGTCTCACCTTTTGTTATCAGTGATAAACGATCAGAAAGGGGAAGAGCAAAATATAACACTTCTGTGTATAAATCGTGGAAACACAGAATTAAAGGCTCAATGCACTTGAAAAGCCCAGGAGTATTTTGCATCTAGTGCTCATAAAGGCTTAGCTCTTAAGCTTCAGCATTTAAGCTTTCACTGTAAGATCAGAGTGAACTAATGGGTGAAATTAAGTTGGGCAGACAATGCACTCCAATAGAAAGGGTAAAGGCAGGGTTTATATATTTACACTTAAGATATAGTCACCTCTAAATCCAACTTAAAATACATACATTTAAACAATGTTTTGACAAATAACAGTTCAAATTGTGGCAGACACTGAAACCAAGGGGTAGGAGAATTGAGATAGCAGCACCACCCATACAACCCATAAATAGTATAATGTTCAGGTAAATCAGGTAGACCTTCACCTAATGAGCAATTGAGTGGTCATTGGCCTTAACTTTTGTCTTGTACATGATCCTGTGAACAATTATTTGTTTCCTGCAAGAGTAAAAGGCCTCCGTCTCCAGTAAATAAGCCTACTACTCTTACTCAGTCCTTTCTAATTACATCTAAACACAAATACAAATGACATAATAGATGGCATTGTTATCCAATTAAAAAAATCATAAATGCATCCAGAGTGACAAGCATCTTAATATGGGTTAAGGCATAGTTCAATTAAAGACCTTTTAGACTTATCTTGCACAGGCACCAAGCTACTTGGGCCATAGGCTGTCTATTCGAAAGACAAAATCGCGGTTTTATTTTTGAAGAAAACATTTCTTATTGCTAGGAAACCTAAAGAAAATGTATGACAAAACCATAGCTTCATCAGGTATTCCCACATCAGTCACCCAAGTATATGAGACTCCTTCAGTATCTCCACAATTTAGATATGTGGTCTCCTGTAAGGAAAATCGGAGTAACTCTTGCAGTCTCTTTCCTGCTAAGCAGTGCCCTTCAGGCATTGGTCTATTCTCGTAACTATCAATTTATACTCTACTGTATGATGTCCTCACACTCTCTTGGTGTCCATGCGGTATAGTAGCCTCTTCATTGGAAATGCAGAGAGCATGCGGGCTGTCCTCGGACGACTAACAATATTTGTCCTCCCACCCTTGCTCTGATGCATATATCTGTTCCATTGTTGTTCTGTGTTTCCTGTGGTAGCTGTATGGGCTCAGTATGTTATTGTTAGTTGGTGTGCAAACCGACTATGTCCTCACCATTTAGTTTGAGTTTTGTAACACAGTTTGTTGTTACCCAATATTGAAGTGCATTTCTTGTGTTGTACATGCTTTGAGGAATAAAAATAAATGTTTAAAGAAAGAAAAGAAAATGGGAGACATCTGACCTGGGTGGGGTTTAGTCTGCCATCCACTCATTGACTAGAGATGAAAAGGTTCAGAGTGAGCGAGCTAAGAAAGTGCAACCAACATATAGGGAAATGATGACACTTCCTGGATTGACACTGATGATTTCAAACCATGTGAATATGTGAAGGATATCTAGAGAGTCTGATGACAGTTTCTCTTGCCCATGCCCATTTAAACACACTGACCGAACTGCTTGCCTTACCTTCTCTTTTCACATGCCAAACTAGGGAAACATGTTGGGGTAGTAAGCTACAGGTGTTCAGAGATCCAATCCTAGTAATGCCTTGTCATGTGCAAGGTTAGTGATAACTCGAATTCTTGTCATTGAGTTGTTAACGTTGGCGATTGACATTTGTATTATTTCTGACATACACTTTTAAATCAGGTAACATCAAAGCACAACTTAAGTTTTGTAAAATATCTGAAAGTACTGTGGTATTGGGCCCATGGCCCAATCTAAAAATGCAACTATACACAAAGTTAATTGAAGTTAATTACAAGTACGTGATTAAATGTAACCTCTTCATCAAAATATTATTTATTGCATTAGAAACATGAATGTCAGCACAAACATGGTAGAAAAATGAACCCTTAACCATATTCAGTTTTTCATTCTGTGAATATTGCAGGTGTCCAAAAGATAAATGGCATGATGAGTCACGGTTCATCTTTAAATTGACAAGGTTCTTTGGTGTCTAAACTTTAGTTAAACTGCATACAAAAACTTGTTTTGTTGACAAACGTTTCTCTATCGACACACATTTAGTGTGACAGCGTATTGTAGATGTAAGTGGCACAGATTCATCAGTCCTCACCTTCATTGGCTGTTTAAAGAAGTTAGAATTGGTTCTAACTTATTGGGATATTTACCTTTGAAAACATAATGGGGACAAAGGGATGAACTCTTACATGGAACCCTAATTAGCAAGTTTGTGTTAACATGCATATTAGTATGAGGATGGAAACGCATGTATTACGCTTTGTTCCATTGCATGTTCTGAATGGAACTCTAATGGCTTACATTGCTGATTTTGTTTTTGCTTGATATTTAATAAGAATATGAAATTATGTTGATATAGATCAACCGATATAGACGTTTGGCAACTGATTTAATTTTTCCTTTTTCACATTAAAGCAACTGTAGGAGTAAAGCTTGAAAGGTATAATAAGACTTCTTCGAATCAAGCAAGTATATATTCCTGAACAAATTATCGAGATAGTGGCGTTGCTTTTTGTTGTTAAACATAACTACATTCAGGTGATCAGTTTGATCAGTTTGTGCCAGGTCTTGGCACTGCTTAGAGATGATAAACCATTTGTATTTGATGGCTGAATTTTTGTGCTATTGGAGCATCTATCATATGACCCTTTACATTTTACAGTGACCACCTATGAGAATATTTTTTGAAACTGCAAAGAATAGACACACATGCCTGTGTGTTTACTTCAGTCATGATGTGTGAGAAACCATAGGGTATTCTCACTCCTAGACCCCTTGGATCCTCTGCACAGGTGGCCAGGGAAAGGCCATTGCTCTTGGATCCTGACCTTTGGGGCACAGAAGCGATGGAGGATCACCTGGGTGGAGGGTCATAGGGGACTGGCATTGGGGTTCGCTTGGGCGAAACATGGTGTCCCCTTTCCCTATTGACAACCAACCCAACCCTTCCCACAAAATTCATGCGCTGTTATAAGCCAGTTCCCCTCATTTCTCCACAACTGACACTTGATAGTACTGGGACGAAGAAGATGCAACTAAGAACAATGAAGACTATGCTCTTTTACCACTCTGGTACTGGGACGAGGAAGATGCCTGCTAAGAGCTGTGAGGGTCAGGCAAGTCCCTTTAACCATGGTCCGGCAAATTCAATTGAACCACACCTGCAACCTGTTAGAGGGTTGCAGGTGTTTAAAGGACAGAGAGGAAAGCAACACAGAGAGAGGGTGCTTCAGGAGAAGCAGCATCGGGTCCGGTGCAAGCAGTATGGAACCTTATTTGAGCAGGATTCTGAGACGCTTAAGCGTGCAGAGAAGCGGTCCATGGGAGTGTGGCATGAGAGCTGGAACTCCCTGGAGCAGATTGGACAGGGTGAAGGGAGCCGTGAGGGAAGGCCGTCCCTTTCCCTTATGCTCAAGGTGCTCATTGCCCGGTGTTGAAGGGTCAACACAGGAGTATCTGACGGGTAGGAGCTGGAACCCAGACATCTAAAGCAGAAGGCTGTATGATCCGTGGTGCAGCACGAATTGTTAAATTGACCGGTGAGTTTCTGATGAATGAGAAACCCGGTGCACGAGTGTGTGAACTCTATTATTCAGGAATACTTTGTATCGGAGTGGTCGCCTGTCTCAAACCAGCACATTTTTGAAAGTCTACGGTTCTTTCATTGTCAATTACCGAACTGCTGGGAATACTTTGTATTGGAGTGGCCACGTGTGTCAAGAAACATGTTTTTCGAATGTCTCCGAACACTGGGCAATTCAATTAAAGCAAAGCGGATGAATAATGAACTATGTACTGAGTTTCTCACACACCTGTTACTGCACCATATTGAATTGTAAGACTCTACATATTCATATTGATTCTGCGAGTCATAATGTACTGATCCATCATGGTGGTCAACAAAAGTTTTTTAATATTGAAAAAATGCCCTTTGTGATAACACGTGTTTCGACACCTCTGTGTCTTTCTCAAATCAGGGCAAATCTATACATGTTGATATAACAAAAAATGAACAAATTGGTGCACCATAACATGGAAATGAAAAAATAAAAAGTGAGTTCAAACAATATCCCATTAAATGCAAAAATATTAAAGGAATGACATTCCAAATTAAATTATTCATGACAGCAATGCATCATTATGCAAGAGTCATACATATTTCAATGCAAGTACGTAGTTGTCACAGAGATTTGGGAGGAGGGGAGTAAGGGAGGAGTTATAGGAATTAAGCACAAAAAATAGAAAGAGAGAGGGGAGGGATATGTGGATGAAAGGAAGAAGTTTAGTTTACAATCATCATATTCACCTGTCATCTGTTATTAGTCTAATATTGGCCAAAACCCTTTAGCATTTAATTTTTAGTGCCTTGCAAATCCAAGTGAAGTAACTATTGACAATTTGGAAAACAGACACCTCCTCAGAACATTCCAAGAAACAGATGACTTCCCAATTCATCAAACATTGCAAGAACTCTGAATCAAACCCATGAACATGTCAGTCTAAGAACTTGAACCTACATCTATGTTTATACCGTAACTTCCACCAGAGAACATGATTGATGCATTTTACAAGTCAGTAACTCAAGACTATATCTGATCACAGGCACAAAACAAGGGCAACCAGGTAAGATAACCACAACCTCACACCTCATGAACTAAAGGCACTCAAAGCATTGAAGCAAGACCTCAGTATAGTGATAAAAGAAGCCGATAAAGGCGGCAACATCATTGTTATGAGCCTCTCAGATTACATCCAAATGGCCATGAATCACCTGAACACACCAAACTACTAATAATTAACCCCAAGACAGGCATTATACAAGACTTGAAAAACATGATCAACAATTGGCATAAAAAAGGTTTAATTACAGACGATGAGAAAAGATAGCTCTTCATCCCAAAACCAATCATTCCGACAATATACTTTCTGCCGAAAGTACACCAGCCCTTTCTAGAGATACCAGAAGGAAGACCAATTCTGAGTGGAATAGGCTGGGCCACTGAGCCACTAGCAGAGTATATAGATAATATCTTACGACCTAAAGTTCAAAAGGGAAAGGCATACCTTACATTTTTTGGCCACATGGGACATAAAAGCCTTATATACGTCCATAAGATATGACTTGGTGTTATACACAATAGACTTTTTCTTTAAAGACAAATCTGCATCAAACTACCCATACGTCTGTATGCTTAAAGAAATGCTAATGGCTAAATTAGAAAACATCTTTCTTTTCGATACAAAATATTACAAACAAAAAAGAGGCGTGGCCATGGGCGTGAAATACGCCCCGGTATTGGCTAATTTGGTCATGGGCATGTTCGAAGAGAAGTATGTATACACAACGAATGCCTACCAAGATCATGTAGTTCGGTGGACACGCTACATTGAGGACGTTCTCCTAGTCTGGAATGGTCCCCTACAAGAACTGGAAGAATTCAGAGAACTTGTGAACCATAACAACCTAGGAATTGAGTTTACAGGAAACAGCAGTCCTTCAGAGATTAATTTTCTTGATGTAACTATTTACGTAACAGCAAACCAACTAAGGACTATGACATTTCGTAAAGAAACAGAAGTCAATTCGACAATTTTTGCCTCAAGCTGCCATCATAACCCCGTAATAAGAAACATACTGAAAGGTGAATTTATAAGGACTAGAAGAAACTGTGGAGACACAACCAATTTCAATGCGCAATGTGAACTACTAACCAAAAGGTATTCAAACAGAGGATACTCTGATAAATGCATTCAGGCGGCAAGAACTAAAGCAACACAAACCTCTAGAAGAGACACTTTGGAGGTCAGAAAGAAAATCCCTAAAAAACAAGATGGAACAGTAAACTTTATTACAAGGTTTTGTGACAATAGCAACCAGATCAGGAGAATGCTAAAGAAAAGCTGGTACCTTCTAAATTAAACCCTCATTTACAGAAGTTCATCAAAGACTACCCATCTATCATCTACACAAGAGCAAAGGCATTGAAAAATTAGTTGTGCCCATTATTATTACCAGAAACTCAAGTGAAGACGCACACAATGTGGCTCCAACCCTCCAATAAAGAGTTCAGGAAATGTGGGACTTGTTCTATGTGTCAATATGCCACCACAAGTACTGAAACATTCAAGGAGACCCATGGAACACACATTCAAATACAAGAACAGATCAATTGCTGCTCAAAATATGTGATATACGCTAGCATATGTATATGTAAGCTTACTTACATTGAAAGCACGATTCGTGAACAAGGATTCAAGAGCATATATTGGGTATTGGTAGCCAGGGCAAAAGGCTACCCCTAGCCGACCACTGGCAGAGAATGCATCATATGCATAACAAAAAAGACTTGAGATTTATCGGCCTTAAGAAAGTCACCCTAAATAGAAAAGGAGGCAACCAGGAACAAAATTGCGACACGAGAAGGGCAAACTTATTTGCTTATTCAGAACAGTGAATCGGGGCCTGAACTCTGATAACGAGATGGCATCATTTTTATAATAACATCATGTTGACAGTAACACTATTTTTGGATTCGGAATATGTTATTTTATGAAATATGTCAAACATACATATTGCAGATAAAAGGTTGTAAAAGTGTAAATTCAGTGTAAACCTGCCGTAGTTGGAGCATGCATTTTGCGGGGATTGGGTCCTCCGACGTATTCCAAATCTATGACAGTAGTCACCACAGCTGTGCTGCTTTGGAAATTCTTTCTGCGTCCTGCGTCGATGACATCGATACGCCGTCCTCGAGGGCCTCCGTCGAGCCGACGTCACCGGATGTTCTAAGTAGGACGCACGGTACCCGTAGCCTCAGTTCCGTTTTTTCTGTGAATGTGTTCGCTTCGGAGATCTCAGCGTGCTTCGATTCTACTGAATCCTGTTCTTTTGTTCTTCGAACCTGTTTCTTCATTGCTATCGAATATGATGTCTTCGGCTTCTTCCACCCCGCGGTCTGGGTTTAAGAAGTGTCAGGTCCAAGATGTTGCTGATGGATACGCACAACGCTTGCCTCTGGTGCCTCGGGGAGGACCATGATACGGACGACTGTATCGACTGCCAATCGCTCACATCGAAGGCCTTGCGGGAGTGTAAGAAGAAGCTGCCGGTCAGTAAGGTGGCCAAGCCCCGGAAGTCGCGTTCCACTGGTCTTTCGACGGACGATTCGAGGGGTGACTCTCCGCATCGTCGTCGGGAGTCCGGGGGTTCTCGGTCTGGGAGTCGGTCCTGCCATTCCTCTGCCTCTTCGAGGCACTCCAGGAAGCGTCGTCACCGGTAGCCTTCCCTGTCCTCTTCCGAGGACTCCGCCCGTCAGCGGGTTGCTTGTCCCAACAAGCATTCCACTCCTGAGGAATGGGATTCCTTCCGAAAGGAGATGTTGGCGATTTTTCAATCGCAGGTCTACGGTCCGTCCGCGCCATCTGAGGATGCCGGTTGTGGCCGTGCTAGAGACACCGCTTGTCCGCCTTCGGGCTCGAGCAGTTGTCACGACCACCGGGCGCCTTCGAGGTCAGAGGAAGTCGTCGGCGCCCAGGCTGTCGAGAGACACGCTCGGGGCTCTGTCTTCGAGGCCTGTGTCGAAGCTGTCGGCGCCGCGCTCGACGCCGATTCCATCGACGCCTTTCGAGGCGGTTTTGTCGGGGATGCCTCGTGGTACGGGGGAACCCCCTAGAAAAGCTCTGGCTAAGGCAAAACATATCTTTGTTCCTTTTTCGGTTCCCTCTTTCCAGCCTCTGGATTATATTTCTGAGGTGGATGAGGGGTCTGAGGAAGGGGTGGTTCCTGCATAGGGCCCTGATGACATTGTTTCTGGTCATAGCCAGCTTGAGGAGCTGCGTCAGTCATTGCATAACCCCAGTGGGCTTGACACCTCTCTGGAGGTGGAATTTGGCACGCATGCCGACTCCTCTTTTCAGTGCCTGATGTCGAGGGTCACGGATTACCTGGGGTGGTCTGCCCCTCGTGGGGATTTTCAGCAGGATGACCTGACTGATATTTTGGACCAAGGTCCACCAACTGACCCGGTGCTGCCATTCCATATGGCCTTGCAGAGAAGGGTGGCTGCGGCTTGGACTTCTCCGGAGAGTCTCCCGGCAGTGAGCAAGTCCTTGCCGAAGAAATATCGCCCAGCCAATGGCGACCCCTGCTACTTGACAACGAACCCTACTCCGGAGAGTCTGGTGTTGCAGGCGGCTACGGCCCCCGCAAAGCAGGCGTCGTACCCTACTATCCCTCCTGATAGGGATGACAAACATTTTGACAGCTGGGCGAAGAAGGTATTTTCTTCTGGGGGTATGGCGCTTCAGGCTGCCAACTCCGTTTGTGCCTTGTCTCGTTTCACGCACACTCTGTGGAACTGTATTTCCCTAGCGGCTGATCATATTCCCGAAGGGTAGGAACGGGATGGTTTCCTTGCTATCGTGCATGATGGCAAGGACGCCATGTGTGAATCCGTTCAGTCGGGTCTGGACATGGTTGATTGCGTCAGCCGGTCCATGGCGGCGAGCACCATAATGCGCAGGTTTGCATGGTTGCGGATGTCAGGTTTTTCTCCGGCTGTGCAAGCTTGGCTCCTCAACATGCCCTTTGATGGTGAACATCTTTTTGGCAGCAAGGCTGACGAGAGTCTTGAGAGGTTGCAGACCTCAAAAGCTGCAGCAAAGTCGTTGGGCGCTGCAGTCCGCCAACCGCCGCCTTTTCGTCCTAGGGGACAGCAATGGAGGGGAGGTTCCTTTCGTTATTACTCATCCTTTAGTAAATCGAGAGGAGCTGCAAGTCAAAGGGGCAACCGTAGGAGTGCCAGAGGTGGAAAACAAGGTAATCGAGGTGCCCAGGCTGCGCGTGCAGTTGCCTCTTTGCCCTGAGGCACTGCAGCAGCCGCTTCAGCTCAGTCATGAGGCCCATGCTTCTCTGGTTGGGGGAAGGCTGGCGCAGCATCTGGTAGAATGGCGTGCCATTACTTCAGATCTGTGGGTTCTGGAGATCATAGCCCACGGCTATTGTCTTCCTTTCTGTTAGAGGCCTCATGACAATCCACCAGGGAACCTCTCTTTGAAGATTCCGGATCCGCTCCTTGCGCAGGAAATTCAATCCCTGCTGGAGAAAGGCGCCATAGAACTGGTGCCTGTAGCGGAGAGGAACAAGGGATGGTATTCCCCTTATTTTTTGATTTCGAAGAAAGACAGAGGATTGAGACCCATCATGGACTTGCACGGTTTTAACAAGCTCCTCAGGAAGGACAAGTTCAAGATGGTTACTCTTTCTCAAGTCCTCCAGGCCCTTCAACTTCAGGACTGGTTGGTGTCTCTCGACCTCAAGGATGCTTATTTTCATGTGCCGATCCATCCGAAGCACAAGAAGTACCTGAGGTTCACGGTTGGCGACTCGCACTCTCAGTTTCGGGTCCTGCCGTTTGGATTGACCTCTGCCCAGAGGGTTTTCACCAAGCTCATGGTGGTTGTGGCAGCACATCTCAGGAAAGGGGGGCTTCACGTCTACCCCTACCTGGACGATTGGTTGATCAGGGCGCGCTCTCCCGAGCAAGTCCTGGATCATCTGTCCGTCACCTGCCAATCCCTTCACAAGCTGGGCTTCTCCCTCAACTTAAAGAAGTCTCACTTGACCCCAACTCAGCGGCTCCAAGTCATCGGAACAGTGCTCGACACGTTCCTGGGGCAGTGTTTTCCTCCCCAGGTGAGGGCTCTTCACATTCAGCAGATGGTACACAAGTTTCGACATGCCCAGAGTCTCCCGGCGTTCGAGTTCTTGAGGCTGCTCGGCCTCATGGCATCCTGCATTCTTCTGGTGCCAGAGGCCCGACTGCGGATGAGATCTTTGCAGTGGGCTCTCAAGATGCAGTGGTCACAGTCCTCCGGCAGGATGTCAGACCCCGTTTAGGTGCCGCCCTCGGTCGCTCAGGACCTTCTGTGGTGGGCCGACAAAGGCAATCTGATGCGGGGGGCTCTATTTTGGCTGAGGTGACGATCGTGACGGACGCATCCCTCACAGGATGGGGAGCTCATGCCAACGAGCTGACAGTCAGCGGTCGTTGGTCTCCGTCTGAGTCCAGACTCCATATCAATCTGTTGGAGCTGAGGGCCGTCAGGCTTGCCCTGAAGGCTTTTCTGCCGACTGTGCGAGGAAAGAATGTCCTGATCCTGACGGACATTACAGTGGCCATGCACTACAACAACAAAAGGGGGGGGGGGCAGGGTCACTTGCTCTGTGCAGGGAGGCGATGCAGATCTGGTTCTGGGCCATCCAGCAAGAAATTTCGATCTCAGCAGTTTATCTGGCCGGAGACAAAAACGAGACGGCGGACGCTCTGAACAGGCAGAGCGCGATCTCTCACGAGTGGGAGTTGGCTGAGGAGATTGTCCTGGAGATCTTCGCCCTTTGGGGGACCCCTCAAGTGGATCTCTTCGCCTCCAGTGTCAACCGGAAGTGCGAAAGGTTCTGCTTGTGGGAATTTACTCCAAGAGGAGCCTTAGGAGACGCGTTTGTGGTAGAGTGGTCCTTCCCACTGCTGTATGTGTTTCCTCCAGTCCCCGTCATCCCGCAGGTGCTGCGGAGGTTACAGCGGTTCGGTTCCCGGATGATCCTCACTGCTCTGGCTTGGGCCAGGAGGGCGTGGTACCCGGTCCTTCTCGACTTGTCCATCTGCCCTCCACGTCATCTTCCCTACCGAGACGATATGCTCTCACGGGAGGGGGGGTCAGGTTCTCCATCCAGAGGTCAGATCCCTCAACCTTCACGCTTGGCTTCGGAAAGGTTGAGGTATAAGGATTGGGACCTCCCTGAAGATGTGCTGGAGGTGTTGTTTTCGGCCAGACGGCCGGCAACAAAGTCCCTGTACCGTTGCCATTGGAGAAAGTACTGCGACTGGTGCAGGGTTAAGAATGTGGATCCTTTTTCATGTGACATTCCTGTAGTTCTGTCTTTTTTGCTTTCTTTAGCCCACAGGGGCTTGCAAGTGGGTACCATTAAAGGTTACCTGGCGGCGCTGTCCATATTTAAGCGCTCGTCTGAGTAGTGTTCTTATTTTAAAATTCCTTTAATTTCTCAGTTTCTGAAAGGGTTCACTAATGTTTTCCCTCCGTCACCTTTCCAGGTGCCCGGTTGGGATTTGAACCTTGTTCTCAAGTTCCTAATGGGTGCTCCGTTTGAGCCTTTGCATTCTTGTCCTTTGAGACTGTTAACCCTTAAAACTGTATTTTTAGTTGTGGTCACTTCCGCTCGCAGAGTGAGTTATAGGCACTTTCAGTTAAGCCACCCTTCACTGTGTTTCATAAAGGCAGGGTTGTCTTTCGAGTTCGTCCTTCCTTTCTTCCGAAGGTGGTGTCGGAATTTTATTTGAGCCAGAAGGTTGTTCTTCCGGCATTTTATCCTCCTCCGCATCCTGGTAAGGACGAGGAGAGTCTCCATAGGTTAGATCCTAGGAGAGCTTTAAGTTTCTACATTTCACGCATGTCCCGTGTCAGAGTGGACGATCAGCTCTTCATTGGTTACGCTGGAAGGCGTTTGGGACATGGATTGTCTAGATGGATTATCTTGGCAATTTCTGAATGTTACCGCCTGGTGGGTAAGTATCCTCCTGTAGGCTTACGGGACCATTCCACTAGGGGTATGGCTGCCTCTACTGCCCTGCAGAGGGGTGTAACTATTGGTAACATCTGTGATGCAGCCACTTGGGCTTCGGTCCATACTTTTGTACGTCACTACTCCCTTGATTCTATAAAGGCGGTCCTTTACTCTGCAATTTGATTGGGCATTCTAAATTTGTATATTCTAAATTCTTTTCCCACCTCCTTACGTTGGTACTGCTTTGCGAGTCTGTCATAGATATGGAATACGTCGGAGGACCCAATCCCCTTGAAGAACAAGTTACTCTCTAACCTGGTAACGTTCTTTCGATGGGATGGTCCGACGACGTATTCCATATCGCTCCCTCCCTGCCTTCCCCGCTACAGAATTTCTTATGCGATTGCAGCTTATGTTTCCAGAAGGCTTTCTGTGATCATATTGGCAGTAGATTGGTGCCACACGTTCTGGGAAAAAACTACAACTGAGGCTACAGGCGTTGTGCGTCCTACTTATAACATCCGGTGACGTCGGCTCGACGGAGGCCCTCGAGGACGGCGTATCGACGTCACCGACGCAGGACGCAGAAAGATTTTCCGAAGCAGCACAGCTGTCGTGACTACTGTCATAGGTATGGAATACGTCGTCGGACCATCCCATCGAAAGAACGTTCCCAGGTAAGAGAGTAACTTGTTCTTCTACACATGCAAGCCGAAGTTAAACTGTGGGGTACCAATTAATGTTGTGCAAGAAATATGTTATGCATAGATAATTCACGTTGCAAATATGGCATTAATAGTACGTCTTAGACATGAATAGTATTGCTTAGATATGGAACTGTACAATTGTTTCCCAAACATACTAGGGTAATATTGTCTTAGTAAAATAACATCTCGTTAACCAGGACCAGGTAACTAACCACATTACTATCTCGTAAACACACGTAGCTCAAATTCCAAAAACGAAAATCTAGAGTGCTTGTTAATGTACTGATTCCAGCTCTCATTACCACTAAGTGTGTGGGGATGTGAGGGTGGACGGAGAGGGAGAGCGGGACGCACGGCCAGAGGAGCCCGCTGTGCCGCGGGCGTGTGCGGCGCCGAACGCGGGCGCCGGGAAGGCGTCCCTGTTAAAGGGAGAGCCTTGTCGGCGTCCCGCGACGGTGCCGACGTTGCAGCCGCGGCGCCGCGGGTGCTCACAGCCGCAGCGCCGCGTGTGCCCACGAGGACCGGGTTCACTGGCGCTGCGGCTGGGAGACCCGCGAGCACAACGTACCTCGGCGGCCTCCGGCAGCGAGCGGCGGCGAGGCTCGGGAACTAGAGAGCCCGACTCGTGCCGACCGCTCGGCGTCGGAGGTGCGCCAGACAGCTGGGCAAGGACCCATCGGGGGCAGCCAACCAGAACCCCCTCCTTACCTCATGCAGGGCAGACCCAGAACGGTAGCATGGGGCCTCAAGCAGGACGGGCCTCCGGGAGACATGCCTCGAGGGAGACACAATGTTGGGGGGGGGGCCAATGGAGAGGGTGTGGCTGACAGCAGGGAGGGGAAGCTAGAGCCAGGCAGCCAGAATAAAGGAGGAGGTGGGGAGGAGGCAGCACTATTCATAGAGGGTGGGTGCCTAGAGTCCCCACCAATCAGACAGGGGGGGAGGGAAGTTGTCCCCGATTGGCCCTTTTTCCCTCCAAACCCCAGGTATAAAAGGGACTGGCCTAATGGCGTTTTTGTTGCTTTTTGCAGGGAGAAGGAGAGGAGAGTGAGAGCAACTGGTGGGCCTATCCGGGTCCGTGAGAGTTGGAGACACTCAAAGAGAAGAGGAACTCCTGGTGCCTTTTACTCACAGTGAATTAACTGTGGGGTCAACCTGGAGTCCAACTACCTTGGTTAAGACATTGTGTAATAAAGGTCTACAAAACTCCACTTCGCCTACTGTCCTGATTTCTACAAGTGGCGTAGTCGGCAGGATTAAGGAGAATGCGATGGAGAAAATAATACAGACACTGTCAGAAGGGCAACAACAGTTACAACAGCTCTTCCAACTTCAGGCCCAGCAGGCGGCCGCTGATCGCCAAGCCTTTCAGCAGGCCATACAATTGCAAGGTACCCTGCAGTCCACTTCTCAAGACAAACACCAAGAGACGATAAAACACCTGACGGATGCTGTCACCGGCACCCGAAACCAGCCCATGGTCCCTTCCGCAGTGTTGCAAAAATTCAAGGAAGGTGAAGACCCGGCTTTCTTTTTCACCACATTCGAGAGAATCGCCCGAAACGCTCAGTGGCCGGTGGACCGCTGGGGCCAGTATGTTGCTCCCCTTTTGTCTGGCATCATGCAAGGTGCCTACCAGGCCGTTAACCCAAACGGAACCACGCCTTACGCTGAAATCAAAAAAGCAGTATTGGACCGGTTGGGACTTGACGAAGAGGCCTACAGAATGAGGCTGCCCAACACTAAACTCAAACCGGGGGAGAACCCCCGACAACTCTTCTACCGAGTTAAGGACCTCACCGAGAAATGGTTACAAGTACCGGGAACAGGTCTCCAAGATGTCTTAGATAAAGTCACCCTCAAGCAGTTCATTGAGGCCCTACCCCCTCCGATGCAAAGATGGGTCCGACAACATCACAGGCCCACCTTATCTGAGGCGGTGGACATAGCGTCGGCCTACCAAAAGGCAGGGGGAGCAGGTAAACCCTTCGGAGTCGGATCTCCCATTCGCAATCCAATGCCACCATTGGAACCCCTCCTAACCAAGAGCCTGCGAGGAGGGCTTCCCAAATGGAGAGCAACGGAAGGACGCCCTTCTGGATCCGAGGAGAATAGGAGCGGTCCCGACCCGCGATCCACCCAGTTGTCCACGGGATACCGACAACCGCAATGTTATGACTGTGGCGAGTGGGGCCATATCGCCCGGTTTTGTCCCTGGAAGAGAGGCACCGAGCCGATGGAGATCGGATTCATGAGGACCGAGCAAGGACCAAGATGCCAAGGTCTCTACGAGATGGACGTCCGGGTAGACGGGAACCAAGCCAGGGCCCTACTCGACAGTGGAAGTCGACAGACGGCGGTACTACCAACCGTAAGTGATTCTCCTTACCTCGCCAATGTTAGTATCCCGATTCGGTGTATACATGGGGATGTAAGGACCTACCCCATGAAATCCATAACAGTAGAGGTGGGCCCTAACATTGCAGAGATGAGAGCTGCCGTCCTCCCCTCCTTACCCGCCCCAGTGGTGATTGGGACCGATCTACCCCACTTCCACCAGACTATCAAGGCCCTAGACCAGGGATGGTGGGAAGAAGCACCCTTTGCCAGGGAGCCCATCCCCCCGAACACCCAGGGACGAGAGAGACCCACCAGGAAAAGAAGGGAAGCTCGCCTTGCTCAGTGGGCATCCATGTATGCCACCCAACGGATAGCCTGGAACCCGGAGGACCATGAGGATTCCATCCGGGGAGAAACCCTGACGGACCCTACCTTAACATTGGCCCGCGAAAGGGCCATCACTAATGGGGACCCAGACCTGACCAAGGGAGCCGGTTTTATATCTAGACAGGGCCTACTCTATCGGGTTTACCAAGAAGAGGGAGGTACACGGAGGGAACAACTACTCCTACCCAAAACACACAGGGGCATTGTCCTCCAGTTGGCACATAATCACCCTTGTGGCGGCCACATGGCCTCCCTAAAGACACAGCAAAACATTCTAAAACGCTTCTATTGGCCGGGGGTCTATGGGGAGGTGGCGAAATTCTGTAAGGAATGCAAAGTCTGCCAGTTGACGAGTGGGGAAAAGCCAGCCAAAGCACCTCTGCAGCGGATGCCATTGATCACCATACCCTTTCAAAGGATAGGTATAGATCTGGTAGGCCCGCTCGAGCCAGTCAGTCGTGGATATCGATACCTGCTGGTCGTTGTGGATTATGCCACCCGGTACCCCGAGGCCTTCCCCCTAAAGGGGACGTCGGCTAACCAAATATGTGACCAGCTCATCCCCTACTTCGCACGGGTAGGCCTACCCACCGAAATCCTCACCGATCAGGGTACCAACTTCATGTCAGCTGTCATGCGACAAGTCTGTGAAAGACTACAGATCAGACGTCTACGTACCTCAGTCTACCACCCCCAAACGGATGGTTGGTGGAAAGGTACAACCAAACAATAAAGAAAATGATGAAGAGGGTAACAGGCCCAGAGGGGAAGGACTGGGATAGAGTCATACCCCTGATCCTTATGGTATTAAGGGACACCCCCCAGTCCTCGACAGGATTCTCCCCATTCGAGCTACTGTTTGGAAGACAGCCCAGAACAATCCTAGACCTGGTTAAAGAGGATTGGGAAAACATTAAGGAAACATCCCTCACCGAGTACGCTGAGGACCTTAAGAACCATCTATCTACTTTAAGGGGACTAGCGGAATCCCATCTAAGTATAGCCCAAGACCGACAGGAGAAGACATACAACAAGGGCTGTCGCCTAAGAAAGCTAGAACCAGGGGATAAGGTACTGGTGTTACTACCCACCAGTACGAACAAAATGTTGGCTCGTTGGAGAGGTCCTTATGTGGTGAAGGACGTGGTGGGACCAGTGAATTACCGTATATACCAACCTGACCGAAGCCCATCATATAAGGTTTACCATATAAACCTACTAAAGAAATGGACCGAGCCTGCACCGGTCGATATTCTGACCACCCAGGATACAGGGTTGTTACACGCAACCGGCCAATTGGATGCGGTGCAGTGGGGTGAAACACTCACTGAACACATGAAGAACGAGATCCTGGAGACGCTCAAACCACACCGCAACACCTTCTCCCATTTACCTGGAAGGACCGACCTAATGGAGCATCGTATCGAAACCCTAAACGGACAGATAGTCCGGCTGAGACCCTACAGGATCCCAGAGGCCCGAAGGTTGATCATTAAGAAAGAGATCGAAGAAATGATTAGGTTGGATATCATTGAACCCTCAACCAGTGCATGGTGTTCTCCAGTCGTGCTCGTACCCAAGCCAGACGGGGCTGTACGATTTTGTATGGACTTTAGGCAACTCAACCTGATATCCCAATACGAAGCCTATCCCATGGCCAGGATGGATGAACTGCTGGAAAGGTTGGGTGCTGCCCGTTACCTCAGTACCCTGGACCTCACCAAGGGATACTGGCAGATCCCACTACGGGAATCTGACAAAGAAAAAACCGCATTTGCTACACCACAGGGGCTCTTTCAATATAAAGTGCTACCATTCGGGTTGCATGGGGCTCCGGCCACCTTTCAGAGGCTGATGGACGTCCTCCTACAGCCCCACGACCAATACGCTGCAGCCTACCTGGACGACATTGTGATATACAGCGCATCATGGAATGACCATCTAACCCATCTACGCAAGGTGGTCGGCACCCTGACCCAGGCCGGACTCCACATCAACCCAGTGAAATCAGTACTAGGGACCCAGGAAACCAAGTACCTCGGACATATAGTCGGTGGCGGCGTGATTCGGCCACAGGTGTCCAAAATCGAGGCTATTCAGGGGATCCCAGTACCAACTAACAGAAAACAAATTAGGGCCTTCTTGGGGTTTATAGGGTACTATAGGCGCTTTATTCCCTGTTTTCTTCCCTGGCTGCGCCACTGACCGAGGCGTTGAAAATCGGGGGTTCCCCAGACCTGTCAACCAATCACGCCGCCATACTGGCCGTTGAGGGACTGAAGCACAGTATATCATCCCACCCGGTGTTGGTATGCCCGGACTTCCGGAAGCATTTTTTTCTGCAGACGGATGCCTCTGGCATGGGGTTGGGGGCGGTCCTGACGCAAGAGGTAGACTGGTTCCTGCGACCGATCTGTTTTGTCAGTCGGAAGCTCCTTCCGCATGAGTTAGCGTATTCCACTATCGAAAAGGAATGTCTCGCCATTAAATGGGCGGTGGATTCATTGCGATACTACCTACTGGGGAGGAAGTTTACGTTATATACCGACCATGCACCCCTGCAGTGGTTGGCGAGACACAAGGACACCAACCAACGTGTTCTACGGTGGTTCCTGTCCCTCCAGCCCTTCGACTTTGTTACCTTGCATAGACCTGCCAGCTTTCAGCTGGTGGCGGATTACTTGTCCAGGAGTTCGATCCGGCCCGACCGGCCTGGATCTGTGGTGGGGGTATGTGGGGATGTGAGGGTGGACAGAGAGGGAGAGCGGGACGCACGGCCAGAGGAGCCCGCTGTGCCGCGGGCGTGTGCGGCGCCGAACGCGGGCGCCGGGAAGGCGTCCTTGTTAAAGGGAGAGCCTTGTCGGCGTCCCGTGACGGTGCCGACGTTGCAGCCGCGGCGCCGCGGGTGCTCACAGCCGCAGCGCCGCGTGTGCTGTGGGATGTATTTACCCATGCATCCGAGCCCTACCTCAAAACTGTGCAGTACTGACATGGAAAACATCATGATGGCCAGAGCTTCCCAGAAAATGCACAGGGAAATGCATGAAGAATAGGCTGCCACCCATTTTTGCCGATGTTATGGGCACAGAAGGACACTGCCTAAAATCACCATTGGACTACCCGCACAGTAGTCTGAAACCATTGGGAATGGCAATGCTGATTGCCAAATGCAACCTAGAATTGTGGGGAATTCATTTGTTAAATCCCAAAAATGGGTGCAGTACCAGTACTCGCCACTATCCAAAAGCCGGCAGTTTAAAACCACCCTGTGTTTCTCTGAAGGCAGGCTCAAACTGTCTATTTTAAACATTGCAACACATCTAAAAACTCACTGGACAACAGCAGACATTTGGTAGAATGGAGTGTTGTGTGCCTACAAAATCTGGGAAATGAAGAGCCCAAAACAATGTTTATAACAAGACTGGCTGCGCTGTGGATTTCAGCAGTTTAAGTAAATTTGGACTGAAAGACACTAGAAAAAATCTAAATGTTTAAATTGACTGAGTGACCTACTTTGGAGTGTCACATAGGTTGCAATTGTTTAAATGTCATAGTTTTAAACTTAGAATCAGCCTTCTAGCTGCATATGTGAAAATGTTTAGTTTTATTTGAATGCAGAAACTGGGGAACAGAAATGACAGCTTAAAGAGATTCCAATTTGCCTGGCAACTACCCCCATCAGGAGTGAAACTTGAGTCACAGCTGTGTTCCCAGGCCAACCTTCCTTTTGCTGCCCACACTAAGGATATGCCATCTATCTGATAATTGAATTACCTGTGCTCTGCAGGAGAGTGAACAAAGCCCTCTTCACTCAGGCAAAGGTTTTTATTACCGCAGTCGTAAAATGTAGCTTCCTCTTGGCAGGAGCTGGGAGGGGCACTGCCTGTGAGAGCAAGCTGGCTTGGCAGAACTGGAAAAAAACAGAAATTCAACCTTGTGCTGAGGGTAAACCACACCCCTTTGGAGCCAGAACATAACTTTAAAAAGATGAATAACTCATAGAGCGGACATGTGAAAATGTTATAAATGATACCATAATTCTTGTGATTTTTCTGCCCACATTTTAAGAGGTTTTTCGACCCGGTGGCGTGTTCAGGGGGGTTTTAGCGGAAAAGTGGGGATAACTCTAAATGTATGCATGTTAAAAATCTGAAACTTCATCAGTGAATGTCCGTACTCCCTGCGCACATGTATGTAAAGTTGGGTCAATGTCAGAAATTGCAAAATCAGTTAAAAAGTGAAATATGTGCCATTTCTGAATGCAAGCTCCCAGGAAGAGCAGAGTTTGAACAGGGGATACCTCCTGTAATGCATGATGGGTGCATATGATTTTAAAACAATATGTACCTCTGCAAACATGTATTTGTTTCAAATCTAGATTTGTGTGTAAGTTGACAGGAGGAGTGGACTTTCTGCAGGCTGTAAAATGACATCCCTCTGACTCACAGTTCATTCCCCAATCAAATGATAAATGGAAGTTTGACCAATTAGAAGCTGAGAGAGAGGTAGGGTCAGTGATGCTAGAACACACCCACATTCTAAACACATAAAAGCAGACAGACAGGACAGATAGGGACCATCAATTCCATTTGCTGCAACGCGCTCTGCCGGACCATACAACATCCAGAGATCCAGACTTTACCTCCATCAAACCTCCAGAGAGCCAAACTAGAGACTTCAATCTATCCAGAACTAGAGACCCAGACCAGAGAACCAGAGAGAGCTGACCCAGATCACTGTGAAGTGCAGAGACCAGAGGCGAGTTTAAAACCTGACCAGATCCATGGCAAGGCCCATTTCACTCAAGAATATAGTGTGAGTACCTAGAAAACTGTGCAGAACCAATCTCTTAGTTAAAATCATATAATTCAATCCATTTTTAATCTAAGTAGAACTGCAGCTTAGCAATTGTGTTATCCTGCCATCATTTTTAAAGCTGAAAAAGTGTGCGTTTAAAATTTGCAAAAACCAAAAACGACCTCTAGTAAATCGGTCATATCTCCGCAACCGTTTGGGCTAGAGACTTGCAATAACTTTCATTTTGAAGCTGAGATCCTAGGCTTTCCTAGGACCCCAAAACGATAGAGATAGTCCTTGTGGTTCCTCTGTAATAGCGCTCGGCGCATCCGCGAATTTTGCCGCGATTTGCAAATTTCTCCACATGTAAAATCAGCTGCTGCTTGCCTTCCATTTGCCAGAAATTCGTTTAACCTGCTAACTATCCCTGCCCCATTGCTAGTGTGAGCCTGGACTAATATTAACTAGATACCACTCACCCTGAACCTCTGAAAGGGAATTAAAAAGCATTTCCAGCATATTTCTCATCCATTGCTAGCACATATCAAAGCATTTGGGCCTGTGTTTTCAAAACTCCTATCTGTGTTTTAAACTTCTGTTGTCTAAGCTTGGGGGGGATTGAACTGATTACATTGATTGCATTTCTGAGAACTGCGTGCTTTCCTCCCATTCCCTTGCATTGCATAAAGAAGGGGGGAGTGAATAGCCAGAGAAAAGTGATTACATTGTTTTGTTGAAATCATATTGAGTATTTTCTATACTGCATTTCATTCATTCAACCTTGCATTTCCTTGAACCCTATAAAGCATTTTCTACCACATTATACTTCTGTACCTATTTACCAGTGTGCTACCTTATCCATTTCATCTCAACTCCTTAGTAATTATAAAGAAGTGTGCTAGTGCCAGATTCTCCGTTGTTGATCTTTATCATATCAGATTAAGTGTGCTATTCAATTATTAACTTATTATAAAGTGTGATATATATATATTTTAAATTATCAAATAAACCTTTTAAACTTGCAAAACAGAACTACTTCTTGGCTCAGTGGGGTCAGGGGGATTCCAAGAGAGGGGTGTTATACAGGGGTAGTCATCCAGAACGCATGAACTGGACCTAAAGATATATCAATAAGGGTTTTCATTCAGTAATCTAGACTAGGCGTTAACTTAGCTGTAGTGCTGAATTGAATCCTCTTACAGTGCCCACGAGAACCGGGTTCACTGGCGCTGCGGCTGGGAGACCCGCGAGCACAACGTACCTCGGCGGCCTCCGGTGGCGAGCGGCAGCGAGGCTCGGGAACTAGAGAGCCCGACTCGTGCCGACCGCTCGGCGTCGGAGGTGCGCCAGACAGCTGGGCAAGGACCCATCGGGGGCAGCCAACCAGAACTCCCTCCTTACCTCATGCAGGGCAGACCCAGAACGGTAGCATGGGGCCTCAAGCAGGACGGGCCTCCGGGAGACATGCCTCAAGGGAGACACAATGTTGGGGGTACGGGGCCAATGGAGAGGGTGTGGCTGACAGCAGGGAGGGGAAGCTAGAGCCAGGCAGCCAGAATAAAGGAGGAGGTGGGGAGGAGGCAGCACTATTCATAGAGGGTGGGTGCCTAGGGTCCCCACCAATCAGACAGGGGGGGAGGGAAGTTGTCCCCGATTGGCCCTTTTTCCCTCCAAACCCCAGGTATAAAAGGGACTGGCCTAATGGCGTTTTTGTTGCTTTTTGCAGGGAGAAGGAGAGGAGAGTGAGAGCAACCGGTGGGCCTATCCGGGTCCGTGAAAGTAGGAGACACTCAAAGAGAAGAGGAACTCCTGGTGCCTTTTACTCACAGTGAAGTAACTGTGGGGTCAACCTGGAGTCCAACTACCTTGGTTAAGACATTGTGTAATAAAGGTCTACAAAACTCCACTTCGCCTACTGTCCTGATTTCTACAAAGTGAAATATAGGTTCACACTAAAACATAGCCGCCAGTTTTTAGTTTACTGCAGAAATCAAGGAAGGACAAATGCGTTGCCGGGGTAACATTTCAAAACAGGAACTAGCTTGCTGGTTCCAGCGTTAGAATTGACTGAGAGACAAAAAACCAGACACTTTTCAGGTAAGCCCTAATACATGCGCGAGAGCAATGTCACTAGCTAATGTCTTTATTCTTGCACTCTAGCTGAAATGTTGCCGGTGTAAGAGTATTCCGCGCAACATGAGTAGCATGCACCAATTAGACGTTGCGAGCCGTACGAGCGAGCTTAGCCAAACACCAATATGATTTCTAACATTATCGAATGCGAATGGAAAACTCTTCCACATGAAACAATAGTATTTGTTATAGTACGCGTGATAGGGACAAGTTGGATAATAAGGAAAGCACTTTTCGGTATGAACGCTGATGTGCGGCTAAGTTAAAAATTCTTTTGGTTGCATATACCAAATTTATAAGCACGGACTGTGCAGGCAATGAGATCTAGTTTATCTACGAGCAATGATGGCAAATGAAATTCACTGTCACCATTCTCACACAGGCGTGATTTAATGCTAGGACCTCCGAGTAGCACAGACGTAATGTTAACAACTCTTGGACATCAAAAGTAAGGTAAGACAATCGTTTCGCCATGGCATCGGCCAACCCATTTACTTCTACACATTTCAAAATATTTCACAGCGCAAATCCATTACTTTGTTAGTAGAAACCAACGTCAGTTATTTGATTATTTATGTACATACATGTTGAATGGACCAAACCTATGCCCTGTCATGTTTTACTTTTAACTGCAAGGGCCAATCTTACTTTCTGCTCATAATCCTAATGGCAAGGTACGTTAAACATGATGGTAAAAGTTTGGATCAAACCCATGCTTTGCCATGTCCTATACTTACCCACAAGGTATAACTTTTAGGTCCCCTCCATAACCCGATTTGCAAGGCACAAGAAATTAAATACTAAAGGTTTTTGGCCAATATTAGTCTAATAACAGATGACAGAGGACTATGATGATTGTAAACTAAACTTCTTCCTTTCATCCACATACCCCTCCCCTCTCTCTTTCTATTTTTTGTGCCTAATTCCTAATACTGCTCCCTTACTCCCCCCTCCCAAATCTCTGTGACAACTACATACTTGCATTGAAATATGTATGACTCTTGCATAATGATACATTGCTGTCATGAATAATTTAATTTGGAATGTCATTCCTTTAATGTGTTTGCATTTAATGGGATATTGTTTGAACTCGCTTTTTATTTTTTCATTTCCATGTTATGTTGCACCAATTTGTTAACTTTTTGTTATATCAACATATAGAGATTTGCCTTGATTTGAGAAAGACACAGAGGTGTCGAAACACGTGTTATCACAAAGGGCCATTTTTCAGTATTAAAAAACGTTTGTGAACCACCATGACGGATCAGTACTTTAGCACTCACGGAATCAATATGAATATGTCGGCTCTTACAATTCAATATGGCGCAGTAATAGGTGTGCGAGAAACTCAGTACATACAAGGTTTTTCAACGCAGTGGAGGAACTCAATGTCTCTGTATATTCCCACACCAATGCGACATTGAGGTTTCATTAGAGACCGCTACAAGTGAATTTGGTTGCGGGGGCCCTATGGTTGATATCCACCAAAAAGTTCCTCAGTATAAGAATATTGAACTACAGATAAAGCGAAAATGAGTGCTAAGCAAAACCTATAATTGAGTACCGAACTGAATCAAAACTTTGCAAACCAACAGAATTAAGACAATTTTGAATTCAGAAAGGGAACGGAACCTTACATCCAAGAAAACCATTATATACTGAGTTCTTAAATGACTATAACTTTAAAGAATATGCAAAACAAAAGATACTGAATCTTGACTTACAGTAGAACTTTAAAAATAAAACCAGTATTGATAACAACTTCTGTGAAAACTAAAAACTACAGAAATAAATATTTGAAAAACAAAATAATTGAACTTTGGAAATTAAAATTAAGAAGACAAAGATATTTTTCTTTTTAACTGTTGCTCAACAAAACTAAATCTTGGGGAAGGGGGAACCCTTGATATTTGAGACATTGGCTGGAGTGAGAACAGTGTCTCAAGGTTCCCTTATATTTGAACTGTGTTGCTTAGAACTTGGGGAAGGGAACCCAAAATATTGATTAGGATTATGCCACCTTCAGTCTAAGGAAGGTAATTTTGAGGCTTTTTGTGAAACTGTCTTACACTTGGGGAAGGGAGCTGAAAGGAAGCTGTGAGCTGGAAGAAGTTCCGAACTTTGTGTTGAACACTGTTATCTTTTGGTTGCTGACATCCCTACACATTGTACAGATTTAGTTGTGAGGGCAAGTATAGGTTTTGGACACAGACAGATTCCTAAGTGGAACTCTTTGACTCAGACTTTCCTTAGTTTCATTTAGGTAGGGAAAACCCACCTTAGTATAGGGCAAGTTAGGGCGTTTTCCATCCTGACTTTTAAGTTAATAAAGTGTTTTATTTGAATTCTGAATCTGTTGTCGGTGTCCTGCTTGATGATGCCGTCACAGTAGACAGTCAGAAATCTGAATGAAATTAAGAGGTGATCAGTCTTAAGATTCAAAGCAGGATAAAGACAATAAATATGACTTCATTTGAACCAATAGGTAACTTTAGAAAACACAGCGCAAAAGTAAAATGATTTTTGTTTGTTGCAATCTCCAGAAATACAGGTATTTATTTATTTGGACATTCGTAGAGCGTACCAAGCCCGCGGGCAACTAGGCGCTGGTTGCAGCAGAGAAGGGGAGGGGAGGAAATTGGGAAAAGAAAATGCAATGTACAGTGTCAGTTGAAGAGGTGGGTTTTTAATTTCTTCCTGAAGAGATTTTAGGATGGTTCATTGTGCAAGTGAGTGAGTAGCTCGTTCCAGAGAGTGGCGGCATAGACTGGGAAGCTGGAGCCACCTGCTCTTTTGCAGTTGAATCTGGGGGTGACGAGGCAGTGTTTGCAGGCGGATGTTGGAGGTCTTGTCGAGGAGTGTTTTTGAGTTTGCTGACAAGGTAGGTGGTGCATTGTTGGCTAGGCAGCGGTGAGCAATGGAGTGGATCTTGAAGTTGACCCTCTGTTTGACTGTGTTTGTCTCGGAGCCAGTGGGCAGCTTTTCTTGCCCCAGAGATGTGTTCTCGCTTGCCGATGTCTACGGCCACTCTAAGAGAGTTGTTCTGTACCATTTGAAGCTTGCTCAAGTCTTTGCTGGATGTGCCGCTGAGCAGTGAGTTGCAGTAGCAGAGTTTTGAACAGATCGGGACACGTGCTACTTGTAGCCGGTTCTTTGTGGTCAGGAAGGGTTTGCTGACTGTGTTGAGTTTGGTATTGTATCCTGATGTGGAGGCGATGTGACAGTCTAGATGTATTCCAAGGGTATTCACTGATATGGCCACTGGAATGTTATGACCGTCAATGGTGAAGGTTTTGTATGCAGGATGCAGTTTGGATAGGCGCGCCGGGAGGCCGACAAGGAGTATCTCTGTCTTCTCGTCGTTAAGACAGAGGCTGTGTGTGGCCATCCAGGATTGTACAGTTTCATGAATGGTGTTCACCTAGATGGAGTCTTGAGTGTAGCTACTAGAGAGGGGGATGAAGATTTGCGTGTTGTCAGCATAATTGGTGTATGAGATGCCTAACTAGTCCAGGTGATCAAAAAGTGATTTGGTATATATATTGCATAGAATAGGGAGATGCAAGAGCTTTGTGGGTACACCACAGGGGGTGGGAGTGTCAGCTTCACCGGCAAAGACGTGAGAGGTTCTGACTGCTAGGAAGGATGCGATCCACTTCTCAGCATCAGGTGAGAAGTGAGCTGAGGATGTGAGGTGGTGGCATAATGTTTGATGGTCAACCAGGTCGAATGCCGCAGATAGGTTTAGGAGGAGGAGGAGGGAGAGGTTGCCTCGGTCATTGACCTCATCAAGCTGTTTTCTTAGGTCCAGGAGTGCTTTTTCTGTACTGTTCTTTGGGTGAAAAGCGATTGTCGAGTGCCCAGAATGTGGTGTGCTTCTTTGAATTCCTGAATTTGTAAGTAGGCGACTCTATGGATGGTTTTCAGGAGGAATGGCACTGTTGTGATAGGTCGGTAATTGGTAGCTGTGGATGAGTCGAGGGATGGTTTTTCTTGTAGTGGGGAGACCCATGATTCTTTGAGGATGGGTGAAGCGGAGCAGGAGTCGAAGGAGGAGTTGATTAGGGCGGTGATGAGAGGGATGCCGGCATGCTGTATATTCCTGCCAAATATGTTGTTACAAATATTGTAGATTGTACAATAGTTAGAATTGCAAAGTTACTGCACCCACTTGATGTTCGGTATTGCTAGTGGCATTTCATCTTACAAGGTAAATCTAAGCTATATAGAGCAGAGGCTCATTACATGAAAGAATTAACAAAAAGTTCCTGTGGTCAGGGGTGAGTAAGGCAATACTAGGTATCTGCCTCTGACGTCACCAGCATTTTGCCTTAAAATGACCCTATACGCAACATATTTGACTCCATTGCCAGAGAGCAGGGGGGAGCAAAATGTCACTTGGGCCAGAGGGCAAAATTCTGAGCACTGGCCCTACCTGTGGAATAATTGTGATTAGTTTTACAAAAGGATGCTTAATTTACTGAATGCAAAGTGAAGGACAGATTACACCTACTTTTAACCCCCTCTGGATACAGCTTACCAACTTGGAACATTTACGACAAAAAGAAATACATACGTTAATGCTTCCATGTTCTCATGGCAGCAATATATTCTCTGCTTAATTGTTGACTCGCCTCATCCACTTTTTGTTTTTATTGAGTAATTGCCCCCAGAGGTCTGTGCTTTAAAAAAACACAAAGCCGATTCCAAGATGGCCGCTATCTCGTGAGGACTTACATCTCTAGTGCAGGACAAATGGAACGAGAAGCACGCCAGAAAGGATTGGAGTGGGGACTAAGCAGAATGCCAGCTTTGTGGCGGTGGCTGTTTCCAACCGGGGCTGCGTGAGGTGAGTGTGCAGAGGAGCACCCACACACGGGGAAACTTGCCGGGTGGCTGTCTATTGAATCGCCCCACAGGTACAAGCATCCCCCGCTAGTCGGGGGCTCTATGGTTGACTGGAGGTGAAGTGAGGGACTGGATCTTTGCCCCATAGATGCCCAGACTACCGTGTGTGCCATCGAGCCCCCTGCGGGTTTGGCGAACAACGGCGGAGCAACACCGGAGCAGCCAGGTGAGCCCTGCGAACAGTAAGGTACGTGACACAAACCAGAGCAGCCCGAGAGGCGGAGGAGGACTTGCCTATATCCCGGTTCCACCGGCGCCCCGCCGAGCATTTACCCAGCAGCAAGCTACGACGTGGAGCGTTTGCCTTGGAGGTGGTGCGACCCTATGGTGTTGGTCCATCCGACCCAGTCAATTCGAGCTGCGAGGTCTCTGGCTCACGGAACTGCACAATGGCACTGAGGGCCGTCCGGCATCAGAGGTGGGGGGGTGACTGACTGGACCCTGCGGCACCCATCGGCCCAATCAAGTTAATTTTCCAGTTCCTCATGTGACAATGCAGCTGCGTGTCTGTCGACACAGGAAGAGAAGGGAGAAAAATGGCCGAGCCCTGTAGCGCCACGCAGCCCAAAGACATTGAGTCGGATGGTCTCGGGCCTCCCCAGGCAGTTCAACAGCGCCAGGTGTACGCTGGCACAGGAGGCAGGGGCCAATCGGACTGGAGATCAGATTGCGCTCGTAGATATATTTCACACTGTGCTCTGACACATCCACAAGGAAGGTTTGTAGTCTGCTAACCCGCGATAAAGCACAGTGCGGCCCATAGAACTGGACACAGGGCCCAACATTAACTCCTGAAAGTATTACCGGAGACAAACACCTCCCTGACCAAACTGTGGTGCTGGGGGAAAACAACATTTTCACCTTGAGGGAGAGTGGTGAAACAGTGCGTTCCGCTCTGGGGCCCCAATGAGCATCGGCAAAGCTTCCCCAGACAGGGATGTAACAAAAATAACATGACATATTCGCTCCACGAAACTAGACAATAGAAGTGAGTCGGGCACTGCTTGCCCCACAGCTACCGTTACACAGGTCTAATTGCTGGTGTCACACAACTCAACAGTGAAAGTAATAAATGGAAGGAGCATAGAAAGTACGGTCTGGCCTAGGTCACACGCCACTAACTGGTACGACCAGACCCCCAGAGCGAGCAGGGAAAACCCAGAAGCTGGTCATGAGTGGGTAAGAGGGAATAGAACTTCATACACACAGCAGTTGCGCACGCTAGCCCCAGGAACCCCCCAACCCCTCCCTCTGCTATCTACTGTCGGGTGTGAGGATCAAGAGGATTTGAAGAAGACATCTGAGTGAGGAGTACACCGGGGGGTGCACTGCTGGCTAAAATAGGAACTCCTGTGGGGCCCCGCTCATCGTAAGCAGCGACTGGAGGGAGAGGTGTGACAAACTGAGTCTATAGCCATTAAGGAACCTAAAGCTTGATAGGGCCTTCTAAGATGGACATTGGTCATGCAGAGAAGGGCATACCTCTGATGTAATCTGTGGTTGAGGCAAGGAGGGGGACAGATCATAAGGAGTGGTGAGCAGCTCAACGTAAAAAGAGGAACATCTTTTAGACCGCAGCCCATTCGACATTGCAGCTCTCCATTCTGTGGGTGCATCAACAGAGAGCGTAATCAACAGGTGGCGTTCCAAGCAGCCTGATGCCAGGTGCTAAATTGAAAGGTGGCCCAGCGAAAGTAAAGGGGGCGACAAGACACCAGGAGAATCAACTTGCTAGGTGTTGGGGGCAGAGGCAGCCAGTAGAACCCTCAATACACTCGTCCCCACTGTTAGACCAGAAACGACCCTATAGTATGTAGGCCAGAAACCAATCGCATCATGTGACAAACAGCGCAATCGCAGAATCGTCAATGTAACCAGAGGGCGTGCATTTTGTGAAATGTCAGCCATTTGCTTTTTTCCTTTCTGTCAAAACGCTTTGCAAAATGTATTCTATGCTTCGAACACACACACAGTGCAAGGCCACGGCCTAAATGCTGAAAGACTAACAAAGACAGGAATGTCGAACGATACAGAAATACATTGTTTTCCTCCCTCATGAAGTCCTTCAAGGCGAGCAGAAGCCGCATCTAATCAGCAGACCAGGTGCCAGCCTGTCTTGCAAACGCTGTAGTGAAAGGCAGTTAAAGCATGAATTATATTCTTTTAGCGGTACTCCTTCGTGAACACTGGTATTTTCTGCCTCAGAACTGTCTGACCCTTAGTTCAGGAATCGAAACACATAGATGTGCTAAAGAGTGTTTCTCTCCTACGAACATGATATCCTTGCCGAAATAAGAGCTCTATGTTCCCCATAACAGAAAGATGTCTCTGCTACTATTGCTAGAATAACTATATTTAGACTGAATAGAGATTTGTCATAACGTGTCATAATTGTCATGATTGTCAATCACCGAAACCTAGCCTGAACGATACATTTATGGGTGGATTGAATTGCCTTCAAAAGATTGCATGTTATGTATATATATTGTTGCTTGAGCGTTGCCCGCTCTCTTGCATCTCACGAGGTCTGGGTACACACGTTGCGAGACGTTGAGACCCCAGTCAGCCGACTGAGAATACTTTGAAATAAACCAGGCTTGTTTGGAAATCGAACCTCGTGTCTGTCGTGTCACTAGAGTATATGGTTATTGTCCCTTTGTTTCCATATGCAGTCTTTATGGCCTAGCAAATATGGCGCCCGAATAGGGACCCTCCCCCTTTTGCTCCATCGTATGCATTGAGTATGAAGCAGGCAAAAGCGAATCGAGGACGAAGCTGTCGAGCCGGGATCGAAAGGTGTTCAGGGCGCCCCTGTAGAGGTGATGAGAGACTCCTTTGCAGAGCTGTACACATCCGATCCCTAATCGACGAGCAGCGCCAAGAGAGCATCGAGGCGAGGGTCCTGGAACGAGGCAGATGGAGCCAAACACACAGTCACAACGATTCTTGGTTGCGTCTGTATACGGACAAATTGTGTCCTGGGTGACGAATTGATTAATCAGGTGAGTCGTGCCCCGATTCTTAAACGTCCTGATATTGGTCGAGAGTTGCTCTTGCAAGATCAAACGGCCAGGGTAAGAAAAGGGTAAAGATTAACCATGCCTCGGAAATTGTCTTCCTTCTTAGTGGGATTTTTCCAATGTGGTAGACAATCTTTGGAAACTGGCCAGGTCGCGCCACCCACTGGGTCGCCGGCATATGAAATGTATGTAAAATAGAGTATGGGGCAATAGTGTTTAATGCGATTTGGCATAGGCAGACCAGACATGTGTCAGACTTACAGTGGCCTAATGATGGACGCTTTGAATTAGCACGTATAGAACACTTAGAATCAGTATTGCTACACAAGAAAGCCAGACCAGCAGCGTCCGACGTCGTGAGAGACTGGAGGAAGGAAGCTAATCTCCGTTTGAGAAGTAGAGAGAAACACACGTGCAGGCATAAAATTAATGCAGAGAAAGCGCTAGAGCATCATCAGCATGAACAGACACTTCGGAACATGGACAGGGCTTTCCAATTAGGTGTACAGAAAATATATCTGCAGCAAGATTTGCATACATCAGATGAGCTAATAAACAAAATATTGAATGAGCGAAGAAACAACCATCAAAGTACTGACCCGGTTGCACCGCCTCCTTATGTACCTCCCATTCCCATTGTTCCATCTGCACCAGTAGTAAG
Source organism: Ambystoma mexicanum (assembly GCF_040938575.1). Taxonomy (NCBI): domain Eukaryota; kingdom Metazoa; phylum Chordata; class Amphibia; order Caudata; family Ambystomatidae; genus Ambystoma; species Ambystoma mexicanum. The sequence continues at coordinate 727,812,189 of NC_090937.1, read as the reverse complement.
TTTCTCTCCCCCTGTGCTTGTGACATCATTTCCTCCACCGCCTTCAGAGCATGAGTTAGCCACTTTAGTAGGCAGTTCTACAGAGATGTGGCCTGTGCAAGGAAGCAGTAGAGAGACTCGTAGTACTGTTAGCGAAGTAAGGAAATAAGAGCTGAGAAATTGGGCAGAAACATATGTTGAAGGTGGCGATGAAGCAGCTGTGCAAAGTTCCATACCTGATCACAGAGGCCTTGGTGAACAGCAAGTATTGTTAGAATGCCTGGGGAATTATATTGTGAAAATATGGAGTTATTTGACTGACACATTGGCACCGCAAGAGTTGCGTGATTTGGTTGTTCTTTCTCATTTGCGAGATAATGCAATGAACGTACAAGAACATGTAGGCCGAATATGTGTGTTTAAGCACAAGCTTGATCGATTGCATAGAGAAGTCATGAAGAAAGATAAACCGCATATGTCATATGTGCAGCAATTATTTTTTTCCGCCGTTGAAACCTGCTAGTGAAGAGATGAGAATGTGTACGCGAGATGCGCTTAGATTGATTAAAGATGCTGCCATTTCTCCAATCGAAGTGCATGATACGTTTAGTCGGTATACACCAGAAATGCAGTGAAAGGCATTACAGGTCATGGTAGAGTATTTGCAAGATGAATGTATGAAGAACAAAACATGTTGTCCCGCTGATTTCATGACAATTTACAAAAGAGCATTTTCACCTGAAACTGGACCAACTGCTTTTTCTCTTGATTTAGCTTTATTGCTCAATAAACAGAACAAATGTACAAACACCTAGTTTGCAATTACCCATGAAGGAAGTGCCTCTGACGTTTGTCCCGAAAGTAGAAGTTGATGCCACTGCAATGACTCCAGCGCCAGCGATAGAATCCCATTATACTGCACAGTTTGTACATGTCCCTCTTTTTAGGCAAGAGGTAAATAATATCAGGCAGACAATCCTTGATATTAGGAAAAACCCGTCAGGATTCTATAAAGAAATTGAATCTGTTTTGAATTTGTTTGTTTTTACATTGAGTGACATTGATTTATTGTTTCCCGTGATTCTTCCGGTAGATAAATGGAAACAGATTAGAAATATAAATGAAGTGCTGATATTAGGTGAAACATGGGAGAATTTGACTAGAATTGATGGTGAGAGAAAGACCGGAGAAAAACAGCTGCAAGTTATGTTGGCTTTACCATCGCGAATAGTAGAGAAATTGAAAACTTTGGTACCCGAGAAGCGAATAGTTTGGGATAAATTGACTGCTTGTTTACACGGCAAAGAAGGAGCGACTGATTATTTTAATCGATTTGAAGAAGTATTTGCAGATTTTAGTGGTCAAAACTTGAGTACTGAACCCGGGAAGAGATTGTTTGTTGATAGGTTTGTGCAAGGGTTGTTCCCGAAAATTCAAAATTTAATAATGACATCTGAAAGTGCATGGCAACCAAAAACACAAAGCGAAGTATTACACATGACCCAGTATTATGAAAATAGAGTAAATGCAGAGAAGGACAAAGAAATAAGGGACAAAGGGAATTTGAAAACAAGAGTATTGTTGCAGCAAGTAGCAAACAATAATAGAGGTGGCGGGAACGCACCATCCAGAGTCCAATATTCCAACATGCAAGGTGGTCCAATAGGGATTAATCAGTGTGCCTATTGTAGACAAGAAGGCCATTGGCAAGCACAGTGCCCGCAGATACAGAATCAAAATGGGGCTTTTCCGAGAAGACAGAATAGAGGTCGTCCGGGAACACAAGCACAGAATAGAAACCAAAGAGCGCCACAATTTCAGAATAACCAGGGGAAGCAGAATCAGAACCAACAGCGAAACAGCACAAGTGATGGAAATATTTTTGACAATCAGTCCAATGCATATTTGTGATAAACCTAAGGTAATCTATCCAAAGAGGATGCCATCTAGCTTAGGCTCTGACAATACTAGGCAAAATGACCATATGAAGGGTTAACTCTGGCTGTCAGAGAGAAAAGAGTTATTGACAAAGCAGTTAACCAATCAAGGTCTCGCTTCTATTCCAGCTGCATGCTTCTGTCAACAAATCACTGTTTTGTTTATATTGTCATTGCTAGGAGACGGAGCAGGAGGAGATGAAAAACGACGGTTATGAATGGGCGTACTGAGCACCTGAAACGAAGCAGAAATTAACATTTAATTAAAAAGGAAATCCTGTTGCGCCGTTGCGCTGTAACCCAGTTTAGCCCTTCCCTGTAAAGCGATCGTCTAAATCGCTACATATTTTTATGAATTCGGAACCCTGAGACCGTTGGGCTTGTGACGCTGATTGAAGGGGGAGAAACGAAGGTCGGCATCGGATCAGTAAGACACGCTCAAGATATGTGTAAACAAGGCTTTGTCTGAGAAGGAGCGCTTCATTACGATTTTCCAAAACGCCCAAACAGCGTTTCAGTCTGACTGAAGGTGAGAGGGAGAGCAGTGCGGAGTCCAGGACTCGTCGCCCACAAAGCTGATAAAAGAGGGGCGGAGTTAGCACAGGACCGCTGCGAAGTATCGATCTGCTGGAAGAGGGCGGAGACGAGTCGCTGCGTGTCTGTGAGCAGCTGATCAGGCAATCGCAGGGAGGAGGCCATTTACGACCGTGTTTAGAGCGAGAATTAACATAAGAAAAGAAGGTGAAGGTGCGTGGAAGAGAGAGAGGGAAGTGAAGAAGGGACCCAGAGTAGAAATAAAGCGTCATGTTTACAATCCAAGTGCTATAAAGACAGAGGGTATGTGAAGAGGAAATTCTAGAAAGACAGATTGAAGGTGCAAAGGAGAAAAGAAAAACTGCATAGTGATATGGCAGGAAAGAAGTTATCTTTAAGAAAGTCATAAGGAACCAAACACACTTATACAAGAAGGAAGCTAAGAGCAAGTAATGGTAGAGTTCAAAGAATAGTTAAGAGAGAAAGACATTACAGAAAACAAATTACAAGAACAGTGATACAGAGAATAGAGACTGAATCAAACTGTTGTGTCAGGAAGAAAAGAAGAGAGTAATCCTAAGGAACAGATGTTTAAACGTGAATTGAACAGATCCAAAGAATAAACTCTAAATAGTACTTTTAAAGAGAAGAAGAAAAGATCCAGTTCAGAGACTTACCTGAGTATAACATATTTGCGTTGCTTGAAGTTTTCCGGCATCTCAAGACTTTCCAAGAGTCAAGACACGCATCCTTTTTTCTAAGAGAAAACAAAAGAATAGAAAGTTAATTTCAATAAAAGTTTTTTCGGAAACAAAGATAACACCTACTTTCAGTCTCAGTGTACTTATTTGGGAATTTACAAAGGGCAATCCTTACAATATTACACTGGCGACTTTACATCTGATGATGCCTTGTTTTACTAGGAAAGCCCGAGACAGGGGTTGGAACCAGTATCTATTCCCGTAGACCAGAAAGGGCCCTACATAGAAATGAAGGTTGGGAATAGGGAACACATTTTTCTAGTGGACACAGGTGCACAAAAATGTTCGATTGACCATCAGCAGGTTCCAGATATACCACTGTCAGGGCATAACAATGTCTCAGTAGGGTTCTCAGGTACATCAGTAATTAGTCCAGTGTCACAACCAATAGCTATAACACTAGATCCATTCACAGAGTTTTGCCCATTCCTTTTGATGAAGAATTGCGGTGAAAATTTGTTGGGATTAAATTTGTTGAAGAAATGGAATGCCGTTATTTATTGTTCTCCTGACGGAGTGTATTTGACGATATCACCACAAAAGACTCCTGTATCACAATTTTCATCTAAGCCATTACCAACTGAATTGAGTAAAGTACCGGCTTGTCTATGGGCAGTGAACAACAATGATGTTGGTTGTTTAAAAGTGGAGCCAGTGAAAATTGTTTTGAAAGAAGGAATAATATTGCTGCATATTCCGCGATATAAAATTTCGGCCGAAGGAGAGAAAGGATTGAAATGCACTGTCAGATTTGATTAAAAGAAACGTAATTGAAGAAACTTCTGGTAGCACTTGCAATAGTCTGATTCATCCGGTCTACAAGAAAGGAGGTAATGACATACTGTATCGTTTCATAATTGATTTGCGCGGACTGAATAAAGTTGTTGATCCGCAATTTCCGTTAGTCCCGGATGTGACTACAATTTTGACTATGATTCCAGCATCTGCATCGTATTTTAGTGTTGTATATTTGAAGAATGCATTTTTCAGCATTGCAGTACATCCAGATAGCAGATATTTATTTGCTTTTACTCTAGGAGGACGTTCATTTACATTCACACGAATTCCGCAGGGTTACACTGAAAGTCTGAGTATTTACAGTAGAGCATTAAAGGAACAACTGGATATGCTTGAACTACCAGCAGGTTGTGTTTTGTTACAATATATAGACAATTTATTGATGGCAGCAGACACAGAAGAAATTTGTAAAGAAAGTACATACAGTTGCACTATTGAAACATTTAGCAGCACATGGACACAATGATTCACTAAAGAAATTCCAGCATTGTCGAAAGGAAGTAACCTACTTGGGCTACCTCCTTTCAAAGGAGGGAAGAAGATTAACACCAGAAAGAATAGAAAGCATATCTGATATGTCTATTCCAAAGACTCAGAAAGAAGTCAGGGCTTTAATTGGCATGGCTTCATATTGTAGGCAGTAGATCGCAAATTTCTCTATGATTGTGAAACCGATGGTGGCACCGATGGTGGCATTGACAAGGAAATATGTTATCTTACCTTTGCCATGGAACATGGAATGTCAAGAAGCATTTGACCTGCTCAAAGCTGCATTATTTTTCAGCTCCGGATTTAGGCACGCCAAATTATGACAAGAATTTTAAGTTATTTGTGCATGAAAATAATGGTTGTGCTTTGGCTGTTTTGACTCGGGAACAAGGAGGGAGAAATCGACCTACTTCTCTTCCATGTTGGATCCTGTTGCATCTGCTTTGCCGCGCTGCTTGCGAGCTGTTGCTGCAGCCGCCGCGTCAGTAAAATAAACCGAGGGTATGGTTTTAGGTCACGCTTTAACCGTCATGGTGCCCCATTCAGTGGATGTTCTTTTAAATAGAACGCAGACACAACACCTTACACCAGCCAGATTAACAAGGTACGAAATTGTCCTGTTTGCAAGCATATCCAAATTATGAGGTGTTGAGCTTTAAATCCGGCCAAGTTAATGCCCCCTCCCAATGACAAAGGGGGTGAAAAAGAGAATTCCCCCATGATTGTTTAATGGTAACTGAACAAGAGACAAAAGGAAGAATTGATCTGATACCCCACAGAAAGAGCCAGATGGAGAACTGTTTTGTAAATTACCTGATGGTACATCAACTGCTGCATATGCCATCACTACACTGAAAAGTATTGTAGAAAGCAAAAGAATCCCATACAACTCGGCACAAGCCGCAGAGATAATAGCGTTAACCAGAGCATGTGAAATTTCTGCAAACCTGAATGTAAACATATATACTGACAGTATGTATGCATTTGGGGTGGTACACAATTTTGGTCGGTTATGGGCTGAAAGGGGTTTCCTGACATCACACAGAACTAAAATTCAACATGGCACTTTGATAGTGAGACTGTTTGTTTGTTTTTATTATTTATAATGCGTGAGTGTCCCCGGGGTATCGGGGTGCAGCCTTTACAAGAATTTTCGAAACTTGGTTACATTGCAGAGAATATACATAAAAACAAGAATAAGATACACCAATGATATATACAAATCAGTAGGAAGCCTGCAGGCGAATTATATACAGGTAAGCAGGAAGGCACACGTGGTTACAGTTTGTGCAGGTAGCGCTGGGCACTTCATAGTCTTAGTAGGTCTCGAGTTTCAACCATGAGACTACCAGTGAGCGGAAATTCTGGTAGGGCATGTCAATTCTGAGGTTTGGAGGAAAGGAATTCCACAACAAAGCAGCTTTTACTGGGAAGCTGTTGCCCCCTATGGTGGCCCGCTTGTAGTGGGGAACAGATACAGTTTTTGTATGCGGTTCTGGTGGGTCTTAGTGAGCACTGTCGGTGGAATCTGTTGATAAGGTAAGTTGGGGCGGCATTGTTCAGAGACTTATGAGTGAGTGAGGCTGTTTTTAATAGAATTTTATCTTTAGTGGATAGCCAATTGTTCTGTTGGCTAAAATTTGATATGTGTTCCCTTCTGGAGATGCCCAGGGCTGCTCTGAGAGCATTGTTCTGAAGGGTTTGCAGTTTACTGGTGGTAGTCTTGGTGGAACCCAGGTATAGGGCATTGCAGTAGTCAAGGCGAGACAAAATAAGAGCTCTGGCGAGTGTCAGGCAGCTGGAGTCCGACAGGAAGGGTTTAGCTGCGTGGATTAATTTGCATGTGTAAGCCGTGGAGGATGCAAGGGAACTTACTTGTCTTTTGAAGGAAAAATTAGAGTCTAGATAGAATCACAGTGTTTTGACCTCCTGTCCAACTTTGATGTTGTTTCCATCAATCATGAAGGAATTGTAGGCCGGGCCGAGTTTGTTTAAGTTGAGTGTGGTGCCTAGGATAATAAGTTCTGTTTTATCATCATTCAGGCATAGTCCATGAGTGGCCATCCATGTCTGGATGATGATGATGTACACCCTATTTAACAAGGCCAAATCCTTTCCATAATCTCCAGAAAGCGGAAGGAGGATCTGAGTATCATCTGCATAATTAGTGTAGGTGATACCGAGATGATCCAAATCATCGAAAAGGGGCTTGGTAAATATGTTGTATAGTGTGGGGGAGACACAGGAGCCCTGAGGAACACCGCAGGTGATCGGTATGGGTCTGCTGCAGCCGTGGGAGAGAAGACCCTCATGGTCCTACCGTTAAGGAAGGATGTGATCCACGTGATGGCTTCCGTTGAGATGTGAGCTGCAGTGTGGAGGTGTGAGCATAGGACAGAGTGATCAACCAAATCGAAAGCTGCAGATAGGTCAAGGAGAAGGAGTAAGGCAGCTTGCCAATTGTCTCTGAAAGAATCGATCTGGGCTTTCAGGTCAATGAGAGCGGTTTCGGTCCCGTGTTGGGGCCGGAACCCAGATTGTCTAGACCCTAAGAGGTTGTGTTCTTCCAGGTGCTTTTGTATTTGCACATAAGCAACCTTGTCCAGAATTTTTAGGAGAAATGGAACGGTCGTTATGGGTCGGTAATTTGTGGGTATGGCAGGGTCGAGAGTAGGTTTTTTCAATAATGGGAGTACCCAGGATTGTTTTAAGTTAGTAGGGATGGAGCCAGTGGTGAAGGAGGCATTAATCAATTTTGTGATGAAAGGGGAGAGGTCCCGGGCAGCATCTTTGATGAGCTGCACAGGGCACAAATCTCCCTGGCAATTGGACGGTTTCAGAGATAAGATGATTTTTTCCACTTCCAAAATATTGACTTTGGCAAACTGGAAACGGGCTAGGTCAGTGGGCCTGGGTTTGTCGTGAGCATGTCTGCACTTGCGCTTCCCAAACGACTAGCAATAATGAAATGTGAAGCACATAAAAAAGTAACATGTAATGTTGGAAAGAGAAACACGTTTGCAGACTGAATTGCGAAACAAACTGCCACTGATTTACACACAAAAATGTATGTTGAAAAAATGAAAGAAGTACCCTGCATCATAGAAAATGGGACTGCCACAGTTAAGGAAATGCAAACAGAAGCTACTGTAGATGAAATGAAAACCTGGTCTGAGGGTCCAGCAGAATTAGACTCTGAAGGTTGTTGGGTGGACAAAGAGAACAAAAGATGGATGTTGCCAAATGCCTATGTAATGGCAATGGTCACTATAGCCCACAGTCCAACACACGTATGTGCTAAGAAAATGATTCAACATCTGGATTCTGTATGTGTCATGACCCCTGCCCATGGCCCCAATAGGCAAGCCATGTGGGCTACGTTACAACCCTCCATCATAGCCTTAAAGGCCTTGACATCTCACCCAAGACTCTCCTGGAGTCAGTCCTGGCGCCTTTGGCTCATATGTAAAGTAAGGAAAACTTGAGAACTGGGCTTGGCAATGGACTTTTGCACAACATGGATGCCCCTGCATAGCTCAGTTCAATGAACCGAGCCATGCGATCGAGTGTTTTAGGTGTGGTCAGGCCTAGGGATACCTGGGATACCTAGGGTCTATATAAGCCATGCCCAGGCTGAGAAACATGCTTTGCGTTACTCTGCGCGCTGCAGCGTGACGCTCACCACGTTCTACTCGGATCTTCGCCAGCATTCCGGAGCCGAATACCTGTAAGAACAAGAACACCATTATAACCCTTACCTGTGAGTGAATCCTGCTCCTGTCCACCACTCTTGGGTCCAGAGAACGCAGCATCTCAGCGACGTCCCCTCGATCTTGAAAAAGCCACAACCTGAGAAGAAAAGAACGAAACAGCATTAGTAAGTGTTTATCTCCAATTCCGAAAATTACTAATCAATCGCACGCTTACCTGGGTTTGAATCGCTCTTGGTCCACGGCCACTCCGGGCTATAATAACGACCTGCAAGAGAGAAGAAACAGAGATTAGCACACAAAAAGTCAAGAAGGCGCCGCGTGCTACGCGTTACTCACCGCCCTCCATCTTCTCAGCAGCATCCATTCTTGGACATTGCAGCGGCCTGCAAGAAAGAGAGAAAGACAGGCCAGCACAAGAAAAGGCACATGGTGCTGCACATCACGCTTTCACTTACCATATTGTGCTTAGCCCCAAGCAGCACAGCACCACTAGAGCTCTTCCTGCACCTAAGGAAGAAGGAGAGACATCAACAGGGGCAATTGCAAATAAAAGGACAAACTGCAAAAACCAGCAGAATCACCTGGAAGAACTGGAGTCACAGCAGGTCTGGACTCTGAACCAGTGAAGCAACTAGGTTGCGACGCGCCCATACCAACAACGCACCCCTGCACTGAGAAGCAGGACGGAGAGCGCACCATACAATAAAGCAAGGTGACGAGAGAACTAAGGGGGAAGTTGGGTCCACAAGGGAGGTGGGCTCCAAGCAAGAAGAGGCAATAAGATTAAACCTGAATTCCTGTGTTTCAGGCCCGATCCTCGGCCGAACAAGAGTCCAAGGGAGGGGTCGAGATCAGAAGTGGTCCAACCAGACTGAGTGGCGTCCCCATGGATATCGGGTGAGCATTACAGTATGGCAGAATCCACACATTAGAAAAACTGCTGACAGATTGGTCCAAAATTGTATGACCTATTTACAACATAACATTGGAAAAGGAACAGCGACGCCAGTAGGATGTTTTGGCCCCCCACTCTATGCCGTTTGAAGTCCTCCATTTTGATTTCATAGAAATTAAAAGGTGCCAAAACTATAAGTATGTCCTCGTGGTGGTCTGCGCATTTAGCAAATGGGTAGAGGCCTATCCCCTGAAAGATTTACAGCTATGTCCGCAGCAAAGTTATGCTAAAAGAGTACTTTTTCCGTTTTGGCCTACCCCGTGTCATATGGTCAGATAACGGTCTGCACTTTATTGCAGCTGTGATATTACAAATTTGTGCAGGTCTCCAAATTGACAAACGATTCCATTCAGCCAGACACCCGATGAGTGCCGGTTTGGTGGAACGTCAGAAACGGTATCTTGAAAAATAAATTGAGTAAGATCTGTGAGGGGAGCGATTTGAAATGGCCCGATGCATTACCTCTAGCTTTGTTGTGTATGAGAACATCTGTACAGGCAAGGACTGGACTCTCCCCCTATGAAATAGTTATGGGGAGACCAGCAAATGTTTGGAATGCTCCGCAGCCGAAACGGCTGAGAGACATAGAATACCCGTTGCTTATTAAATATTGTAAACAGTTAACTCAAAACTTGCATTTAATTCATCAGCAGGTGCAAGAGGCTCTTCCTCTCAGATATACCGGGCCAGGACATTGGGCCCCATTACGGGTCAGGCGGTCCAGAAATAACAGTGGCGGTAAACCCGCCGCCACTGTTATTTCCCGACCGCCCGATCTCGAGTCCTGCAGGCGGGAGGTGGCGTTTCCGCCAGGTGTGACCTGGCGGGTTTAACACAGCCTGCCTGCAGGCGGACGTGGAAACACCAGCACCATCACGAGATGGTGCCGGTGTTTCCACTTCCCCATTCTCATTGAGTCCTATGGGACTCAATGGGGATTTACCGAATTCCGCCTCTGGAATTCCCGGGTCACCGGGGTTGTAATGCCCCGGTAATTCCGGAAATCACGGAGGCGGAATGGTAATACTATTACCGCCGGACTCGTAATTAGGCCCATTGTCTGCCACCTGGGGACTGGACACTGATTAAAGATTTTGGGAGAAAATCTTCACTCGCACTGCGATGGAAGGGACCCTACCAGGTGCTTCTGGCTACACAGACTGCAGTCCGAGTGGATGGCCGCAAGTCCTGGATCCACGCAACACACACGAAAAGAATTCCGTTTCCTTTGAAAGAGCTGCCTGATCCTGATGTCGAAAGAAATACAGCTGCACTTGATCACAAAGATACCATCGCCAGCTCTCTGCCAGAAGTTCTTCCTAAGCCCGAGAAAGGGCATGGGGAGATTGCAACAAAGATTGAAAGGCCAAAAGTGCCTCAACCTTGTCCGACTACTGCCGCACCATCACTCATTGCATCGCAAGCTGGCACTAATCCTGCATCTGGAAATTAGTGCATTGTTCATCGATCATACTGTACCTGGAGCCATAAGGTACAATCTACGTTCACAAAATCGGAAGTGATCTGCGGTTTTGTTTTGCCTTTGTTCCCAAACATTGATGAAGTGGGAACGGAGGCCTAGGGAAAAGGAGCGTATGAGCTGTATCAAGCCGCATCAAATTGAAAGCTCTGACACGCGGTTTCCCGGTGCTACCATTGAAAAGTGAAGGACCAGTGAAACCTTGTGGGGACGAGTGGGGGGCATAGGGTACCGACACAATTGATGCTTGCTCCTGCCTTTTTGGAGCTCTGTGCAAAAACACATCAGCTTGCTGTCATTTATTAAACAGGCCAGCCTGAACTGGCCTGAACGCTTTGCTGCTACTTGAATGCTTTGCTGCTACTTGAATGCTTTGCTGCTAACGTGTGTTGCTGTGGAGAACTTTTCCGCAAGGAACTTTGAAAACTTTTCCTGAGATAAACATTACAGACAATGCCTACACTCACTCCTTCTCCCTCCTGCACCAATGCTGTTGATATTGTAGAAATAAAGACTAAGCCTACTCTTAGAAAAACTTGGTTCGGAAACAATATGCTAATGATTATGATACCTCTTTGCATTTTGATTACGCTGATCCCAATATTCTGGTATCTGGAAACTGCATCATTTGAACTTTCTTTTGCCTGCTACCAATGCTCCTACTACGAGCAGCCCAGTACATGTGCTCTCTTAAACTCTCCCCTCACAAGAAGTGAAACATAGAAAAGGTTATGACAATAATACATTGCTATTGATTATGAATATGACACATGCTATCTTGAATAGGTCCAATTGTTAGGTCTGTTCCCATTTACCCCAGCATGGTGGAAAAGGAATGGGTTGGTATGTACATCCCTTGCCACTTAATACTGCATGTTATGCATCATTGAGAGCGTTATTTTATGAAAAGTGGAACGACAGTGTTACTGGTCAGTTTGATGGAACAAACATAAATGAGGTTGAAAGAGTGATATTGGAACCTGTCGGTTGTTCCATATTTACAAGCACACGCAAAATAAACATGGTCACAACGAATCCCGTAGATAGGCTCTCTAGGCCTTACAAATCCCTAATCACTTTTAACATGGCTCCAGTAGGAAACAAAGCTGCTGTGCCTCCCTCCTATACTGTTAATCACAGTCCACGTTCTGTCCCGTTTTGCTTATGGAAAAAGGGTTCCTATCCAGTGGGAACGTTTACTAGATGCATGAATACTGCGTACTTGAGCAAGAAGAGAAACCATTATATATAGGAGGTTCTGTTTATTTTGTATGTGGAGATCAGGCCTATCCATGGTTACCTAGAACTTGGGAAGGGACCTGTTATTTAGGTATACTTTTTCCTGGTGTATTTCTTTCCAAAACCTCTGAAATATCAAAACTAGCCACGACGACATGATACCACAGGACAGATTGCAGGGGATATAGCAGTCATTCATACGATTTTGGTGACAAGCAATGAATTCATGGAATATAAGAAAATTGTCCAGAGTGTTAGAAAAGACGATAAATGGAACTACAGATATACTCTATATTATGACACTAGAACAGAAAGCAATTAGATTAGTTGCACTTCAGAATAAAATGAGACTTGATATAATTTTAGCTGATTGTGGAGGGGTATGCAAAATCGTGGGGTCAGCGTGCTGTGTATTCGTAAGTGACTCCTCCCCCACGATATTTGAAGCAATGAAGCAATTAAGAAATTGCATGTCCTGAGTTCTGATATTCATGTCCCCACAGATGGTTGGAATCTGAAAATAAGTTGTGGGAACTGCTGCGATCATGGTGATGGAAACTAATTGCAATTTTGGTCATGATATTTGGAATCCTCATGTTCTGCTGTTGTTGCATACAATGCCTGCCAATCCTCTGCTCCCAAATTACAAATGAGTGTGTACACGCAATCAAATGAAACCTCCTCGCATATTAAGTGAAGGTGCCCAACACGAGAATGAAACAATCAAAGAATTCATGGCAATTAATATTTCTGATGACGATTACAGTAGAATGGGTAGTTCGGAATCAGACATGGGGTCAGATGAAGATGCAAAGTATGGATGATGCCCTTGGCTTATGGCCAAAAGGAGGGTTTGTTAGACCAGAAACAACCCTATAGTATGTATAGTATGTTGGGCAGAAACCAATCGCATCATGTGACAAATATCGCAATCGCAGAATCGTCAATGTAACCAGAGGGCGTCCATTTTGTGAAATGTCAGCCATTTGCTTTTTTCCTTTCTGTCAAACGCTTTGCAAAATGTATTCTATGCTTCAAACACATACACGGTGCAAGGCCACGGCCTAAATGCTGAAAGACTAACAGAGACAGGAATGTCGAACGATACAGAAATACATTGTTTTCCTCCCTCATGAAGTCCTTGAAGGTGAGCAGAAGCCGCATCTAATCAGCAGACCAGGTGCAGGTCTGTCTTGCAAACGCTGTAGTGAAAGGCAGTTAAAGCATGAATTATATTCTTTTAGCGGTACTCCTTCGTGGAGACTGGTATTTTCTGCCTCAGAACTGTCTGACCCTTAGTTCAGGAATCGAAACACATAGATAACGTGCTAAGGAATGTTTCTCTCCTACGAACATGATGTCCTTGCCGAACTAAGAGCTCTATGTTCCCTATAACAGAAAGCTGTCTCTGCTACTATTGCTAGAATAACTATATTTAGACTGAATAGAGATTTGTCATAATTGTCATGATTGTCAATCACCGAACCCTAGCCTCAACGATACATTTATGGGCGGATTGAATTGCCTTTAAAAGATTGCATGTTATGTATATATGTTGTTGCTTGAGCGTTGCCCGCTCTCTTGCATCTCATGAGGTCTGGGTACACACGTTGTGGGACGTTGAGACCCTAGTCGGCCGACTAAGAATACTTTGAAATAAATCAGACTTGTTTGGAAATCGAACCTCGTGTCTGTCGTGTCACTAGAGTATATAGTTATTGTGCCTTAGTTTCCATATGCGGTCTTTATGGCCTAGCACCACAGGAAACAGCGGAATCGCACCCCAGGGTCTCTCAGCCCACAATTGCCACTGACAAGGAAGAATTATTGGATGACAGTCGTATTTCAAGACCACATGGTGCAACTGAACGAGGAACTAAAAACTTCCCTACAATAAGTCCAGAAAGAGGTGAATGATCTAGGTAAAGGTAAAGAAACTCATATCCTCCCAAAAGACGAAAAAAGGATGGCCCATAAGGCTTTCCCCTAGCAGTTCTACGCCTCTAATGGGAAAAAGACGAAGGGAGTGGCCATACTGATTAACCGAGATCTGGGGTTTAAGAAACTACAGCTTCGTAGAGACACAGAGGGGAGATACTTGGGGCTTAAAGGTACAATGGGGGAGCGAATGTACACGATAATTGCGCTATACGCCCCTAACGAGAAAGAGGACACATACATCATGGGAATATTGCAAAAGTTTGGCAGCTGGTGTGAGGGTCACCTAATCATAGCTGGGGACTTAAATTGTGTTATGGACCCTACACTTGATAAAACACTTCCACCTACAACAACAGACTTGAAAAGCAGGCAAGCCTTAGGGAAATTCTTTAGAGACCTGGGGGTGATAGAAACATGGCGGTTCTTCCAGGGGGAAAATGGGGAGTATACAGACTATTCAGCAGTCCACAAGGGCTACTCCAGGATAGACATGATCCTGGTCTCGGCATCTCTGGTTCCCCAGGTGGCGAAAGTAGAAATAGGTGTGAAATACCTCTCTGTTCATGCGCTAGTGATGGTATGCTTTGAGAGGAAGTGGGTGGAAGGTAGAAAGCGGCCCAACAAGAGGTTAAATTAGCTCTTATTTAGAGACATAGCGCTCAGAGCACACATGGAGAGCCCAATGTGTAACTATTTCAAAGAGAACGATAATGGGGAAACGGATTGGATGGTAGTCTGGGACGCGGGAAGGTGGTAGTCCGTGGGGAATTTATTTCCCAAGCGGCGACATACCACTGAGAAAGAGCCCTCACTATACAGAGGCTTGAAAAGCGGCCAAGAGTCAGCATAAAACCAGAAAAACACAGAAATCTCTAAGAGAACTTGGAAAGATTAGGGCCCTGCTTGAAAACCACACCGCAGACCGGATTGCTCAAACACTACTGAACACGAAACCATCATATTACATACACGGAGGGAAAGTGAACAAATTCTTAGCTGCTAAACTGAAGAAACAGAAAACACGAAACTAAATAGCACAACTGAAAAATAAGCAGGGGGATCCATGTACTTCAGAAAAAGGGAAATTAGAGATAATGATGCAATTCCATGAGGAACTACTGCACAGCAAAAATCATGATCCTGTAAACCAAAGGTCCTACATGCGGGGCATTTCTTTACACCAGATCACGGAACATGATAAGTGTGCCCTTGGGGGTCTGATCACTTCTCAGGAGATCAGTGATGTGATCTCGGCACTACCGGCAAACAAAACTCTGGGCCCAGACGGTTTGGGAAACAGTTATTCTAAAACCTTCCGCGTCCAAATCCTGGCCCCACTCACACACCTTTTCAACGACATCAGGGAGAGGGGTTCAGTCTCGTCTGATATGGGGAAATCCACGACCATACTAAACCTGAAACCGAGGAAAAATCCCCCAGCAGAATGCCCTAGTTATCGCCCCATCGCACTTCTAAATACAAACGATAAGATCTACGCTAAAATACTTGCAACCAGACTGATGGAGGTCCTCCCTGGTATCATACTGGAAGACCAGGCAGGATTTATCATGGGCAGGCATACTCAGGAGAACGTGAGACGGGCAATAGACATCATTGATATGGGGACGCATACGCAATAGAATTTCTCTGTGGCTGCACTGGATGCTAGGCGGGCCTTTGACAGTCTAGATTGGGAATACCTAAAGTTAGTTCTGGAGGGCTTCGGTGTTGTCGGGAATTCACTACGATGGTGATAGCAAATTTTCAAACCCCATCAACAAGCTTTGCAGTAAACGGCCTGAGCTTGGAACAGATCAAAATAAGGAGAGGCACGCGACAGGCTTTTCTGTCTCCCCTTCGATCTTTCCAATGGCGATGGAGCCCTTTGCGATCCAAATCAGGTCAAATGCAGAGCATAAGAGCGTGATATGTGGGAAGGCGACACACAAAATCGCATTGTATGCGGACATTATGCTTTTAATGAAGGACACCAAAAACACACTGCCCAGGGTAATGTCAATGTTGCAAGAGTTTGAGAAGATATTGGGGTTCTCCATTAACTTCTCCAAAGCCTTAAATATAACGGAGAGGAGGGAGGAGCTCGAGAGCTTGGAGAAGACATTTCCATTAATCTGGGAACAAGAAACCCTTGAATATTTGGGTATATAACTAACAAGCGACGTGGGTAGATTGTATAGGACAAATATTATACCCCTCTGGAAACAATTACAAGATGACATGCTTAGATGGGAAACCCAAGAATTGTCATGGTTTGCACAAATTGCAGCAGTCAAAATGACCCTTCTGCCCCGATTGCTTTACGTGGTAGGCTCACTGCCCATAGCTATCCCGCCCGGTATGATCAAGGACTTGCAAAAAGAAATATTTACCTTCATTTGGCAAGGCAAGAAAACTAGAATACGAAAACGGGTTTTGATGCACCCTCCCCTTCTTGGTGGCTTAGGAGTCCTGGATATAGGGAGATATATATTGGCGGCTCATCTGGCACCAATATTGAAATGGGCGGGCCGGACCGAACTGAAAGGGTGTTGTGGGATAGAACAGGCAGCTACATCGATCCCCTTGAAAGCGTTGCTGGCTTTATTAGAAGCAACTAGGATGTCTTTACGCAGCTGGGACAAAGCCCTGGGATGGAATCCTATCCGACAAAGGATGGGCCCACTCAACCCTATAGCACATAATCCAGACTTCACACCTGGGCTGCAGTGGAAATTCTGGGAAGGTTGGCAGGGTGCGGAAGCATTGACCCTTAAAGACATGTACCAGGAGGGAACCCCTATGCTCTTTATAGACTGTCAACAGAAATTTTGCATTGGGGAAAAAAATTGATACAAATACGTACAAATCAGCCATTGGATTACACAGCCGGCTGTGAAGAGGACAGGCATGCAGGAACTTTTGGGGCTGGAGCTAACTATGCAGGAGGGTTTGGCAGCGAGAGGGATAGCGAGACTATACAGATTACTGAGCAGTGCGCAATTAGAGGATAACCTCCCATGCATTAGAGGATAACCTCCCATGCAAGGAGAGCTGGGAAAGGAATATGGGGGAAACGCTCTTGGAAGAAGAAAGAAGTCAGATATGGGTGAGGGCAAATAGCTCATCCAAATGCACCAACATCAAGGAATCGTCCTACAAGTTGTGTTTTAGGTGGGTGCCGAACTTCCTATGTCACCGAAAACAATCCTAATGGGTGTGGTAGCAGAAGGTGCCTATGCAGAATCTGGACATAGAGCCACCTTAACCACGCACCTATTAACAGCAGCGATAATGATGCTAGCACAAAAATGGAAGAATGAATCTGGCCCAACGACAGTATTGTGGTGGGTCAAGGTCTGGGGGTTATGGCAATGGAAAAAAATATGTGCCCTAAGAACAGGAAACCACCTGAAGTTTCTGGCGGTCTGGAACCCATTCCACGACTTTGTGAAAGACAGAGATGCCCACTTCCACAAACCACGATTACTCAAAAATGTGCACGTCGCCTGACAGATCAACCACGGACAGATTGTTCCATACTCAATCAAGAAAGAGCTCAGTAAAGAAAGAAATGGGTTCCAGACCGCCAGAAACTTGGTCCCTGACAAGTTGGGGTAAAGGGAGGGAAGGCAATGGGGGTAGGGCTTATTTGTGGGGGTAACATTGAAAATACTCTGGGCCACCTGGGCAAGGTCGGCATTCTGTTGGTATTGTACTACCAAGTTGATATACTGTCACAATTTTATTTGATGTATGTGCTTACGCTCTCGATCAATAAATAAAAATTGTTTAAAAATAAACACTAAGCCTTGCAATGAGAATGTTTTTTTCCTCTTAAAGGAAAAATAATGTGCTAACTAGATTTTGGTTTCATGTAAAATAAATCTGTTGGTGTGTACCTTCTCACTAGATAGTTAATATTAAGCAGTATGATTTTTGGAATCCAAATTTAGATAGAGCTGCCTTGATTGGGTTTTATCATGATTTAGTTATTTAAAAGTTATTGCAAAAAACAGAAATCCATCCTTACCTTGGAAAATTGATGTAATGTAACTGACTTAGTCAAGAAATAGTCATCAGTGAGTGCTAGCTTCGCCCCAGTGAATTTTTACATGTGTCTTACCATTTAATGCAGATCAACAGTTGGTTGGTTTTATTGTTTTCATATTTTCTTCTGAGAGAAATTGTCAGGAACCGGTCTATTCTAGGTGTGCTAAGCGTAAGAATCGACCACATTCCAAGGAACTTTTGTAAAGGTGTCCTTTTTTTGTTTAGTTGAAAGAAAATACATACAGTGATAGCACCAAGTTACTTAAAGTGCATAAACATGGCAAGTTAAGCTTTTTGTTCTGGGGTGGTTTTAGGTATTGAGAAACACAACGGTGTCCTCACATTTACTCCCCTTGGGTCCTCTTCTCAGGTGTCCAGGGAAAGGCCATAGCTTTTGGATCCTGATCCTGGGGGTGGAGAAGCAAGGGAGGATCACCTGGGTAGAGGGTCCTTGGGAATTGGGGACGAGATGTCCTAAGGTGAGACACGATATTACGCATGTCCCTATCATGAAGAATCCTCTATCCCAGAGGCATTTATGGGATATTATTGTCCCTATACCACTGACCAAGAAAATGGCAGGAAACCTTACCAATTCAGCAGCACCTGAAATAGGGTGACGAAGTGAGGGGTTAAGGGTGAGGTAGGTGAGACATGGTATCCCCTTTTACTTATCGAAGACCAACCTAACCCTCGCCCGGCCTTTATAGGCTATTGTAAAGCCTCTCCCCTCCTTTCCCCACATTTTACCTCTGAAAGTACTGGGACGAGGAAGAGGGGACTAGGAGTGATGAACACTAAAACCTCATTTCACCACTCTAGTACTGGGATGCAGAAGATACCTGTAGAAAGCTTTAAAGGTCAGGCATATCCCTTTAATTATAGTCAGGTAAGCCCAATTGAGAGTCCACACCTGCAACCTGTCAAGTGGTTGCAGGTGTATAAAGAGAGACCAAAGAGGCAGCAAGGGCAGCAACAGGGAGGCGTGTGTGGGAGAGACCAGCAGGGGACCCTTGTCGCGAGGAGGCAGTCGTGGTGGGGCCTGAAAGGAAGCCAGGAAGCCGGCTGACGTCCAAGAGGACCTGTGGAGCCCAAGGCAAGCTGGGCCGTTAAGCAGCCACAGGTGTGGGAGCCTGTGTGTTGGATAGAGAGCACCAGAGCTGCCAGCAAGGAAGATTGAAAAAAGGATGCTGCGTCTGTGCCGAGGTAGGGGAGCCACCGACGTGTGGAGGACAGCATCCGGAGTGCGAGCGGGGCTTGCAAGGCCAGCCCGCCGACCTAAGAGGCATAAAAAAAGAAGAGAAGCCACCCAGAGAGGAACATCGAGGACCGGTGAGTGTCGGGGAAAGTCATTCAACACCAGGGTGCTCCTAGAGGGCTGCAAACAGGTAATTAAGTGCCGTATGAACTATACTGAATCCTGAAATTAATGAAAATGTGAAACAAAGCTAATTGAATACCGAACTGAATGACACTTTGAAACACAGATGAATTACGTATATTGAATACCGAACTGAATGAAAACTTGAAACCAAGCTAAAGTGAGCTTATTGAATACGAAACTGAATGAAACTTTATGGGCAAAGATAATAGCGGATGAAAGCCAAAAGGGAAAGTGCCCATTTTGTAAGCAATATACGGAAAAGACTGCATGTGTGAAAGAATTCAACAGAAAGATGGGGCATGAAAAGACCACCACAAAGTGAACTTTATGAATGAATACAGTGCGGCAAGGCCAAAGCCAATAATCTAACCCGGAGAAGCCAGGTGAGTGTGAAACTGCACATAGATCCAAGAGGCGGACAAAGAGAAGTGAAGTGAATGTGAATCTTTACACAGGAAAAAGTACAGAAGAATCTGTGGCTGTTGGCGATCCTAGGGTTCCTGGTTGCCTGACCTATGATGGGTGAACTGTGTGGTCTGATAACTGTGCTTAGACCAGTGAGCCCTACATTGTGAAATACACCAGGAAGAAGCACTATGAATTAACTGGTAAGGTGAACCAGGAGGAGGGTGAAGTGGATCTAGATTTGTGTTGAACTTTGAAATACTGAAACAAATATCAGTTGACACGTTGAAATCTTGGGGAAGAGAACCCTGAGATTTGATGAACTGCAAATGTCTTGTGGATGGAGCCTCAAGAGCCTTTTTCTTTTGAACTGTTGCCTAGGACTTGGGGAAGGGAACCCTGAGGATTGTGTGGAACTGTATTGCCTTGAACCTGGTTACGGGAACCTCAAGGATTTGTGGAACTGTTTCAAACGGGAAAGGTAATCCCAAGACTTTTGTGGAACTTTTATTTTTTTTTGGTAACTTCTGTTTATTGGAGGATTCTTTGCATACACAACACATTACATCATACACAATGAGGTAAAACATTTCCCAACTCATAATGAGGGATCCCTGGGGCCTCACCCCTCCCCTCTTGCGTATTTGAGGTGGGTGGAGGCTGCCGCCAGCGGCCTTCATTGCCCGCTGCGGGATGCACCAGCATGGCTTTGTGCAGAGCCAGTATCCCTTAAGACCATTCCCGTAATCCCACACATCCCCTCCCATAACGTATACTACTACTGCAACAGCTTGGGATATGGGTTACTGTCATTATTAAAATGATTATGGCATTGCTGGTGTGTGGGGTGTGCCAGTATCACGTATATTAAGCCGGTAGTCGGGTATGGTTTGTCATGACCATGGGCCACCAGAAAAGGGGATAGGCGTCTGGTGTTGTGTGTCTGCAGGCTGTATGGAAGTTGCCTTGATGATGTCCCCCTCCCCGGTGAGGGGCGACCGCTGTGGGGGAGGGCAAAGTAAATTCCAGTATTCGTGTGCTAGTGCCGCTTTGGTCGGGTTCATCCTTTGAAGCACGCTTTTTTCTAGGGAGCATGTCCTGTCTAGTATAGCAAACAGTTGTGTTTCAGAGGGCGCCTCTGTGGATTTCCAATTCACTATCAGGAGTTTACGACCGGCCAACATTACTGCGCTCATGACTTTGCAAGCCAGAGGGTCCGTGTGCCAGTCTTTAAAGCTGGCCCCAAATAGCATGTCCTCCGGCAGTGTTAACCCTGCCTCTGGGAAGTGGGTGGTGAGCAATGTGTGGACACTTTGCCAAAATAGTTTGATCTTTGGACATGTCCATATGATGTGACCCATAGAGCCTGTTTCTCCGCATCCAGGCCAGCAGAGAGGGGAGGGTGATATCCCCATTTTATGCATTCTGGACGGGGTGTAATATAGGTGTTGAAGAATTTTGTACTGGATTTCCCTATTTTTTATTTTCAGTGAGGTTCCAGGGATGGCCGCAAAATATTGATATGTCTCCCGTCTTGATCTGAACTGCAAGGTCACTTGACCACGATTCGACTAGGGCGGAGTTCCTCCCCACATTGTTAGGGATGGCCATGGAATATAATGTGCATAGGTGTGGGTAAGTTTGGATGTGTCGCTCTAGTTTGAGCTCACAGGGGGCAAGGGGGAACCTGTCTGGAGTTCACTGTGGTATGTCGAGATATTGCGGCCCAGACTGAGCCATACTGTAGCCACTGTCCGGCATGTAAACCTAATGCTCTGCTGCCCTCTGAGAATGTCTGTATTGTTGGGCTGTCACATATTTCTATGATTCTAACCTGCGCCCATCGGATGTCTTATTGCGGGTGAATTTTAGTTATCTGGTCGAGGGATAGGAGGGTTCTGATTGACATCCATGTGGGCGCCTTTTTTGAATTTTTTTATTCCATTTTATTAAATTTTAATACACACAGGTCGCAAGAAAAAAAAGCAAGTAGTTAGATGCAGAACCGAGTTGAGGTCTTTTTCCATTTAGTTTCAAAACATAGGCCTCACAAATTGCAACAACTTCAGTCTGTGAACCTTCAAAGTGACCATTCCCTTCCCCCTCACCCCACCCTTCCCGGGTTAAGCATTAAATGTTCAAGACGTGTGTGAGTTTGTCTTAAAATGATTGTGGTTTTAAGTTTCAAGGGACTCCCCCGGTGGGGGAATTATCTTTTACAGTCCTTCGTGTCATTTCAGGTTTCATGTTAGACAGCATCATGCATTATATAGGATATTCCAGGATAACCTCATCGGGGAAGTGATCACCTGTCCGTAGTCTTACATGTTAATATGTTGTACCTGGCATATATTTGTTTGTGAAGTCCATCCACAGGATATGGCATTGCGTGGATCTCCCATGTAGGGATGATGTCATTTTTTCCATGATGCATATATTTGAGGCTACATTGACCCATTCACACTCACTCAGGATCGTTGTGGATTTCCACTTCGTAACCAACAAAGCTCGGGCAGGTTGCAATAACTGTGTGACCAGACCTCTAATCCTTCTCCATTCATCCTCATACTTCTCGAAGCCAAACAAAACGAGGTAGGGGTCTGCAGTTCTGTGGACCCCGTCTAGCTCTCTGATCCAGCCCAGGACCTCGTCCCAGTAAACCTAATTCAGGGACATCCCCACCACATATGCCAATAATCTGCAACTCCACCACATGCACGCCAACATAGTGGGCTAACTGACTGATACATTTTAGAGAGTCTGTGTGGGTCGTACTGCCACCGGTGTAGTAGTTTGATGGCATGCAATTTATAATGACTCGATGTAGATGTTTGAGGTGTCGCTCGGCACATTTCACCCCACATGTCTGGATCAATATAGTCCCCAAGGTCTCCTTCCCATTTCCTTCTCAGGGGTTCAGTAGTTCCTTTTCCTGCTTCTACCAATTCTTGGTACATGGCAGATATTAAACCCTTCATCTCAGTCCTGGAGTTCAGTAATATTTCAAAGGGGATAAGGTCTCTCTTCAATTTGTCCTTCCACTCTACTCTTGTCAGGATGCCCTCAAAGATAGATAATTTGCCTATTCCCAAGGCCTCTTCTAACTCCGGGAGCGTGATGAAGGAATCGTTTTTCAATAGTTGGCCCACTCTTTCCAGACCTGCTTCGTACCAAGTCTGAAATCTCTCTACATTAGGGATGTGTTCATTGATACCTGGGGACCACAGGTGACTCAGTGGGGATGGCCATGTGGAAATGTTCCTCATTCCTGTGCCCTCCATCCAAATTTCCCATATGGTTTCTAATATCGGATGGTTTTTTATTCTGTTTAAGACTTTCCTCTTTGGGGCCCACAGCCACTGTGAAACTGTAGAAGGAGATAGGTAGTAATTGTCCATAGCAATCCACTGAGGCTCTTTGTGAGTACGTAAATGGGGGATTAAGACCCGTAATTGGGCTGCCTCATGGTATTTCCTGAGGTCGGGGAGACCCACCCCACCCTTGTCCTTAGGTAGTGTCACTGCATTGTATGCTATTTTGGCCTTCTTTCCCCTGCCAGAGGAATTTTACAATAGCTCTCTCGACTTCTTTTAAGAAGTTTTGTGGCATCTTAATAGGGAGCATTTGAAAGGGATACGAAAACTGTGGGAGACAGATCATTTTTATTGCATTGAGCTGTCCCAACCAGGATATTGTCAATTTGTTCCACCTTGTAAGGTCCGCATTGAACATTTGGAGAAGTAATGGCTTCATATAGTTCCTCTAGCTTTCTTGTAATATGTATGCCTAGGTATTTCAATTTGCAATGTTCCATCGCAAGACCTAGCAAGGAGAATTTAATTTCATTTGTCTCTACGGACCCCTGCAGGGGGAACAAAATCGATTTAGCCTTATTCACTTTAAAACCTGATAGTTGGCCATATTCATCAAGGCGGTGCAGAGCTCTGTGGATGGATGTTGCCGGATTAGCGAGATGAAGGAGTATGTCGTCGGCATATGGTGCCACTTTATACTTGGTCTCACCTAGTCGCAGTCCCTCCACCCAGGGGTCCTCCCTCATTCTTTGTGCTAAGGGTTCTACGGAGAGAGCAAAGAGGATAGCAGAAAGAGGGCATCCCTGCCTGGTGCCGCGTTTTAATTCAAACCATCTAGAGTATTCGCCATTTACAAATACAGATGCTTTGGGTGAAGTGTAGACCACCCGGATCCCTCTTCTAAGTTTTGACCCTATCCCCACCTTTCCTAGAACTGCCATTAAGAACTCATTGATCATGTCCTGGGACGCATTGACAAGATGCAAGGTCTTTCGCATTGTATCAGCTCCTTGTCTCCCAAGTATGAAGCCCACCTGATCAGGATGGATGAGTTGGGGCATGTGTGACTCTAATCTGGAAGCTAGTACCCAAATGTAGTTTTTCGCATCTACATTGAGCAGAGATATGGGGCGATACAACCCGCACTTTTTGGGGATTACCGTGATAAGGGCTTTAACAAAGGAATCTAGAGCCCTCCCTGATTCTAGAATTTCGTTGAACAGTGCAATCAGGAATGGTACAAGGTGGAAAATAAAAGATTTGTAGAAACCGGCCGTGTAGCCGTCTTCTCCGGGGGATTTGCCTAAAGCCAACCTTTTGATTGCATTTTGAATTTCCTCTTCGGTTATGGGAGATTCTAATAGCTACGACTCAAGGCCTGTTATCTTTGCCATACTAATAGAGGCCAGGTAATTCTCTATACCAGGCAGGTCTGGGTCTGCCTCTGGGGTGTACAGTCTCTCATAGAAGGTGGCAAAGGCATCCGGGATGGTGGATATCATTGCAACTGAGGTGGGCCCTTCCTCAACTAGCTCCAGTACTTTTCGCTCCGCCCTTTGTTCTCTGAGTCTAGCAGCTAGTAGTGCATCAGCTTTGTCTCCTTTTTCATAACATTTCTGCTTCAGCAGGTGCAGTTTGCGCACCCTCTGATCAAGTTCCTCCCGTTTCATTTTCGCCTCATGGATTTTGTCGGTGTCTGTCTTATCATCTCTCCTAACCTCCTTGTCCAACTGGTTAATCTCTTTTAAGAGTCTGTTTTCAATCAATGTCCTTTCTCTTTTCTTATGGGACCTTTCCCTTATCAGAACGCCTCTCCAAGTTGCCTTCCCCGCCTCCCACACCACTTGTTTGGAAACCTCCCCGGTGTTGTTCAATTTGAAGTATTCTGTAATCTGTTTCCATTTCGGTCCTGAAGACAGGATCTTTCCAGAGAGCCTCATTACATCTCCATTTACCTCCTCTAACTATCAGAGTTTCCCACTGGGTGTCAGCAATGACCATATCATGGTCTGACCACGTGATTGGAGTAATCTCAGATCGTGTTGTAACGTTATACAGATCTCTTGAAAAGTAAATATAATCGATCCGAGTAAAGGTGTTGTGCGGGGTTGACTAAAAGGTGTAACCTCGCTCATCTGGGTGCAACCCTCTCCACACATCGCTCATCCCATACACAACCATCATGTCTGCAAACTCCTTACGTTCCCCCGTGATCGGATCTCTCATAACCGGGTTACCAGACTTCCGATCCATGGCGGGATCTGCCCATAGATTGAAGTCGCCGCCCAGAATAATGTGCCCTGTGGCCTCAAGCATTATTTTAGGAATTGTTTTAGTCAAATATCTAACTTGCCCTACATTGGGGGAATAAATTGTGGCAATTGTTACATTCACATTCCCAATAGATCCTATTACCAATAGAGCTCTGCCTTCCGCATCTGACCATGTTTGGCAACCTTAAACTCTATCCCTTTCCTAATGAGGATTCCCACCTCCCCCCCTTTTCTCAGTGGTACAGAGCCCCAGAATTCTGTTCCTATACGTTTCCCAAAAATCTGTCTTTGCCCTTTTATATATTTGGTCTCCTACAGAAGGAGGACGTCAATCTTTGCTCTACGAAATTCTCTGGATACTAAAGATCTCTTAGTCGGTGAGTTGAGGCCCTTGACGTTATGCGTTCCCACCCTGAGAGAATCCCTTCCACTTGAGTCAGCAATTATCGCTATTGTACACTATTGGGGTGAAAAGGTTTTTCAACCGCAGCCACAAACACGTTGTCTTCTCAACATACCTCACACTGTTTCTTACTTCTTCAGCCACTAAAAATGTTGCTTTAGCCCTTTCCCATTCCCCTTCCTCTGCCGCTGATTCCCTCCCCCCACCTGCTTTCCCTCCCCCCAATTGGTGGCGTCCGATCGAGCCCAGTTGGAAATATTGGCCCTGCATTGAACCACCAGAACCAGTGGAGACTGTTACCTCATAGCCCCGTTCAAAAAGAAAATCGCAATGTCCAATGAGCCTCCATTGCCTGCCCCCCACCCCAACCCACCCGTCTCGCTCGCATCGAAACAGAATTCACGAGTGTTTGGTCAAATCGCACCTTTTACAATAAGAAAATCTCAAGGATACAGAGTCTGACCAGGCTTAATTGTCCCCTCCGGAGAAACATTTCCTCTTCAGTACTTTCTCGAGCCTTTCACCCGCTTCCTCCTAGGGCCTTGGATGCGCCATTCCCTTCCATCTTGTCTCGATCCTTCTTGGTCTTCTCCTTCCCTGTGCGTTTCAGTTAGCTCGGAGGTACATGCTTTAATTTCTTTCTCCGATCTTAACCATACCTTTGTTCCTCCGTGTTTGAAGGAGAGGGAGAAGGGTTAGCCCCATCTATACCAATGTCTCTTTCTTTCAGCCATTTAATGAGGGGGCCACTTATCCTCCTGAGGGACAGCGTCAATGATGGTACATCTTGATAAATCGTTATCTGTGCGCCTCCAAAGGTGATTGCCTCACCACTTATCGCCTTTTCAAGGACCCTGGTCTTGTCCTGATGGCGGTGAAAACGGGCAAAGACTGATCTCGGACCACCAAGCGGGCCCCCAGCTCTGTGAATCCATTCGGTTTTGGGTTCATCAATCGCGTCATCAGCGACCAGGAGTTTGATGATGTCATGGAGCGTTTTCCTGAGGTCACTCTCCGTTTCCCCATCTTGTTCCGGAATCCCAAAGAAGGTTATTTGGTCTTTCCCGGTTTTCCAAGTCATCCATTTTGAGCTTGAAGTCATCTTCCCGCTGTTCCAGATCGGCTATCCTATGTTCAAATTGTGCCTCGAGGGCGTCTATTGATGCTTGATTATTCTCCACTCCGTCAAACCTTTCTTCGATGTTGTCTAGACGTTGCGTAATCTTCTCTATCTTCCCGCCTATGCTTAATTTCACTCGAGAGCCGCAATGTCACCTTTCTTGGCGGCTGAGTCAGTTCCGGAGATGCCGAGAGGTGCTGGGATGTAGGCGCAGGTGGCTAGCTTTTGCTTTGCGCTCATATAGGCTGGAGTAAAGTTGGAGATAGGGCGGGAGGTGGCCGATGGATGTATTATGGGTGGGTTGCTCTGTGGACACCTGAATTGAATGTCCAACTTTGCTATTGGGAGGAGGTCTTCTATGATACCTGCAGCAAAGTATCTGTAATTATTATCCACTCGGTTACGGATTGCAGATTAAGAGGATTCCCTCTACCTCATCCCGTGTTGAGGTGAGTTTTATAGGCGTATAACCACGGTACCAGGATCAGTCCGCGATCACTGGATCCACTCCCCTACCCACCCGTTATGACCCACCCCTTGGCCTCTTTAATGGGGGGGGTCTCACCTTTCGGGCCGTATGGACTGGTCAGTGTGCGTGGTTTTCCAGGGATCCTCAGGTTCAAAGTCTGGTTCCCCGCAGCGCCTTTCGTCAGCGTCCCAGTCTGTCCAACCTCTCCTGGGGCTCTCGTCGTGTAATTGGGGGCTTCTTTGGGCAGCGAGTGGCGCACGAGCCTTCCCAGCGTTCCGATCACGCGGGATGGTAGCAGTGTGCACCGCGCAATTAGATCAGAGTTGGTCTCATGCAAAGCGTCCGGCTCCCCGGGTGCCCTCTCCGTGATCCATTGAGGGGTCAGGGTCTCCTCCCCCAGGATCAGTCCTATGAGCGGAGCAGGGCAGAAGCTGGGGTATACGCAGTTGCCGAGAGACTATGCCCTGGTTCGTCTCACCATCATCAGTGGTTCCTGGGGTTCAGTGTGAGGTCTTCTGTGCGGTTCCGTGACACCACCTCCTTAGTGTATTTTGCTTAATCTGGGCAACTGGATGGGCCCAATTGCTTAGGATGTCGCACGTCGGGTGCTGGCCCTGTCAGTTTTCAGTCGATCCGCTCCGTGTGAGGCCCTCCATCACCAGCCAAGTGCGCTCGTCAGGAGGGGGGCCCTCATTCATGTAATTTTTCTCGGTTGATTTCCATCCGATTTTAATCGGTTTTTCGCTCAGCTGGGACGGGGGGCACCTTTATATGCCTCCTGCTCAAATTTCCAGGGGAGAGGGTGGCCGCGAGTAGGGGCTCAGGTCACTTGTGGGGCCACAGTTGACAGAGCTCACGCAGGAGAGAAGCTCATCCATGCGCCCCCTGGTGGCCGACCTTGGGGTGCCTTTTTTATATTGACTCCTTGTTGAGAGCGGAGTCTGTGCCATTGGATTATTGTCTGGCCCATCACCGAATGCGTCTTGATACGTTGTCATAATTTCGTTGGGGGGATGGCTAGGACGTGTAGAGGTGTCCAGGGGGCCATCATTGTCAGTTCTATCCCTCTCCAGCAGGAACTATCCTCTGGGTTAAGCGACCGTTTGGCCCAGCAAATTTGAGCAGCTTGATAGTAGCTGCGCCATGATGGTAGCGCAAGGCCACCATCTGATTTGGACGCTGTGAGGGCATGCTTTTTTACTCCTCCAGACGAATCTCGAAAATGCAGTCTCTATTCTTTGGGACATCTTTAACTTGTGCGCAGGGTATCATCATAGCTAGATATATAAGTTTAGGCATCAAATTAATTTTGATGGCATTGATTCTGCCAGTCAGAGACAGTGGTAGGGTGTCCCATTTCGCGAGATCTGCTTGAATCCATTCCACTATACGTGGATAATTGAGGTCCCAGAGGTCCTCAATGCGGGCGCCAATGCTGACCCCGAGATATTTGATGTGGGCAGTTTGCAGCCGGAATGGAGCCACCCCGCCTGGGTCCCAGGGGATGGTGGGCCTCAGTGTCAATATCTCAGACTTGGTCCATTTCACCCGATATCCTGCCATAGGAACATATTGCTGTAGGAGGTGGTGCACTCTGGGGAGGCAGGTGGGGGTGTCGCCTATATATAGAAGGAGGTTGTCTGTGTATAGGGAAGCCTGATGTTCTACTCCGCCTCTTCACAGCCCCCGCCAGTTCGGGTCAGACCTCAGTATCTCTGCCACTGGTTCAATGGACAGGGCATAGAGGAAGGGCGATAATGGGCACCCTTGGCGCGTGCCCGAGTGGAGAGCAAAAGCAGACAAGGTAACACTGTTGGTTGTCACAGTCGCCTCAGGGCCCGTATACAGAAGGCGGATCAGGTAAATCAGCGAAGGGTAGAGGCCAAAGTCAGGGAGGAGCAGGAACATAAAGTCCCACTGGACTTTGTCGAATGCCTTTTCGGCATTGATTGTTAGGATGGGAATCCTCTTGGCTTGCCTCACCCGCGAAGACGTGCAGCAGCCGGCGAACATTGTCCACCGAATTCCGTTTGCGGATGAAGCCCGTTTGTTCATTCTCTATCAAATTTTTTGTGCCAGGCATTTTGCCAGGATCTTGGCGTTGGAATGTATAAGTGATATGGGCCTGTATGAGCCACATTTGTCTGCCAGCCTCCCTTTTTTATGGAACACCACTATGTTGGCAATGAGCATTGACTTCGGCAGTCGGTCAATGCCGGCTGCTTCCAAGAGTACCGCATGGAGTTTCGGGGCCTTTTCGTCAGCAGCGAGTTTGTATAAATCTATCGGGATACCGTCGGGGCCCGAGGCCTTGCCCGGGTTCATAGTGTGGATCACCCGTCTAATGTCGACCGCTGTTAGCGGGTGTCCAGTGCCTCGTATAGGGCATGAGTGATTTTGGGCAGCTGGATTGGCTCAGGAATCCCTGCATGGCCTGTGGGAGGAGTGTTTCTGGCTTTGCGTATAGGTTTGCATAAAATTCTGCGAATCTGCAGTTGATGTCCGTGTCCCCTACTTTTAGATTCCCCTCCCCATCCCGTATAGAGGTGATGGCCACGGTTGCTTAGAGTTGTTTTCGGGCGAGCGCCATCAAACTCAAGGGCCTGTCGTTTTCCAAGTAGTATTTCTGGGACCAGCTCGAGAAGGATTTCTGGACTCTAATGGTATTGGTGTCTTTAATGTCAGCTTGTATCTTACGCAGTTGTATGAGTATTTGCTGGCCTGGTGCTTTCTTGTGGCGTTTTTCCAGGGTTTCCAACTCAGTAGTTAGCTGGCATTCCTTGTCGCGCCACTGCTTAAGTTTATGTGCCCATCTAGAGATGCACTGATCTCTCAAGTAGGCATTAAAGGCGTCCCAGCATGCCCGAGTGTTATAGGAGGGATTGATGTTAGAGTCCCAGAATACAGCCATGTCTCCTCTAATGAGTTCTACAAAATCGGGGTACGCCAGGGCTCTCAGGTTCAGGGGCCAGTTTGGGTGGGTGTCGGGGCATCTCGGGTAGTGTTAGTCTGATCTTAACGGGTGCATGGTCTGAGATGGTGACGGGGAGTATAGAGCAATCTTCGAGCGTGTGGTGCACTGTGTTAGGGGCCAGCCAGTAGTCTAAGCGTGAGTAGCTTTTGTGTCTGCAAGAGTAGAAGGTGAAGTCCCTTAGTGTCCCGTGCTTGCTCCTCCACACGTCTTTCAGATCTAGGTGCATGAGGAGAGAGGTGAGCGTGGCTAGCTTTTTTGGTCTGCCTGGGCCCAGGGGGCTCTCGCTCTTGTCTAGAACCGGGTCGAGCGCAATATTAAGGTCTCCACCAACCAGTGTCAGTTGTCTCATTAATGGAGTGCAGGCGGTGAAGGTGTTAATGAAAAAAGCAGGGGTGTCGGTCATAGGGGCATATATGTTGATGAGCGTGAGTGAGTGCTGGTGTAGTAGGCCCTGTACCAGGATGTACCTCCCCTCTCTATCCGCTACAGTATGCTGGATTACAATGGGTATTCGTCTGTGGAACAGTATGGACACTCCTTGTTTAGCCCTGCAGGGGGCGTGGACGGCTGCCCCAACCCATCCTCTCTCCAGCTTTTTAGATTCCACCCCGTTTAGGTGGGTTTCTTTGAGGAAAATTACATCCCCCTGGAGGTTCCTCCGATGATTCAGGATCTGCCTGCATTTTATGGGGTGCCTATCCCTTGGACGTTAAGGGTTATTAGCTTGATCTTAGCCATCAGCTTGGCATGGAGCGCCTCTCCCATTCACTTCCCCCATATGTATCTGCTCGCGTATCGATCCCCTTAGTGGCATGCGGTGATACTGCACCCCTTGTGTTCCCAGTAGCCATTATTGTGTTTCCTTCCAGAGGTAGTAGGTGAACCATAAACCTTAACCATAACTGAGGGAAGTAACATTTCCCTTGTAACATTGGGGATGGACACTCCATCCCCAATATCAGGCAATAAAGCCCATGCATGGTGTTTTGGAGTGTGGGCCGTAGTGGCTGCACTCCTTCCCATGCATAACGAGAATCTCTCTGCCAGCGGCCTGGGGTCGTGAGGGCTGACCGGTGTGCTCATGCCAGAAGGAATCAGTGGTGGTGGCTGCATGTGGGGTGGCGAGCAGCTTTCCAGTCCAGGCACGTTCCATGCCTAGTTTGCGTTGGTATGGCGGTGTAGATTCTTCGTAGCAATGTTTGTGGGGGTTCAGATGCCGGGAGGTCCGTCCGGCCGTGTGGGCCTGGTGCCATTCGAGGGCATGAGCATCCGCATCTTCCTCTTCCGGAATTGGCTGCTAGTGGAAGTGTATCTGAGCTGTAGTACAGGGTTGATGTTGTATTCCTGGTGCCGCGTTCCTTAGATGGGGTAGGTCTCGCTGTACAGTTCGCGGTAGACCATCAGTTGGGCAGTAATTAGTGTAGTGGGTCAGGTACCACCTGTGCTAGGGCTCAGGTTGTGGGCTCCTTCCACCCTCAGTCGGGCCACCTCAGGCCTCTGCCATTTCTTTGCCTCCTACCTTTGTTGCCTCTGGTCGTCCTCCCCTGGGTAGTCTGTTGTAACTAGGTTTTGGCGTTTCAGGAATGGTCAGGCGACTTCCGGGTCATCATACGAGTGCCACTGGTGGTCTATTTGGACGCACCATACCGCCGAAAATTTCAGATAATGTCTGACTTCTTGCCCCCTTAGTGCCTAAAATAGGGGGTTGAACCCCTTCCCCTGGCGTGAGACCTCTGGTGAGTAATAGTTAAACATTCTGATGGGCACCCCTCCGATGTTGACCTGCCCCACCTCTCTGTACGCCTTCAGAATCGTTAGCTTGTCCTGGAAGTTTAGCAGCCTAAGCGTGATCGGTCGCAGGTGTTCTCCCGTTGCCTGTTTCGGGATCGGAGCCCTATGGATCCTCTCAATAGTTAGTTCCCTGGGATTCTCGATGTGGAGCACGTCTTGCAGGAATTTGTACATGAAAGTCTCCAGGTCGGGCCATTCTGCATTCTCAGGGAGGCCGATCATGCAGAGGTTGTTGCGCCTAGACCTGTTTCCTGGTCCTCCATCTCGACACCAAGGGGTTGGACCTCCCTGATGACTCCGTCGAGGTTGGTCGCCGTCGAACTCTGATTGTCTTCCACAAGCTAATGCGTTGCTCGTTGTTGGTCGTCCTCTCTGCCTAGACGTTAAGTCTCGCCTGGACATCCTGGAGGTCCCGTATAATGTCCTGGACTGTCGTGTTAGTTTCTTGAGTGCGTTGCCCTATGAGTGTCATCTCTGCCAGGATGGCCTGGACCTGTGCAGGGATATCCATTGCCGTCGTGTGGACCGCCTGGGAGTGGGATCCGCAGTGTCGCAATCTCCTGCTGGTTGTGGCTTGTTATCCGTGGTCTCCTTTAACATAGGCCCACTGGCTTCTTCTATGGTTGGTTGGTCGAGAGTTCAGGGGCCACTGACCTCAGTGGTAGGGAAGTTGCGTGTGGTGGCTGGCGAATGAGGCTGGGTCACTACCCACTGTTGGTGTCTAAGCCGTGTATGGGCTGCCTGCCTTCTCCGGGCTCTAAGGACAGTGCGCTGACACTGAAGGGTGGTGGCGGTTTGCGGGCCTGAGTGGAGTGGGCCGGAGGTGGGTCTGAAGAGCCTGCTGGGGTGGACCTCCGATGTTAGTGTCACAAGCGAGGTGGCTCTGGTGTCGGCATACCTCCACAGCAGCTGGTTGACCAGGGCTTGCTCTCGTGGTAGTTGAGGACTGGTCAGTGGGTGGTTTACCTCCTGGGCACAGGATTTGGCTCTATGGCGATGCTGTGGGGAGGTTCCAGGAGCCACGGTGGTCCATTCTGCCCAATCAGAATGGAGGCTGCCCCTGTTGTCTTCTGAAGTGCAGCGGGTGATCAGGGGCGCAGTTGTTGTGATGCTTGTTTTTCCACCTGGAGCCCTTTACTATAGACAATGGGCTCCTAAGTGGTATGTACTGTGGGCCCGCTGGCCTCCGCCGCATAGGGATTACCTCTTCCATGAGCAGTAAGTCCATTAAGGCTTCTGAGGCCAGTCTTTGCTTATGTGGGGCATGAGTGTGTGAGGGGAACACCCGTGCTGTGCTCGGGCGCATACCGGAGTGGAGTTGGGGAGGCCCTCCCTGTGATCCGTTGGTTTCTTTGCACTGATGGGGGGGAAGAGGGGTGCGACCCCTGTGACTCGTGGGCTGGCCACCACTAGGGGGGGTCTCCCGGGTGGCATGAGGGCCAGGCCCGATCTGCTCTCCCCCCGGTGTGGCTACCCCACCCCCCGGATCCTCTCTTCGCCTTTAGCCCCCACCGGGCTGTGTCTGGATGCGGGCTCCGCGTCGTGATACCACTGCAGGGTCAGGGGAGCTGCTGAGCGAAACCACTCCAGCTCGGGCCTCCCGTTTTAGGGCATGCAGTGATCTGGATGACTTTGTAGGGCCCACCAGTCGAGGGCTGGGTTCTGCACTGGATCCGTGTGTACTGCCAGAGGGCGCTCCTCCTGCTGGTCGGCGAAGATGTGTGAAGGTGTGCCTCGGCCGCCCCCGGAGCTCTGCACAGCTAGACGGCTTCAGGCGCTTATGGGTTTTCCGGAGGCAGCTTTCGACAACTGGGGCCGTGCTTTGCATTGCGTGGCCACTGGGTGCCTTGCTGTTTTCTCCCTCCCTTGCCGGGCTGGGGCTGTGCGTAATACAGAGGCCTGGCGGGAACACCGACCAGCGAGGTAGCCTTGAGCTCGACTCTCCCTGCACCTGCTGCCCAGCTAGCGCAGTGTCTCAGGACCCCGAGCCGGGACCAAGGGCAGGTCCAACAGAAGTAACTTACTCCGGTCCCACCGCGCCTGACTATGCTTGCCCGGGCAGGAGCACTGCAGTGCGGCCCTCGGGCCCCGGGATATGTCAATGGTGTTGAGTGTCCTCTCAGCAGTGGTGTAAGTGGCCAAGATTGTCAGGGCTGGTGTCGCAGGGTGTCTTCAGCTCAGGGGTGCATTCTCAGCAGCTTTTCGGGGACCGTGGAGGGTGATATGCATCGCGCGATGGCGGGTTTACACTGAGCCTTAGAGCCCTGCAGCCATCTTTGTTCGGGCTCTCGAGCTTTTTGGAACTTTCTTGAACCTGGGGAAGGGGAGTTGAAAAGGAAGCGAAGAGCTGGAAGAAGGTCAGAAGTTTGTTTATCACCATTGCATTTAGTATTGACATCCCTAAATATTATTTAGAATTAGCTGCGAGGGCAAGGATAGGTTTTAGACAAAGACAGACTTTTAAGTTGAATTCTTTGATTCAGACGTTCCTTAGTTTAGGTCAGGTAGGGAAAATACCACCTTAGTGTGGGGCAAGTTAGACCTTTTACCATCCTGACATTTGATTTAATAAACCATTTTCTTAAGAACCTTGAATCTGTTGTCAGTGTCTTGCTTCATGATGCCTTTACATTATGCTTATTTCTCTGCTGTCTCTAAACTGCAGAACATTCTTGATTTACTTTACAGGTAATGCGACTTGGCAAGCATATTTTCTTTACATCCTTATCCAATTTGAGAGCCAAATGATTCACAGAAGTGCAAAATTCTCAAGCAATTTTGCCTAAAAAGTCCAGCCCGTTTCCCTCGCTGAAATCAACACCTTCATTTTTTAATTTTGTATTAAAATATTTTATTGGTGAGGATGCCCTCCTTTAGAGCTCGTCTGCATGACCCCTCCCACTCCAACTAGTACAGTAGGTACTAGGTATGCAACCACCTTGGGGTTGGAGAGAGGAGATTGCGACCCCAAGAATGATGGCAGAAGTTTTCCACTCACTATGTAGCTCCAAGCTAAATGTACTAACTATCCTATTCTAATCCTCATCCATACCCCTGCACTCTGGTGCATCATCACTCTGGGTAACCCGGAAGGCACAGCTAGCTCTGAGATCCTGTGGCTCTGAGGTGAAGGTGCTGCTAGATGAGCTGTCAGACAGAACTACCAGGGTCCCCAGCCAAAGCTGTTGCTTGTATTGCCTGTTTTATGAAGTGGTGACACCCCTAGCCCATGGCATCTGATGCTTTTGTGTACCGGACTAAGCTGCAGCAACCTCCTGCCGGTTTTTAAGCTGCAGTGACCAGCTGATCTGGGCCTGTGTTGGTGCAACCTGATCTGAAGACTGGCTGCACTCTGGAACACCCTTAACAGCCTGTGAGGGGGCTGCCAGTTAGTCTGTTTCAACTGTGGGACAAGGGAAGAATAACAGCTTCGCTACGTTCTTGGCTTAGCAAGGAAGTGCGAAGAATCTGATAGGACTCTCCCCAGAAACCTGGTCTGTGACCCTCCTCATTTGGCCAGGGAAACGTAGATGATTCCTGATCCTGGGGATGGTGTACTGCGGCAGGATCATATGTATGGTGGGAGGAAAGATCAGGAAAATTGGGATAAACCCCTTTTTAACTTTTCCCATAATCCCACCCTTTTTATGGCTTTTTGTTAATCTAAAGAAGTGAAAAAATGTAACTTTGAAACAAACTGCATGCTCCAAAATCCTAATGGGACAGACATGGAAGCTGGCAGAAGAAGCATGTAGACCTAGTAGTTAGATAATTAAGCCTAATGGTTGTTGCAGGAGTCCAGCAATTGAAACTAATGGCTCATACCTGAAGCCAATTGCCACACCTGTGAAGCAAAAAAAGGCAGGAGCAGGCAAGGAGAAGAGGAAGGAGCTGGAGCAGGAGTTGGAAGGCTGACAGTAGTAGTAGTAGAGGAGCAGCAGAAGGCTGGCAATTCACGAGGAAGTGGGAGCACAGAAGGGACACCGGAACATGGAGACAGATTTCACCTGCAAGTTCTGAGATGGTCCTGTGTCCTCAAAACCTGTATTTCAGAGGAAGACCTGCTGAAAGTGAAATTTTCTCCATGTGAGCCGATTTGTTGTGATTGTAGTTAAGGACAGGGGCAGAATGCAAGCACAGGATTTCGAGAGCGAAGGAGACTCCCAATTAAGGAGGCCGGACCGGAGACACCCATGCTGGAGGGAGAATGAAGCAAACCGCAGTGTCCCTGAGGCCGGTGAGTGAAGCACGGCACTCAAACATTTAATAAGCCTTGCCAGTAACTGTAACCAGCTCCAAAGCAACATGCATAAAGTTGAAAGCAAGTAGAAGTTGTTTGTCACTTTCAAGTACATCGTTAATAAAGAAAATGTAACACACGTGCATGTTCTGAAAGCCGGAGTGTTAGCGTGGAAAGTAAAGACCGTTCTATTCATTGTTAAACATTTTTCATATTACCGGAGTGGTCGCGTGCCTTTTAATTGTGGAAAAGAAATGCTCTCTTAACCCATTCTGAAAACCCAGAGATAATTTCTTACAAAAGTAATCAGTGAAACAAGCCCAAAGGAAGGTCGCATGTGACCAATTGTTTTTCTAGAACAAAGTCAGACGTCGCCTCTTTGGCCTTACAAGGGAATACAATTTCATTCAAGTCTTCAAGCTGAAAATCTGTTTTAAAGAGAGGTCACGTGTGCCTAATTATGGTTTCACTCTTAAGTCTAAACCTTGTAACATCCTGAATTGACAGTCTATATTTTATGAAGTGGCTGTACGAAAGAAAATGTCAACCAATACCCAAGCCAAGAGGTGAACCCTTTTTCCAGTGAAGCAACTACTGTTTAAACCCCTTAACATAAACTGTGAAGTTGTCAACAGTCCAGTGAACTTAAGTCTAAGTGTGGCATTGTTACCTGAAGCTCTATAGCATCTGGGTAATTACTGGGACAGAAGGGGTGTGAACAAGTCTGGGGAAGGGGAACTGGGTTCTTGGAAGAAACCTTGGGGAAATAACCTGTAATGCTGAAGACTGTTGAAGCTAAGAGGAAGTCGGTCTTCTGGGCAGAGGCAGGTTGCCCGTGGTGGCAGTCAAACAGATGGAAGAGGCAGAGAGGCTGTCCCCTTTCTTGGAAGTCACAGAAGGGATGCGTGCCTTACCTACCTGCAGAGCTTGAAGTGTCTTGTCATTACATGCCTAATTATTCTGAAATATAAAACTGAAGCACCTGAACTGTGGTGGTGTATAAAACTGTCAGTGGATGTCACATTGGAGTGGTTTGGAGTAGTGGCAAACTCAAGACAAAGGTGACTGTTCTCATAGTAATAACACTAGAAGGGTGGTTTTTAAGACGAAAGCAGCAAGCCAAAAAGAAGCATCAGGACAATTATACTGAATGTGCTGCAGAGGTCATAAATAATTGTAAAGTTGTAGATGAAGAAATTATATTCTTTGAACTGTGGCAACTAATATTGAAGAGAAGATATCCAGGATTACAATTGGTTGTATTTTCTTGACCTGGAATTGTAAGGGGATCTTTTCAACCAAAACTGGAGAATTGTTACAGTGGACTTTTGGTTTGATGAACTTTTGTTTTGAGTTTTAACTGACAAGAACTGGATCAAAACCTTTCTTTTCCTTTGAACATTTTGAAGTGGACTTTGAAAACCTGGGGAGGGGATTTTACCGAGGACAGGTGAAGGTCATGCAGATACTGTTCAATTTGTGTTCATTATCATATTTTCCTTTATTATTCTTTCAATATTTTATTGTTTATAGTGGAGGCCAGTTTACCTATGGTAGGAGTTGTTCTCTGAGCCTTAAGACTAGGTAGGGAATTCCATGATAGGGTAGGGCAAGGAAGGCTTTATTTGCAAACATTTTCATTAATAAAATGTCTAATCTTGAGAAAACTACAAGCAGTTGTCCACCTCGCATTGCTGATCCCTCATATATGGCGTCGGAGTGGGATCAGACTCAATTGATACAAATTGGGAAACCCTACAATTTGAAAGCTTAATAAGAGAACTTCTAATCCAACAATAGCTTGAAATTTTTTAGTAGTAGGGGAGAATTAGCACATCCAGGGGAAAGAGTTTTGATCCCCTCAGATGTAAATGCTTATCCCCCCTAAGGGTACTTGTATTCGCCTTACCTATATGTCTGGCCTGACCATATGGCCTAGACGTATTGGCAGGGTTGATTGACCCAGACTATAGAGGAGTCATTAAAGTCTTAATACAAAATAATGGGAAAAAGGCTTACCAAATTAAAGCTGGGTAAAGAAGCACACAGTATTTTAGAATGTGCTCTGTTCCCAAAGGTTAAGGAAACTAAGAACTCTAGGACAACGGAAAGAGGAATGTAACGATTTGGGGAGGCAGATCTTGAACACAAACCTCCCACAAAAATAGTTAAAGAGGAAGAAATGATGCCAGACTTAACTTTTGCTCATCATAATAATCATTTGCTCGCAAAAGCTTTTAAGCAAATAACCAATGAGGAAGGAGGACCATTTCCTCCCTTGCCCCCGCCCCCAGAAATGGGTTACTCTATAGGGGAGATGTAGATCCATGTGACAAACCCCAAACTCAAATTGTGATACTAAGAAGTCATAAAGACATTGTACTAGAGATGGACCATGCTCATTTGACAGAGGGGACATTTGGGATTCAGTAAGACCCAATCCCAAATTGTGAATAGGTTTTATTGGCTGTGTATCTATGCTGATATTAAATGGTTTATAAACACTTGTGAACTTTTTTGAATGACCAGTACAAAAATACCTCCTCCTGCCCCTTTACAACATTGGCCTATAATTGATGTTCCTATTTCCTGAATTGACATGGATATAGTTGGACTCTTGGAAACCTATAAATTAGGTAATACAAATATCCTGGTTATTTTGGATTATGCTACCAAATATCCTGAGACTTTTCCTTTAAGGAATAATACCTATCAGTAAATCTTGAAACATTTATTAGCATTTTTTTCTCTAACTGGTTTTCCAAAAGAGATTCTAACTGTCTAACTGATCAAGGTTCCACTTTCATGAGTAAAGTGATGTCCGATTAGATTCTTCAAATTAAGACACTCAGAACCTCAATTTATCACCCCCAGACTGATAGATTAGTTGAAAGGTTCAATCAAACTCATGTAGTTAATTACACACTTTTTGCCAATCACATTACAAAGCATCTTCTTTCTACCATATCCTATATTGCCGATTATTTTTTTTAAACAATTTCCAAGTATTTACCAGTGCTTACAGCCACTTGACATTTCCTCCAATATATAGGGATTCCCACAATCTCTCAGCATCCATTTCAAATTTGGGGTACATGTGGCCATGCAAGTATACACTTCTCAGGTGTTGCAGTTCCGGGCAGAAGAGAGTGAGGTGTTTCAAAGACTCTATTTCTCCATCACATAGTCTACAGTTTGTGTTGGAACTAATTCCTTATCTACATAATGTCATTCTTTTGTGTAGGATGTTCAGTCGGAATCTTAAGAACAAGTCTCAGTGTTTAGGGTTCGGAAATTTAGTCAAGTAGGGTGGAACCACATTGAAGAAGCCCGTTATAGTTTTTGAAAGTGAGTGAATCATGAAGCCTGATCTTTCCATTTCTGTGATTCTACAGTCATCTACCCACAGGATTTGTTTCACGTATGACGGGTTACGATATAGAATCTCAACCGTGACACCCAGCTCAGACAGTAGGGCGAGACAGGATTTCTTCCACAGATTCAGTGTCCAATCTGCCGAAGTATTCAGTCTTAATGATAGGCTTTTCAAATTGAATCGGGCAATCCAATGTTTGCGTTTTACTGAAGAGTAATATAGGTTTCCATTTTACTTTTGCATAGATGGAAAGGAGCCCAATCTCATGTCGGATAATGGTTATGGGCACTGCATTCGGTAGGTGTAGAGCAGTTCACCAACATTTTCCTTCAAGCCAGTCCCAAGTCTTTCATGGTAACCTAAGGTATGCTTCTGCTGCATATGTAATTGCTGGGGTTACCGTCTGGTTGTAAAATTGCACAATTGGAGCAAGATAAAATGTTCCATACTTCCAACCGATTATCATGGCTTGAGATGTCAATTGCTTTAGTTTCCGCTCCAAGTGGTCTTTCCATGTGCTTTCATTCACACTTGCGCTAATCATCGACCCCAGGTATTTGATTGATGGTGTTTCTTGGAGACAGTGCTCATTTATGGACCTTCTCAAGGCTTTTGTTTTCTGTGCACTTCTCTTTTCCAGCACTAATATTTCGGATTTGTTGGGGTTGATTCGTAAGTCGTTTTGGTCTACGTAACTCTGAAGGATATCGAGCTTCTTCTGCAGGTCCCTTTGGGGTTCTGTCTAGTAGCACCAGGTCGTCAGCGTAAAGGAGCCATCCCAACATTTGGCCGTGTATTTTTGGTGAGCAAATTCTAAAGCATATTCTGACGAAATTAGTTGAAGCAGATGGGAAGAACTGGGATGTTATGATACCTTGGGCATTGTTTGCCATCCATAAAACTCCTCGGTCATCCACAGGAATATCTGCCTTTGAATTGTTGTATGGAAGGGAATCTGGTCATGTGCTAGTTATGTTAAGGGAGACTTGGAAAAAAAAAGGGATAGAGCCACTATTCCTTTATCCCAGACTGCTCAAAAACTGAAAGAAGAGATGTCACCTGTAAGGAAAATAGTTCACTTAAATATGGTAAAAGCACAAGAACAACAAAAAGAATGTTATGACCGGAAAGCATTGATGAGATCTTTCTACATAGGGTAAAAAATATTAGTCCTTTTTCCCTCATCTGATTATAAGATGTTACACTTGAAGTACTTGAACCGATGGGTCCTTATCGTTATAAAATATCACAGCCCGGCAGGAAAATTTAAAACACTTATATATCATATTAACCTACTTAAAGAATGGAAAGAACCTATGTATAAAGATGCTTTCATCATGCTAACCAGTCTATTCTCAGAAGAAAATCTGGAAAACCAATAAATCTCCCCTGAATTACCTCAAAATCAGGATTTATTGGATTTTAATACAGCAGTTTCCTGATGTGTTTAGACCAGAACCAAGCAGAGTGAAGGAAGTATACCATTATATACATACTCCTCCAGGAAAGGTTGTGCATCAAAAACCTTACAGAATTCCTGACAGAAGAAAACAAACCATTCAAGGGGAAGTGGAATCTATGTTAAAAGCCAATGTAATTGAACTATCACAAAGTCCAAGAGCCTCCCTGATTGTCCTAGTAGCCAAACCAAATAACTTG
The DNA here is from genome assembly GCF_040938575.1 of Ambystoma mexicanum. NCBI lineage: Eukaryota > Metazoa > Chordata > Amphibia > Caudata > Ambystomatidae > Ambystoma > Ambystoma mexicanum. The sequence goes on along the minus strand of NC_090937.1, from coordinate 727,770,905 downwards.
TGTATGTTCTGTATAGATTTCCAAAATGTAAATGAGGTGTCCCAATTCCATAGCTATCCGATGGCCAAAATTGATGATCTGATTAATTACATTAGGTGATAACAAATACCTTTCCACCGTTGATCTCACAAAAGGGTATTGGCAGGTACCTGTTAATCCAGCTGATGAACCGAGGACTGCATTTTCTACTCCTCTTGGGTTATTTCAATAATTTAAAGTAGTGCCTTTTGGCTTACATGGAGCCCCTTCTACTTTCCAGAGATTGATTGGATCACATTTTAAGATCTTTATAATGTTTCTGTGGGGTTTATATTGATGGCATCATTATGTATAGCAAAACCTGGCTGTGCACATGTTCCATTTGTATCAAGTCACTATAGCTTTGTGAAAAGCAAGATTAATCGCTAACCCAAATAAATTTCACCTGGCTAAATCAGTGGTAATATACATGAGTTTCTTTGTTGGGAATGAATTAGTACAACCCCTGCAGGATAAAGTGGAAGCCACAATGAGAACTTCCCCTCCTAAAACAAAATAAGGAGTTACATGCCTTTTTGGATCTTTTTGGCTACTATCGAAGGTTTATTCCAAAGTTGTCTGCCATTGATGGTCCTCTTACTGATAAACTTAAGAATGAAGCCTCTCAGACTACAGTGGTTAACGGAGGATAAAACGTGTTTTGGTAAATTGAAACCGATATTGCGTAGCAAACCTGTTTTGAAAGTAGCTGACTGCAATCAACCCTTTATTTTGCAAACAGACACTTCCCACATTGGCTTAGGAGCAGTGTAACCCAATTACATGAAGGGATAGAACATCCAATCCTCTATATAAGTCGAAAACAGTTTGATCTGGAAAATAATGATGCCACTTTAGAGTTGGAAGCCCTTGCCATCAAATGGGCAATAACCTATTTGAAATACTATATGACGGGAAGAAAATTCAAGTTAGTCATTGATCATGCCCCATTGAAATGGTTAAGTTTGAGAAAAGATACAAACCCTGTAGTCATGCGCTAGTTTTACCAATACGCCCGTACCCTTTCCTCCATCCTTTGAGGGCATCCCCCGACATGGGGATGGTATGCAAGCTTTGGCAGTGAAAAATATTACTTCCCCTTTAAATTTAGTACAGCCCCTAATACCCCACCCCAGGGCGCCTCACCTCAGTCCCTTTTTCCGCATGGACGGTGTTGGACCTGGCAGCTAGGCGCAGAGACGTTTTCAACTTTTGCGTGCTACCAGTTCTTTGTTTTTTTTTTTAAACATTTCTTTATTGATGGTCTCAACAGTTACAGCAGCATTCAATTAACGCAATATATGGTCCTTCATATAACAATATTTCAACCAGACGTTTAAGAATCTACAGCTTACATAGTTGTTTCATTGTCCGAGAGCATATCGCATAGGTACGCCCTGAAAGGGCCCCAAATGTCTTTAGGTCGGCTCGTGCTTGGTAAAGTTAGCACGTATTGTTCCTCACATTCATTGATATAAGTTCACGTAAATAAGTGTTCATGGTGGGGGGTTTGGGCTTTTCCATACTTGTAATACACATTTCTTGGCAATAATACATGATACATTGAACAGTCTTCTAACTTTTTCAGAGCATTTCCCAATATCCCCAAACAAGTATTTTTGTGGGGTCAGACATGGGGAAATCTGCGTGATGTCTGTCAACATGGTTGCAACCTTCTCCCAAAATCTTGCCACGATCGGGCATTCCCAATACATATGATAGGATCCCGCCTGGGGGGTCCCGCATTTGGGGCAGTTGCCTGGATCATCAGGTGTACATTTAGCGATTTTGGCAGGGGTGTAGTGCAATCTATTAAGGTTTTAAACTGTATTTTTGGCGAAATCCCGCTTTGAGGGACACCCTTTTTGTAAGTGCACAATATCTTTCCCATTTGTCTTCAGGTATCTGCATTCTCATATCCACTTCCCATTTCTCTTTCACTCGATTGGACGTGGGGGTGTGGGTTTGGATTGTTTTATATAATTTAGAGATTCCCAGTCCTCCTCGGGTTGTAACTAATTGTATGCATGGGTGGGAGGGAGGTTCATCAGGGAAGGATGGCCACCGCGCTTGATATGTGGATCTCATCCAGTAGTATTGCAATTTACGGAGCGGACCTCCTCCCACACCCCTAGTGAATACTGCAAGGGTTATGAACTTCCCATCTATGAACATGTCTCCCACTCTCATCTCCATATCGGGGTCCCAGGCCTCCTGTATACTGGTATCGAATGTAGGGGGAACATTTGAGTATTTCCATAGCAGAATTTCAGGGTGTATGGAAGTTCTATTTTCAACTTTTTATATATAGCCCCCCAGGCCCTTACGGTGCAGCTCACAGGGTCAAAATCACAGGAATCCCTGTGTCTCGTGTCAAATATATTGGATCTTATGTTTGTGGGTACAGTGGTGTATTCCTCTATCCACGTGTGGGGTGAGTTGTCCTCTTCATCGTACCAGTGTTTCGCAAACTGTGCTTGAGCCACCGTGCAGTAGAGCTCAAAATCTGGTGCTGCTATTCCCCCTGTTTCGTACGGTTCTGTCAACTTTTCCCAGCATATCCTGGCCACCTTGCCGTTCCACAGAAATGACACTACCATGGATCGCAATCTGGAGAAGAATTCCTTTCCTGAATTCCTTTCCTGATCTCTCTCCGCGGCAGGGGCCTCCCCCTCTGGAACAGCCTTCCTGCCTCCCTGAAACTTGAGGAGAACCATCTCCGGTTCCGGAAGCACCTCAAAACCTTCCTCTTTGCTTCTGCTTTCTCTCTCCCTCTCCCCTGCTGAACAGCTAATACCCTTCACTGAAACTGCACTGATTCTGCAACTGGACCACTCTTAACGGCCTCGGTCCTGGGCCCAGCCACTCTCCACTTGCACTGATGCACTGGAACCCCTCTGCACTGCGGGACTGTCTCTGTATCTCTACAGCCCCCCCCCCCCTTTCCCAGCACTTGTTCTGCACTTACCTTGCACTTGCCACCAGCTGGCCCTATCTATTTATTACTTTACGCCACTTACCTTGTACTGCACTTCCCCCCTCCCCTTCCCCTTGCACTTTTCCCCCTCCCCCACCCCTGCACTTGCGCGATCTGAATGACACCTGGCCTAGTAGGATCGTTGTCTGTCTCCCCTTGTTCCTCCCCTCCCTGCCTCGTCGCGCCTTGAAACACCTGTGTATAGGCGCGTCACAAATGCCATATCATATCATATATCATATCATATAGGAATATTTACAAATAAGTATAGTAGCTTGGGGAGTACAATCATTTTGAGAATGGCGATTCTACCGTGTAATGAGATTGGGAGATGCCCCCAGACCTGTATCTTGGTACTGAGTATTTGTAGCGCCTGGTCATGGTTATCAGAGTATAGGGTCTGCCTGCTGTTTGAAACCAGTACTCCCAGGTATCTGATGTGTCGCTCCGACCACTTAAGGCTGCATGTCTGGGCAGGGCGATTTGTAGAGCGGGTGAGCGGGAACATTTCTGACTTAGTATTGTTCACCGTATATCCAGAGTATTTTGCGAATTCACTAATGTCTGCCATGATGTGGGCTATGTTTTTGTCTGGCTCGCGTACATACAATAGTGTATTGTCCGCATACAATGATATTACCTGGGTGGCTCCTTTCAGCATTATACCTTTGTTTACATGCCGCAACCGCACCGCTGCTGCCATGGGTTCTATTGTTAAGGCAAAAAGGATAGGGGGAAAAAGGGCACCCCTGTCTGGTGCCTCTGCCCAACTCAAACAGGTCGGATATAATTCTATTCGTGCACACCCTTGCACCCGGGGCAGTGTATAGCACTCTAACAAATTTAATGAAATAGGGGCCCATCCCAAACGACTCACCAGGAAGAGGTACTCCCACGAAACTGAATCAAACGCTTTCTCGGCGTCTAGGGACACCGCTACTGCTTGTTTATTCAGATTTATTTGTGACATTATGCCTAACAGCCTGTGCAGATTCAAGGCAGTGGACCTTTGGGGAATGAACCCACTTTGGTCCGGGTGAACCAGCATGGGCATTAAGGGTAATACGCGATTTGCTAGCACCTTCGCAAAGATTTTGCATCTACATTTATCAGGAAGACGTATCCTGTGGCGGGCGTCGGGGTTTAGGCAATACTGTGATTATAGCTTCTCGCATTGTCGGGGGCAATATTTGTTTTCCCAGGGCCTCTTCCCACACCTCTAACAGCACGGGGACCAGTTCCTCCCGAAATTCTTTGTAAAATTCAGCCCCCAGACCATCCGAGCCCGGTGCCTTGCCAGATCTGAGCTCTTTAATTGCCTCTGTGAGCTCCTCTGCCGTGACAGGTTGTTCCAGCAGCAATCTGCTTTCCTTTGGGAGTTTAGGGAGATTCAACATAGCTAGGTAGTTTTTAGTCTCAGCAGGGGATTTCCTATCCTTGTTCGTATACAGATTTTTGTAGAATTTAACAAATTCGTCATTTATACCCTGTTCGCTCGTTATTATCTCATTTTGTGCCGTTTGGATCATAGCGATCGGGGTAATTTGTTTCTCATGTTTTACCAGGTTGGCCAGCATTTTCCCTGCCTTGTTACCCTCCCCGTATCTGTGAGCCTGGGTAGGGGCTGCTATATATTGCACTTCCCTAGCTGCCAGCTGGTCAAAATCTCTAAGGGACTTGTGGATTTCCGCCAGAGTGTCCCCACTATGTGTGTGGCCATAGGTTTCCTCCAATGTATTCAGGTTCCTCTCTACCCTTTCCAATTCACAGCGTACTCCCTTCAGCAGACCAGCAGTCTTGGACAGCAGTGCCCCCCTGACCCAGACTTTAAAAGCCTCCCACACTGATGATATGTGATCTACAGACCCAACGTTGTCCGTGAAAAAATTGGCAATTTCAATATGCAGAGTTTCAACTACATTTGGGTCTTTCAATATGTCTCTAGGCATTCTCCATCTCCTTGTTGGTCTAGGGGCATCTTTCAAAGTGATCTCCAGCACCACCGGGGATTGATCCGATAGTGTGCGAGGAAGGATTTCGCAGTTTTGTAGGGCGTGTGCTAAATTTGAGGATACAAACCAATAATCTATGCGCGACTCACTGTTGTGTACAGAAGAATAAAATGTAAACCGCCTATCGACCGGATGGAGCACCCTCCAGGCGTCCTGTAGGGACAGTTGCGAAATTATCTGCTTCAAAGTTAGTGCCGCCCGAGGAGGTGGTCTAGTTACCTTGACGCATCTATCCAAGGCCTGGTCTAATACAACATTGAAGTCCCCACCCCAAAGAACAGTGGTTGCATCATATTTGGCGAGCAAATCGAGCATTTGTAAATAAAAATCAGGGTCGTCTAGATTGGGTCCATAGGTGTTTAACAAGGTTATATGCTTCCCCGCTAGTTCCCCCCCCACACCATTACATACCTTCCCACCGGATCCACCCGGTGTCCCTTGGTTATAAAGCCCAACGAGCTATGTATAAGGGTGCAAACCCCCCTAGACTGTGATGAATAGTCCGTGTAATAGCGCAATTTGCCCCATTTGGCCAGTATTCTCTCATTGACCAGGCCCTGTGTATGTGTTTCTTGCAACATTAAGATTTGAGGCCCATGCCTATTAACATAATTACTGACCTTCCTAACTTTCATTGGATTATTAAGGCCTCAGACGTTCCATGACATTAATCTTATCCGTAGTCCGTCTCCCATTTGGTGTGTGCATCCATCGTACTTGTACAGAAGTCACCTTGTGTAACCCAGTAACCAGCCTTTGAATAGCGGCATTGTCTGCGAGACCATATTTCAATTAACCTACAACATCCATCAATACAAACTTTCCCACCAGGCACAAACTCGTCTAGGTGGTCGCGATACCGAAAAACATCCCCACATCCCCTATCCCCCCTCCACCCACATCATCCACCCCAACTTGACGATGAACCCCAGTAACCGTTAAGAACATTCCTGAGGGTGCTTGGTTGCAGTCACGAGGCCACCCGGCCGGGCTCACGACCCGGTGTAGATTACTTGGAGCCCCCACGGGGCCGACCACCTCCGAAACCTCAAATATTACTTGCATTTGCCGGGCTATTCAGCCAAGATTCAGTCCTCCACTGCAGGCGGGCGTCTTCCATTCTGATCCGGTCCTCGGCCCCGCGGGGGCAGCGGAATAGTGGTTTCCACATAGGCTTGGGCTGCAGCAGGATTTTCAAAGAAGTGCGCCCTTCCTCCATATTGGATTCTCAATTTAGCCGGGAATATCAGTGCATACGGGACCTGCTGCGCTCTCAGAAGTTTTTTGACTGGCTCATACGATCTTCGGCTGGCCTGAACCCCAGTGGCAAAGTCCGGGTAGATGTGTATGCGACTGTCCTCATACTGCAGCGTGCCAAGTTCTCTTGCCTTCCGAAGGACCGTATCTCTGTCCCTGTAGTTGAGCATTCTTGCGATAATTGTGCGGGGCGGTTCCCCAGGCTTCGGTACCGGAGCCAGCGTTCGATGTGCACGCTCAATCAGGAAGTGTTCTGAAAAGGAGTCCACTCCAAACAGGGTTTTGAAGAGGGCTTCCACCCGTATTTCCATTTTGTCTCTACCAAATGACTCTGGGACACCAACGATGCGCACGTTATTTCTTCTCGAGCGCGATTCCAGGTCTTCGCACTTGTTTTGTAATTTGTTCAAGCTGTCTTTTAGCTGGGCAATTTCCTGGTCATGACGAGCAACCGTGTCCTCGGTAGTACCAATTCTGTTCTCCGCCTCCGTTAGTCTCTGGTCATGTTTGTCAGCTCTAGTCTTCAATGTGCCAATGGTCGTTACGATGTCATCCAGCTTCATATTCAGCAATAGGAAACCGTTTTGGACTATGTTAGTCAAGTACTCAACCTTGTCCTCTCCCTCTACACTGGGCACAGGGCTAGCCGTCAATGGTGGTTCAAGTTCACTGCTTCCCGCCTGGCAGCTAGTGTATGAGTCCATCGGTCCTTTCTTTTTGGAGCTCGCTCCCTCCGCCATCTTGTCTTGCTTCCTCGTGTTTCCCATGGCCTTGGAGTCTCTTGGCGGTCTGTTCCGGCCAAACTGAGGGGATATTGTTCTTCGCCGTAGTTTGGGGCCGTAGGAATATGAAGTTATTACCTACTACTCTGTATCGTCGGGCCACCGCACCTCAGTCACGGCCCTCCGCCATGTCCAGTACATGCGTCTATCTTGCCTCTGCAGCCATGGGTCCCTCAAGCGCGGGGGGGCTTCACCTCTCCAGCTCTCGGCCAGGCGGCGCACCGGGAACAGTCCTCCCCCAGCAACTGCAGCGCCGACCCTGTCCCTCTGTGTCCGGATCGTTTTCGGATTTTGAAGGGCCTTGTGTCTACCTTCGTAACCGCTGGCCCTCGGGTCTTCACCTCTCCAGCGCTCGGTCACGTCACCTCGGGCAGGCGGCGTATGGGGAGTGGTTCTTTTTGAGCCTCTGTAGCGCCGATCCGGCCCCACTGTGTTCGGATCGTTCTCGAATATCCAAGCAAGGGAGTATAGGCCGACCAGCTCGGGGCGGGCCGACGCAGTCTTGGTCCGTGCTCGCTACCTCCTTGTAGGCCTTCCTCTCTATGCCCCCAGCAGATGGAGCGTCAGCGGCTCAGCGCCGCAATGTCCTGGTTCCGGGGATCGGCGCGCTCCACCGCTCCTCCCCGCTGTGAACACCAGGTCTCGTAACTCCTCAGCCCAGGCACCTATCCCTTCAGGATTTCTCATATGGGTGCTTCAACACCCACGGCACGTCTCGGTGTGGTCGGTATCCCGCAGCGTGCTCCGAATCAGGTTTTTTTTCATATAACGGATGATTCTCGGGCTGGAGCGCTCGAATCAGGCAGCCATGTTTGCCGTGCGCAACAGCGCCCCCCAGTTCTTTGTTTTTTAAAAATCTTCTTCACCTCCCTTCCGTACCTTGCCTCCCCCAGCGCATATCGGCTGCAGGGGCCTTCACGAGATGCGCATCCTGTGCTCGCTCATTCCTGACCTCGGACCTCCATGCGCTCTGTTTTGAGTGCCTGTGGCCCACCACCACTGGGGTGTGCGGCTTGCAGCATTCTCGGTCACCGGACCTTGAAGAATTGTCTTTCCTGCTGGAGGGAGATCTTACATTCTGCTCTTACAGGACATCTTAAAAATGTTGTCTCCAGGACCCCACGTCAAGACAAGGTAGGCCCTTTGTTTAGCAAGGCTCCTCAGCACAGAGACTCCTTCCTGGGGGTTTCCACTGGGAAGGAGACCTTGGAGATTCTGGTTCTGGCAGACCCAAGGCCGTTAGGGCTACCGGCTCCCAAGCTGAGGGACCCAGGGGCTCTTCTGGGCAGTTCATGGAGGGATGATCCAGTTTGTCATCCTCTCCTGCCCCAGTGGGTGAAGGATTGTCTTGTTCTACCTCCAGGAGTCTGTTCGAAGCACGATCCAAGACGACTACCGGCTCCAAAGCTGAGGGCGCCCAGCCTACTGTCATGACCACTGTGAGGGAGCAAAAGTTGTGCCACAAGCAGGCTCCCACCAGAACCCTGAGGGCCTTAAAACCACTGCAAAAGGGCTCCTGGAGCCAGTCCTGGAGCCTTTGGCCCCAGGCTCATGTGTAGGAAGGAAGGGCTGTTCAAACTAGGTCCCATTTATGTACATTATGTACATGGGCCTTTAAATCCAACATGGAAGCACCCACACAGTCTAGTTCTAAGAACCAAGCCATGCGGTCTAGTGTTTTGGGTGTGGCAGGCCTGGAACTATTTTCCCTGGTACTACTTTACCTGGGCTATATAAACCACACCCTGACTGCAGAACATGCTTTGTGTTATTCTGCAACCAGCAGCGTGACGCCCGCCGTGTCCAGCTCCTGGTCTTCAGCATCTTCCTGTGATCCTGCAAGAACAAGATTATTCCGTTTTACCTGAGAAAACACCATCCAGCACTCAACATCTCAACTGGGCTGCAATCTGTGGAAACCGAGAGCAGAAAAAACATCACTCACCTGTGATTACTAGCTTAAGGACTTCCGGCGAACCGCTACCACAGCTGCTGTTCAAACATTTCGACCTGCAATAACGAGAAAGAGAAAAACAATATTAGAACGGGCGCTTCCAAAACATCGAATTCCATCAGTCTTACCTGAATTCCATCGCGCTACGCCACACTTCCATCCGGAGCACCACAGCAACATCTGCAAAGGAAAAGAGACATATTCAGGTTCGCTTTCAATATTAAACAACCGCACAGCGCTATACTACCTTAACAGATTCCGGGGGCCTGTTTTTCATCGCGCTCTCATTCACTCGCAGCACCACAGCGGCCTGTGAGGAGAAGAAGAAGAAAACACAGGTTATTTATTATTATTTATTTATTCACATTTATAGAGCGCACAACAGCCCGTAAGCAACGTGGCACTTGTTACATGCAAGATTAGCTTAGTTACATAACATGACGACCATTTAGCAATTTGTTACATGAGCTGTTGCTAAGTTACATATCCATGGTCAGGTTTCGCGCTTGTTACAGCGGCGCTAGTTACAGTGGAAGGTGGTGAGTTAATTGAATAGAGAGGTTTTCAGATTCTTCCGAAAGGTGAGTAGCGAGGTTTCTGCTCGAAGGGAAGTGGGGAGGGCGTTCCATAGCTTGGGGGCTAAATAGGGGAAGCCTATCCCTCCAGCCTTCTCTTTGTTGATGCGTGGGATGGTGAGTTGGTTAGAATAGAGGGATCTGATGGGTCTAACTGATGTGGCTTTCGTGAGAGTTTCAGCGAGATAGGCCAGGGCTGTATTGTTTATGCATTTGTGGGCTGTGGTGAGAATTTTAAATGTAATGCGGTCCTTGACTGGGAGCCAATGTGCTGCTTGTCTTGCTTGGGTGATAAGGTCCCTTCTAGGGATACCTAGGGCTGCCCTGAGTGCATTGTTTTGTGTGGTCTGTAACTTATTCAAGTTATTTCTGAACGTGCCTGCAAGGAGTGAGTTGCAATAGTCTAGCTTCGCGCCTATAGTGGCCCTGGCGATCGATAGACAGTTTGGCTTGGTTAGGAAGGGTTTGATGGCGTTTAAGAGTTTGATGCTTAAGGCAGAGGCTGAGGCTATGGGGTTGACTTGCTTATTCATAGAAAGCGTGGTGTCGAGGTGGACACCGAGAGTCTTGACAGACTGTAGGACGGGGATGATGGTATTGTCTATGTTAAAGCTGGAGTAGGTGTCCTTTAAGTTTGTCAATGTTGTTTTTTGGCCTAAGATGAGAATCTTGGTCTTGTCTCCATTGGGGCATAGACCTGGATTGTGGTGTAGGTTAAGTTCAGAGCCGTGGCATCGGTGTCTTAAGAGCCCGAAGTACTTGGGTATCGTCTGCATAGTTGGTATATGCGATCCCATGTGCATCTAGTTTGTTAAAGAGAGGTTTTGTAAAAAGATTATAGAGAGTGGGTGCTGTACACAAACCCTGTGGTACTTCACAGTGAACTCTGGTGGGTGCTGCATTAGCTATGTCCAGGAACACTTTCATCACTCTTCCTTCAAGGAAGGATGTAATCCAGGACGTTGCTTGTTTGGAAAATTGGGCTGCTTGGCTAAGGTGAGTGGTGAGAATGTTGTGGTCGACGAGGTCGAACATGGCTGATAGGTCTAATAGGCGAAGGAGGGCTGGTTTACCTTTATCTATGATTTGGGTGATTTGATTTTTTAGGTCCAGTAATGCAGTTTCTGTACCATGCCCTTTGCGAAAACCAGACTATCTTTTTCCGAGGACTGCGTTCGTCTCAAGGTAGTGTTGGATTTGCATGTGGGCTGCTTTGTCCAGAAGTTTAACAAAGAAAGGCACAGTAGTTATAGGTCTATAGTTGTTTGGATGAGAAGGATCTAGAGACTTTTTTTTAGAAGAGGGCGCACCTATCCTTCTTTGAGGCTGTTCGGGACAATGCCAGACTTGAAGGAGGCATTGATGAATGCTGCGAGGATAGGGGCAAGTTCCTTGGCGCAGTCTTTTACAATCTTAGGAGGGCAGATGTCCCCTTTACAAAGAGAGGGTTTGAGTTGTTTGAGGAGATCTATGTTAGGCAGAAACCTGTGCAGTTCCCTTGGGGACCACTGCAAAAGATTTAGGACAACAGGTGTTGGCAGTAAACCCACTTGGTAGTAGTCTGTACCACCCAGATTTACCTGGTAGCTGTGACTGAGCAGTCAGACTTCCCTCAAGAAGAGTTAGGCAGTATGCAAAGTATACACAATAGGCACTCAGACACAATAGCACAAGCAAACACTGACCAGAGCTTTGGTATCAAGGTATATCATTATTTATTTAAAACACACTGATTGAAACACTCCAGCACTATTATTGTAAATCACTCTCAACACAGTTACTATTATTATATATACATCCCTTATTCCTTATCAGACAAGTCTTAGTTAACACCACTTATTTCCAGACAGAGGTGAGCGCTTAACTATAGATGGCACTCCAATAAGTTAACGAAAAAGGGAGGGAAAAAGGCAGAATGTAGGAAAATACACCACACTAATACTTAGGAACTCTTAAGCAAGGCAGGAAAGTCAAAAGTTACTTGTGAGCCAAAGTCCATAGGCCGGGCCCACTCTTGGAGAGGGCAGGGCACAAATGCACCCAAGATCACACAATGACAACAGGCTTAAAAAGTCTTGCAGGGAGTTCAGAAAGGTTTTAGTTAGGCTCAGAAAAGTTTAGCCAGGGTGTCCCAGGCTAACCCAGGTTCGAAAGCCGGGGGTTAAATCTACCCCATACAGTCGGTTGCAAGGGAAGCCAGACGGAACACGGTACCGTATGTGGAAAGGATCCTCTAGCGGGGGCAGTTGTTCCTGGCAGCGGGTGCAAGTCGCGGCGTCATCCAGAGGAAGAGAAGATCTCGACGTGGAGGAAAGATGAAGGTCGTTGCACTGCCAGGGAAGAAACCAGCCGTGGAGTTTTCCGGTTAAAGGTACTACCCTTTGATTCGCGGTAGTGGTAAAACGTGGTATCCCGGTGGCCAGGGTGCTTGGCACAGGCAAGGCAGCCACGAGATGCTCCAGGAAGCGAAAAAGGAAGCAGACTGGTTATCCCCACCAGTCGAAGGAAGAAGACTCTCCGGGCTGGAGATCTCCTCTGTCGTTGGGAAAAGTGGTGAGACGGTTCAGCAGGGCTCCACCGGTGGTGTCGTCGTAGCAGGTCGGCCCAGCTTCTCCCTCGTCGGATTCTTAGGTCCTGTGGCGACTTCTCAAGTTCCAGTGCCCAAAGCCCTGCTTTTATGCAGAAAACCCCCATTCACTCAGCCTAGCTGTCACTCAAACATGCTAAGTGGTGAGCCGGCCGGCTCACCACTTGGGCCAATCAGGACGGAGTGCGACTTGAGTTGCCTAGGTAACTCAGTCCAGGGTGCCTAAATCAAATCCCCCTCCACCCCTCCTAAGTACCCCAGACAGAGTGGCACCACTTTGGAGGGCTTCTGTGGAGAAGCCCGCCAAAAAGTGGAACAAAGGGCTCAACTTGGGTTGGAGTCACAGAAGCGAACACAAATGCCATTTTAGAACCGATTTCTGGCAAAAAATACCAACCGGAGAATTAATATTAAATAAATAAACCGGCGGTATGTTCGAGGCTATAGGAATTAAATAATTAAAGTTGGTAGCCTCGAACAATGGGAAATCCCATAGAGATATATTCGCGGTCGAATATAAAAAGTAGTATCCACTGCCACCAGCCAAAACTCGATCAGGGGGGATAGAGACGTGCCCCCTCGACTAACATACCGCGGGGCAATCGAATTGCCCCGGCCAGTACGTCCACAATATGATGGTTTGTACTGGTGCTGTTCAGAATTTGAGACTAGTAAAGTCAATGGTACTGGTCGGTGCTGTAGCCATGGCCTGTGTAGCCGGGTTAAGGTTGCATAAGGAATTGTAGTGGGACTGGATTTTCTTTTGGAGGAGGTTTATTTTATTTAGCATGGCAGCTTGAATGCTGTTGCACCAGGCTTCGTCTTTAATGATTTCATCTGTGTTCGGTGGCTGCGTGGTGAGTTCCTTAAATATTGTAAATAACTCTTTAGATTGTGAGTTTGCATTGGAGATGCGTTTGTTGAAAGCGTTGGATTTTGCAATGAAGATGGCTTCTTTGTAAGATTTTGCCAGTGATTTGAATTTGTTTCTGGAGGAATCACAGGGATTGGATTGCCATGTTTTAAGGGCAATACGCTTGTTGGCGCGCATGATTTGCAGTTCGTCTGTGAACCATGAATTGGCATGAATTTTTTTTTTTCCTTTTTTCTTTCTAGAGGTGCTACAGTGTTGATTGCATTCGCGAGAGTGTCATTAAGTATATCTGCCAGAATGTTAGGGTCTTGTGAGTAGGGAGGTGCTAGGCAGGGAATGTTGAGGTGTGGTGCTGTGAGTTTTTTGGAGCTTCTAGCTATAGTGGGTGGTGCAGATATGGTGCTTTTGGGGCTGGATGTGGTGGGGATGGAAAATTGGAGGCAATGGTGGTCTGTCCACGGTTAAGCGCGGTTGGACATGAGTGTTCATTTTCAATTATGGTCTGCAATCCAGTCAAGGGTGCGACCTTTGGTGTGGGTGGGGCTATGTTTTTTTTGGGTGAATCCTAGGTCTGTGAAATCCTTAAGGAGTGCGCTAGCTGCCTTATCTCTGGGATCATTAAGACCTAGATTGAAATCTCCTAGGATGAGTGTTTTGGTGTTTTTTTTAGATTACTGCTAAGAAGGTGGGTGATGTGTCCCTGGAAGTTAGTCTGTGGTCCTGGTGGTCTATAGAGGAGGTGAAGATTAATGGTATTGGTGGGTGAGAGGGCGTCAACCTCTGTTGGGAGTGTTGTGGACCTTATGGGGATTTTCTCTTTGTAGATTAGTGCAACCCCCACCCCCCTACTTTAGCGGTCCTGTCCTGTCCGAGTATGGAGTATCCAGGAGGAAGGGCTAGGGTGATGGAGGGGCCAGAGGTCTTGTGAAGCCATGTTTCCGTGGTGCAGAGGATGTCTAGGTCTTCACTGAGTAGAGGATCATTGACTTCTAGTGCATGGGCAGTAAGTGAGCGGATATTGAGTAAGGCACATTTGATGGGGGCGGATTGTTTTTTTTTTTTTACTGACTCTGACGTGGAGTTGCAAAGTGTGGGTAGGTGAGGGAAGCTTAGGGTGATTGGCGAAAGTAGAAGGCTGTCTGAGTTTGGTTCTATGAACACGTGAGCAGGATGAGTGGGGGAGTTGTCTGGCTGCTGAGCGTGAGCCTAGTGTGGAGTTTCTGAGGACAGAGTGGGCTGGGAGGGTGTGAATGCGCATAGGCAGTGTCCGCCTTCTGAGTCTAAGAAGTCTGGTGGGGGGGGGTTGGGTGAGTGCGTGTACTGTTGTGGTTCCATGGTGGCATGATGATGAGAGTGCATGGTAGTAGAGAGAATCTGATGTGAAATTTGGAGGTACAGAACAACAGACAGGCAGATCAGTGTGACGTCTTATGGTAAAGGTACGCATGCGCGAGCCTCGTTTCGGGCCGCGCATGCGCATTTGTAATAAAGACGGTCCGTGCGGCAGTTGCCGCCGGGACACTGGAAAGCACGGACGTATGTCTCCTGTCTCAGTGACTGTGTGCGTGTGTGTGCGAGTACAGGGTGGCCCGAGGCACAGGCTCGCCCATCACATTGGCGACGAGGCGGGATCCAATGGAGGGAGCGGTTTGACACGCGCAAGTGTGTCAATCACTGGCATTTCCTCATTGCGCACCCCGAACCTGACGCGAGCGATGGTGGCCATGTTATTTTCAGCATGTAATGCAGTAGCGGCCCGCGAGGGCGCTCGTGCGCTGCCCACGTACTAAGGGATAACAACCCAATTTTTGGAACTTCTGCAGTTCTCCAGCCCAGGAGGACTGCAGTGAAGCCTGTGACCAGAGGGTCATCTAGGTGCTGAAGGACAGCCAGGTGCCTGGGAGGATCATCACTGCAGCAAAGCATCACCACAGCTCATGCATGCAGGTATGTTAGCATCTGTCTAAGTCAGGTTTGCAGCCTCTAACCCTGTTCTGAGGTGCCTGTGCGACCTGTGAAGATGGCGGACAGTGACGGAGAAGCACCTGCGGTGCAGGTGGTGGTGCGCAGACAACGTGGTTCGTTACTGCCAATGCAGGAATTTGACACTTCGGGCCCACCTTCAAAATTGGGCCCAAAATGATAACTGTGGATAAGAAAATTAGACATGTACATCACAGCGACCGGAGAGACCATCCTGCATCTTTTTAGTTCCTCAGGCACGTTTGAGAATGAGATCTCTCCAGTGGGCTCTCAAGACCCTGTGGTCACAGTTCTCAGGAAAGATGTCAGATCTCCTTCAAATTCTGAACAGAGTCTCACTTTGCCTTCAGTGGTGGGCTTATCGGGAAAACATCTTGAAAAGAGAACCTTTTTGGCAACCATGGCCAGAGATAACAGTAGTGACGGACACCTCACTCATAGGGTGGGGAGCTCATACCAGCGATTTGACCATCAGCGGTCATTGGTCTCCATCGGAGTCCAAACTACATATCAACATTTTAGAGCTGAGAGCAATCAGACTAGCGCTGAAGGCTTTCCTTCCGTCTGTACGGGGAAAGAATGTCCTGATAATAACGGACAACAAGTTGGCCATGTACTACCTCAACAAGTAAGGAGGTGTAGGGTCACTACCACTGTGCAGAGAGTCAACGCAGCTCTGGTTTTGTGCAATACGAGGAGTCTCTCTATCGGCAGTGCACCTAGCCAGAGAGAAGAACACGACAGTGGATGCTCTGAGCAGGCAGGGTGCCGTCTCCCACGAGTGGGAACTAGCTCAGGAAGTCCTTCAATAGATATTCACCTTGTGGGGAACCCCTCAAGTGGATCTGTTCGCCACAATTGCCAACAGGAATTGTGAGCTGTACTGCTCCAGGGAATTTCCCCTGAGAGGAGCTCTAGGGGACGCGTTTGTGGTGGACTGGGAATTTCCACTCCTCTACGCGTTTCCTCCAGTCACCTTCATTCCTCATGTAATAAGGAGGTTCCGGAAAGCCATGATCCTTATTGCCCCGGATTGGGCCAGGAGAACGTGGTACCCGGACCTTCTAGACATGTCCATCTGGCTCTCTTTCAGGACAGCTGGAAGCATTGTTTCAAGAGTCCTTGGATCCTTTCAATAGTCTACACTGGCTTCTGTCTTCCTCTTCATCTTCCTTTTCCTATACCGTCCTCTCCTCCTCTGCTTCAGATAGAGCCCCTGTCCATTTTTACGGGAGATCATCTCTCTTTTGGAGATGCAGGCGGGGAGCCGGTTCCTCAGTCAGACAGGGGCTCTGGCTTCTAATCCAGGATTTTTGCGGTACCCAAGAACAACCATGCTGGCCTGAGGGTAGTACTGGACCTGTCATTACTCAACCTATCTTTACCACTCAAATGCTTCAAGATGATTACTCCAGCGCACATAGCTGAGACTCTATGCGCACGGGATTCGGCGTGTTCCCTATACCTCAAAGATGCATACCTTCACGTCCCTATCTACCACCCAAATCAGAAATGTCTGCGCTTCACAATTATGTCGCACCACTTCCAGTACAAGGTGCTGCCTTCAGCCTCAACTCGGCCTCTCGTGTGTTCAGACGCTGATAAACACGGTGGCTGTTCTCCAACTGGAGGGCCATTCCTTGTACCGTTATTTGGACGACTGGCTGATGAGGGCCAGCTTGTCCGAGGGCGTGGTGCACTCCTACCAACAGCTGGCAGTTCTTCACCAGCTGGGGTTCTCCCTCAACCAGCAAATGTCGCAGCTGACTACCGCCCAGGACCTGGTGTTCCTTGGAGTGCGCTGGGACACGACCTTGCAGTGGGTGTTGCCCACGCCCGAGAGGCTCCTCTCCCTCCGCAAGGCGATAGGGCACTTTCTGGCCAATTTGACCACCTCTGCATGGTAGTTCCAGCACCTTCTGGGACTGATGGCGTCTTATGTGATCACGGTATGATACCCCCACCTCAAGATGAAACACTTGCATCTCCACCTCTTAGCCAATTGGGATCAAGCGACTGGGTCGCAGTCTGACAGGATTTCAATTCCCCTTTCCCTCCTCACAGATCTTCACTGGTGGCTGATGGACTGCCATGTGGCAGTGGGATTCCCCCTTTACTGTGCCGGAGCCCACTCTGGTGGTGATGACAGATTCATCGCTTTTGGGTTGGGGGGGCTACCCTGGAGGGCTACTCGATTCATGGTGCATGGACCAGGCCGGAAGTCCTCCTGCATATCAATCTGTTTGAACTCAGAGCGGTGGGCCTGGCGCTCAAGGCTTTTCTGCTGCTCATCGGGGACAAGATGGTTCTGGTCAGGACCTACAACTTCACAACAATGTTTTACTTGAACAAGCAGGGTGGCACCTGTTCCCCATTCACCCCCAAATCCCCATCCCCCTCCTGTGTATGGAGGCACTGTCATTCTGGGAATGGGTCCTGTCAGAGGGGATATGGATTTCCTTGGTCCATCTCCCAGGGGACAGCAATGCAGAGGTGGACAAGTTCGGCTGCTTGGTGTTCAACACCTACAAGTAGGAGTTACATATCAACTCTTTGTTGCCCCTGTTCCAGAGATGGGGTTTTTGGATCTGGACTTATTTGCATCTCCTCTGAATTTAAGTGCCCTCGGTTTGCTTCGCGGCCAGGACAGAGCCAGGGATCTCAGGGGGACGTGTTCCCGCTCTGCTGGCACAGCCGCAGGTGCTATGTGTTTCCCCCTCCTCCATTGCTCCAGCAGATCCTCTGTAAATTCTTTAGCTTCATCCTGATTGCCCCCACTGCCCGTCAAGGGCTTGGTTCTCTGATCTTCTGCAGTTGTGCTCCCAGCGGCCTGTCCATCTTCTGATTCCCCAGCAGGGGCTTCCTGATGCTGCGGGGCGGTGGAGCACCTTAACCCAGCTAGGCTGGCCCTAGCGGCCTGGTCCCTGACCAGCTGATACTGCATCACGCTCAGTTCTCGGAGGACAACAGGGACATCATACAGGAGGCCAGAAGGCTGTCTACGCGATCTCAGTACAAGAGTAACTGGAATAGATTTTGACACTGGGCTCACGACAAGGGGCTGGATCCCCTGACCTGCTCCCTGGATGACGTGCTGGCTTTTTCCGCACATCTCACTCGTTCTGGCGCTCAGGTCAATACCTGCCGCATTTATCTGGCGGCCTTTGAGGCCTACAATAATTCACCAGAGCATGTTTTTTCATCAGCCAACCCAGTGGTTAAGGCCCACCTCAAATGGTTGTCCAGGCTATTTCCTCCGATGCATAGGCTGCATCCGGTCTGGGACCAGAATTTGGTTCTAGCAGTGCAGTGCAAGCCCTTAGAGATGATGGCCTCAGTGGACATCCAGCTGGTGACTCTGAAGGCAGTGTTATTGGTGGCGCTCGCTTCGGCGTGCAGGGTCAACGAGCTGCAAGCGTAGTCATCATGCGAGCCCTTCACCATATTTCGACAGTCATCTTGCACACTCATCCAAACTTCTTGACCAAGGTGCTCTCTCCATTCCATTTGAACCTGGAAATCTTTCTTTCCGAACCCGCATTCGGAGGCCGAAAGGGCCTTGCATTTCTTGGATCTCAAGAGAGTCCTCAAGTTCTATCTCTCTCAAACAAAATCCTTTAGCAAGTCTGAGGCGTTGTTAATCACCTTTGGGGGCACATTTCCTGGCAACAAGGTTTCCAAAGCTTCTATCGCCCGTTGGTTGGTCCAGGCCATTGCGGAGGCGTATACGGCCATGTGCAAACTGGTTCCTGCAGGGATTCATGCCCATGCAGTCAGTTATGCCACGGCTGTCGCGTCTCAGAGACATGCTTCTTGGGATGTCATCTGCAGGGCAGTACTTGGGCCCCTTCAGCGTTCTGTAAGCACTATTACCTGGATACCTGCTCCAGGCGAGATGCAGAGTTTGGCCAGGCGGTTCTGAAGAACCTTTTTACTTCGTCTTAAATATGAGGCAGGTTGTCACAGGTTCACCCTATGGTCTTGTTCGGTGGAATCACCCACAAGAATGGAGGAAAGGGTACGGTACGGGACGATTGAGTAATAAAAGTTACTCACTGTTATGACCAGAGTACTCATAGTCTTTAGTCCCCTTTCTTCCATACGTCCCACCCATCTTCCCCCGCTTGTTTGCCACGAGCTAAAATATTCAGCATAGCCAGGTATTAAAGCGTCTGATGTGTTAAAAGGGGACTGAGGTGAGGCGCCAGAGGGCAATGCCCTTGCGCGCTGTACTAAATTTAAAGCGGAAACTCAATTTGTCGCTCCAAAGGTTCCGGTAACGTCCCCATGTGTGGGGGATGCCCCAAAGGATGGAGGAAAGTGGAGTAAGGACTATGAGTACTCTACTCACTACAGTGAGTAACTTTAATTTAGACTTACAGCCGTATTGTCTTATAGTGGAACAGCAGAAAGGTAAAGAACAAGGGAATGTTGATTTCCCTTCTCGGTTCCACTTGGAGGCTGAGAAAACCAGTGGCATTTGGGGAAGGGTATGTGAAGAATCTGATGGGATTCTCCCCAGGAACCTGGCCTGGGACCCTCCTCATATGGACAGTGTAGGGAAGGCATGGTATCACAAGTATGACACTGACACAATGGATGACATTTGGAAACCCTTTATTGAAAATGTTGGGGTTGGAGAAACTCCTGTGTTGCCCTATAACTAAGATAGGAGTAGTCTCAACCATCAAATGATAAACAAAACAGTCCTAGTGGAGGTAGTCAAATCAAAATGGTCTATGCTAACAAAACCTAATGCCTGCCCTATTTCTTGTACAAAAAGTGTAAAAAAGAGAAATGTATGGACAGGAAAAATCAGTGTTCAAAAGAATAAAAGTTGTTGAACCAGGAATTCCAAGATGGCCGCGCTGCTCTAAGGTCCGTGACTCCTGGGCTCCTGACCTGCAAACGCTAAACTCCACTCTTTCAGCGGCACCTGCCCTCCCCGGCAGCCCTCAGTGTCGCTGCAGAGAGGTCCAGCATTTCGGCCCAGTGCGCCGCGGCCTGCTTCGGACTGCCCTTGGATCGAGATGCTGGCAGAGCAGCAAGTCCGATGCAGGTTGCTGCGACTTCTGGCGCCCCTCCAGCTTCAGCGGACCCGGTGGGCCTGGCGAGGACGGGCACTTGGGGGCCTCATATTCCCCCCATATCCCACTCAGAGGAACTGTGAAGAGCCGCTATCCCACTGGGGACCGAAGGTACGGGGAGTGTGTTGGGGGGGGTTGAGTGGGGTGCTTGTGTCGGGGCCCGGCCCCCCCCCCTCGCCCTGGTGGGGAGCCCGCTCGGTGGGGGTGTGAGAGGACCCACTAGGTCTCAGGGCCTGCGCCGCAGCGAAAAGTCCACCACCACATCAGAACTGTCCGTGAGACGGTGGGAGCGTTCGGTTCCCGTCTCATGCTGCACGCCCTGGGCGCTTCCGGGGGGGGACTGGCAAAGGCACAAGAACGTTGACCACTGGGGGTGTTTCTACAGCACGCCCCCTGGTGCACCATAGAATTATCTGAACATACCCCCGGGCGTTCTCTGGGATATGCTGTAATCTCCACACTGGATGCTGGACATTGGCCCCTGGCGGATTTGGGGAGGGGCGGAGCCCAGCGGGAGTGGGGGGGCACAGGCTATCAGTCTGGCAGCTGGCTGGTCCACCTACAAGATCTTACGTAGCTGGAGGCGGTGTGGGCCTGTCACTGAGACCACATTGATTTAGCTTGAGTGTCACTACATCGGTCCCTCCCGCCTCCCTTGGCACCCCCCAGCCACAGCAAAAGCCCTCTTGCCATCCCTACGGCCTTGCCGCTCGATAGACCATACATCCAAAGGACAGCCACCAGCATATAGAATGAGGCAGCTGGGAATGTCAAGGAACAGAGGGAAAGACGTGCCGGCCCACTTGAAGGGATCTAAAAGGGAAATGGATGGCCCCCTTTCGAAGATGTGGGCGAAAGATCTCGAGACAACTGAGGCCCAAGAGAGTGGGGAATGGTCCCATGAGCATCCCGTTTCCTCCGGCCAGGGTGAGCAGTACAGGCCTGTGTCCCAGGCAATGCTCACCCAATTCATGGGTGAGTTGGTTGACAAGATCATGGCTGCGGGGTAAATGCAGATGGACAAGCTGCGAGAAGATCTGGTGGAAGGTCTAAGAGAAATTAAACGGGATATTAACAAAGTGGAGGAGAGAGTCAACACTAATGAGAAGGCTATCCAAGAGCTCACAGAAGATGCAAGGAAAGTCGACAATCTCTTGGAAACGCTGGCTGCCGCTACGCAGAATCTCGAGTTACAGGCTCAAGACTTGGAGAATAGGTCGCGGAGAGCGAATATTAGAGTCAAATTTCTGCCCGAGGACATTCTGGACCAGGAGCTAACTCTAACCCTTAGATCAATTTTTGCGGACCTCCTCGACTCTGATGCCGAACCAAAGTTGCAATTTGACAGAATTCACAGGTTGTTCCCGCGCAGATTGGAACCAGGGGCGAGGACGAGAGATGTTCTGGTGGCCTTCCATAATAACGCTATGAAAGAAAAAGTCCTGGAAAAGGCAAGAAAGGCTGCCCACATCGCCTACAACGGCCACAACATTTTCCTGTATCGAGATTTAGCACACATAACTCTAATTAAAAGGCGGCGAATGGGTCCAGTCCTGAAATATTTACGTTCTCACCAAATCCACTACAGATGGTCCCATCCGTTTGGGCTGACCTTCACCTGGCAGGGTTCCCTTCATAAGATTATAACCTGCGATCAAGGGCTGGCCCTGTTGGGCTTGGAAGAGCAGCCATCAGTTCCCCCTGATGGGCTGGAGACTCACCCGAGTGTGCGCAAACCTTGGGAATGGTCTACGGTCAGGTCTAAGAGAGCGAGGAAGAGCGAAAAGGGTTCTACGCCCAGGAAGATTGTTAACAATACGTTTGAGGGCCCCACCGAGGTGGCTAGGGGCACCTTCAATGGTACTTGATAAAGCGAGATGTCCTGGTGGTCTAAGGCTGAGTCCGGGGAGAGCACTCGCCAAAGCAATTGTGTTATAGTTTGAGTGGTTAAGTAGGGTTTGTACTAAGTGGCGGGGGGGGGGTTGGTGTCTTGGAATGGGATTGGAAAATCCTGCGTGGAGGGGTTCTGGGTTACATATAGGGTCCGGCTCCCATTTTAGTGTTACGAGGGGAGTCTTGTACCAGTCGGGTTTGCCTGGAAGGGGGGAGAGATGTGGGGAAAGGAGGGGGTATGGGGGGCGGGAGGATCCAAGAGCCCCAAATCAGGGGGTATTCAGTAGGGTGCGCGACCAGAAGCGACGACCTCCCAGGGCTGCGGATACAGGGGGGTTGCCACGCAGTGAGGCTAAAAGCATAATTTTAATCCGTCTGAATGTCTAACGCAGATTCCCTGAAGCTGCATTCTTTAAACGTAAACGGGCTTAACTCTCAAATCAAAAGGAAAAAGGTGGCGAGGTTTCTGAGGAGGGAACAGCCCCATATAGTAACGCTACAAGAGACCCATGTTCACTCCAAAGACACGCAGAGGATAACATTCTGGGGGTACTCAAGATTGGCTCAAGCTACACAAGCAAGCAAAAAGGGGGGAGTTTTGATTGCTCTGAAGGATGGGTTAGACTTGGCGATCAAGAGGACGCAGAAAGACGACCAGGGGAGGTATTTAGCGGTGATCCTGGAGGGAAGGGGGGAGACCTTTACGGTGGCCTACGCACCAAACCAGGCCCAGGACCCCTTCATTCAAAAAGTTCTCTCCCGCTTAGGGAAATTTGCCCGGGCTAACATTCTGCTATATATGGTTATCAAAAACGCTTTTGGGGAGAGTCACTGACTTGGAGATAGGTGCCATTTCTCTGGCTGATCGCGCGCCACTTATGTTATTGCTAGCTAGGGCACGGGGTACCCAGGGTCTATGGAGATGGAGGTATCCGATCTCGCTCTTCAAGGATCCCATTTTGGTCAAAGAGATTGAGGAGGAAATAGTTGAGTTTACTAACCACAACAGCTGAGATGACCCGTCCCTGCTGACATGGTGGGACCCCTTCAAGGCAACGATCAGAGGGAGAATCATAGCCATTAAGGACAGAAGAGAGTGGGAATTGAGGCTAGAAGAGCAACAATTGGAAGTCAAACTCAAAGAAATTATGGGGCAGATGGGTTCCAAACAATCTGCAGCAATAAAAAGGGAATACAGTGTAGTCAGAGGGCAGTTTGTTAGGCAGAAACCTGTGCAGTTCCCTTAGGGATCACTGCAAAAGATTCAAGACTACAGGTGTTTGGCAGTAAACCCACTTGGTAGCAGTCTGTACCACACAGATTTACTTGGTAGCTGTGGCTGAGCAGTCAGGCTTCCCTCAAGAAGAGTTAGGCAGTATACAGAGCATACACATTAGGTACAGAGATACAGTAGCACAAGCAAACACTGACCAGAGCTTTGGTGTAAAAGTATATAATTATTTATTTAAAGACACACTTGTAAATTACACTAGCAAGAAGAGGTAAGTAAATTCAGCACACAGTCCCTATTATATATATACAACCCTAATTGCTTATTAGACAAGTCTTAATGAGAAACACCACTTATTTTCAGACAGAGGTGAGCGCTTAAGATAAGATGGCACTCTAATAAGTTATTAAAAAGGGAGGGAAAAAGGCAGAGTTATGGAAGCACACACATTTCAATACTTCTCACAGAACCACAGTAAGGCAGGATAGGCAGAGTTCTACTGGAGAGCAAGGAAGTCAATTGCATGGACCACTCTTAGAGAGAGCAAGCGAAATGTGTCCAGGATCACACAGTGGGGTTATGCCCAAAGAGTCTTGTAGATAGTTTGCACACAAAGAATGAAATTAAAGTCAGGAAAAGTTAGCTAGGTTGTCCCAGGCCAACCCAGGTTAGAAAGTCGAGGCTTTACTGTCACCCCGAACAATCTGTCGCAAGGGAAGCCAGGCGGGACACAGTACCTTAAGTGGGAAGGACGCTCCAGCGGGGGCAGTTGTTCCTGGCAGCGGGTGCAAGTTGGTGTTTCGACCAGAGGAAGAGGAGGTCTTGACGTGGAGGAAAGATGAAGGTCATTGCACAGCTAGGGAAGAAACCAGCCGCAGAGTTCTTCGGTTAAAAGGTACTACCCTTCTATTCGCGGTAGTGGTAAACCGTGGTATTCCGGTTGCCGGGGTGCTTGGCACAGGCAAGGCGGCCACGAGATGCTCCAAGAAGGTGAAAAGAAGGCAAAACTGGTTTTCCCCACCAGTCAAAGGAAGAAGACTCTCCGGACTGGAGATCTCCTCTGTCGTCGGAAAAAGTGGTGAGACGGTTCAGCAGGGCTCCACCGGTGGTGTCGTCGTTGCAGGTCGTCTCAGCTTCTCCCTCCTCGGATTATTAGGTCCTGTGGCGACTTCTGCAGTTCCAGTCCCCAAAGCCCTGCTTTTATGCAGCAAACCCCCATTCATTCAGCCTAGCTGTCAATCAAACATGCTAAGTGGTGAGCCGGCCGGCTCACCACTTGGGCCAATCACACAAGAGTGCGACTTGAGTTGCCAAGGCAACTCAGTCCAGGGTGCCAAAACCCCCTCCCACACCCCCTGTGGTACCCAGACAGAGTGGCACCACTTTTGGAGGATTCTGTGGAGAAGCCCGCCAAAAAGTGGAACAAAGGGCTCGACTTGTGTTGGAGTCACAGAAGAGAACACAAACGCCATTTTAGAATCGAGCTCTGGCTAAAAATACCAACCGGTGAATTAATATTAAATAAA
Source organism: Ambystoma mexicanum (assembly GCF_040938575.1). NCBI lineage: Eukaryota > Metazoa > Chordata > Amphibia > Caudata > Ambystomatidae > Ambystoma > Ambystoma mexicanum. Next base: position 727,746,149 of record NC_090937.1, on the reverse strand, counting down.
TTAACCGGCGGTATGTTCGAGCCTATAGGAATTAAATCATTAAAGTTGGTAGCCTCGAACAATGGGAAAATCCCATAGAGATATATTCGCGGTCGAATATAAAAAGTAGTATCCAGCCAAAACTCGATCAGGGGGGACGGAGACATGCCGCCTCGAACAACAGACCCCGGGGCAATCAAATTACCCCGACCAGTACGTCCACAATATGATGGTTTGTACTGATTTCTGTTCATAATTTGGGACTAGTAAAGCCAGTGGTGACTTTACATGCCCTGGGAGACAGTAGTCTGTCCCAGGTTATGGAGTCTATGTTTGGGGGTCGCTACGACACCCCTGGGTTACGGCACGGAGGGTGCTGTGTAACCCACATCAACAAAACACATGAAACCCTATGGAGTAAAAGACCCCATAGCCCATAAAACACATGGAAAGACAAAGGAACACCTCAAATCATGTCTAAGAGTGGGAGTAAAAGAGTCTCACTCTTAGCAGGAGAAAAAAATAAACCCCATAAATCCAGCAAAGCTGCTGGGGGACTCACTAGGTTTGGGAAATTAGTCTTTACAGAGAATTCCCCCTAACACAGTTGAATCTCATACAAACAAGAGCGGCAGAGCGCAGTCTCCTTAGGTTGCGCCAAAGATATTATATTAAAGCAAATAAATCTGATAGTCTTCTGGCCAGGCTGCTACGAAAGGAGTCAGGTGGCAAATCCATTTTGAAAATCAAGGGGCTGGGAGGCCAAGTATATACTAATAATTCGGATATAGTAAGTGAATTCTGTAGATTTTACGCTGGCCTGTATACCTCTGAAGACCCGCCTCTCCCTGAGCAGGTGACATATCTAGATACAGTAGACTTACCACAGATCTCGTCAGAAGATAGAGAGCTTCTGGAAGGCGAGATTACTTCAGACGAAGTTAGAAGAGTCATCAATAACTTGCCGCCCAACAAGGCCCCTGGCCCAGATGGGTTCATGTCAGAGTTTTATAAAGTACACAAAGAGGTCCTAATTCCCCTCCTCACTAAATTGTTTAATTTTATAGGTTCCGCCGGGGCCCTCCCCAAATCAATGGACGAAGCCAAAGTGATCCTAATTCATAAGCAGGGTAAAGAGCCGACAGATTGTGGATCCTATCGCCCCATAGCTTTAATTAATGCAGATGCTAAAATTCACGCCAAAGTCCTAGCGAATCGTCTGGTCAATATCCTTCCCAAATTAATCCACACAGACCAGTCTGGGTTCATTAGCGGCAGGCAAACATCAGATGATGTAAGACGACTGGCCCATTTTATTGAAAAGACCCATAGGAGGGAAATACCGGCTCTCCTGCTAGCAATCGATGCCGAGAAGGCATTTAATCGGGTTGAGTGGGGATTCCTTTTTGCCGCTATGGCTACGATGGGCTTTCGGCCCTGGGTATGTCGACCGCATCAGCCAGTTATCAGACTAGCAATCAATGGCCAAATCTCACCCCCTATCTCGATAAGGAGGGGCACTAAACAAGGCTGCCCAATGTCACCTCTTCTTTATGCGCTTCATCTGGAACCTTTTATAGCAGCAATTAGGGCAGCCGGGGATATAGAGGGAATACCATTTGGAGGCTCAGTCCATATGGTGGCAACCTTTGCGGACAACATGATTCTTACGCTCACTCATCCCTACAGGCCGTGTCAAGGGAGCTGGTTCGGTTTGGTCAGGTGGCCGGGTTAAAAGTCAACATCCATAAATCCGAAATTCTTCCCCTCTCACTCTCGGATACCACTGTGCAAAACCTTAGTAAGAAGTATAACTATAGATGGGTCGGTAGGTCCTTAAAGTATTTGGGTATATATCTGACTAAAACGGTAGAGGACCTTTACGAGGTAAATTATCCTCCTCTCCTTCAGAATCTCAAATCGAAATTGGTGGACTGGGGCCACCTGGAGATATCCTGGCTGGGACGAGTTAACGTATTAAAGATGGTGATCTTACCCCGTTTGCTTTATTATTTTTCGGCTCTTCCTGCGCCCGTCCCAGCATCCTTCTTTAAAGCTGTCCAGAAAATAACCAAGAGGTTTGTCCGGTCCCAGAAAAGACCGAGGGTGGCAGCTTCACTAATGAGGGCTCACCCAGCAAGGGGCGGCTTGGCCGAGCCAGACTTCAGGGTTTACTAATTGGCGGCACAGGGGGCTTTGTTGGTTTTTGTATTCTGATCATAATTGCTAATAAAAACTTACTTTAAAAAAAAAAGTTGTTGAACCAGCTCTCCTCACGTTAAACCTCACGTAGTAAGGCTGTCCGTGTAGGCAGGATGACACACTCTGGCTCAGTTTCTAAAACTCTGAGCAGCTCCAAACCATGGATTGAGGCCCGCCTGGACTTCCATGATAAAGCCTCTTACTTAACTTTCAAAAATAGTATTCCAATGTAAAGTTCACAAAGGTCCCCCTCTGCCAGGCTCAGACCTTACAGCACACAAGTCACGTAGGTTCCCCTGCTGTCGGGTTCAGACCTCTCACGTCACAGTTCAACACAAATATGCTGGGGCTCCCTTGCCCAAGCTTACTGTACTTCAGGTCTCCATCAATCGGGCTCGGACCCCTTTTGGATGTCGAAGACTTTCAAATTTGTGCGTTTCTCTTTACAGACCATGTCATGATTCCTGCCCCTCATGTCCCCAGCCCTCCAAGATGTCAGGCTGGAGCCAGGCCACGATCACCTACATGGCCCTCAAGGGCCTCTCCATCCCTCCAAAGACCCACTTGGAGTCAGACTTGGCGCTTGTGGCACCAGAATCACTCACTCCCATAGGATAACATTGGGGATTGGACTTGTAGTGCATTGATGGGGAAAAGATGGATGCCCCCACATATTTCGGTTCCCAGAACTGCATTTGCACTCTACTCTTTTGGGTGTGGTTCAGCCCGGAGACACCTGGGATAACCAGAGACTATATAAGCCACGCCCAGGCTGAGAAACATGCTTTGTGTTTTCTGCACCTGCAGCGGGACACTCACCGTGTTTAGATCGGTCTCCAGTAGGCCTGCATCTTTCTTCTGCCTCACCTCCTGCAAGAACGAGAACACCGTTAGGAACAGCCTAACCTTGCGGCACTTCTGCCCATCATTCATAGCTCCTTCTGTTCTGCGGGCATCTTCGGCGGTGTCATTCCCATCCTGGCACGCCACTTCCAAAGGAAAAGGGAAAAGAACAGAAAAAAGGCATTAGTAAGCATTCAGCAAATCTTCGCTTATTTTTAAAGAATGTACGAGCTTCAAACGCTTACCTGAATCCCAGCCGCTCTGGGGGAACTCTGTCTCTGGAACTTCTCATCCATCTGCAAGAGGGAAAAGACACTCCAGGTTAGCGTGGAAACATCTAGAGGCGCCGCATACCGCGCTTACTCACCTCATTTCTTCTTCATAACCGGCATCCACGCTGAAAACGTTGCTGCACCGAAAAGACACAGAAAAAGAACTCAGTTCAATACAAATACGAAAGGGTCGCATCGCGCATCGCGCTCTCACTCACCTTCAGCGCTACTCATCTCAGCAGCACATCGCCATCCCCGGATGCCGGCTATCATCTAAGGAAGGAAATGAACAAAGTTTGAGAACTGTTCAAAAGACTCATTATACGTACCTGTCAGACTCTTGCCAGTGAAGTAACTAGGCAGCAACGAGCCCGCATCAATCAACGCGCCCCTGTGCTGAAAGCAGGACGGAGAGCACACTTTCCAAGAAAACAAGGTGAGCTGTGGATCAAAGGGAAGGGTTGGACCCCGGGGAAGAAGGGGTTCAAACACACAGAGACAATAGGGAGTTAAACTCTACCAATCCTGTGTTTCAGGCCCAGTCTCCAGTCGAGTAGACTCCAGGGAAGGGTTTGAGGTCGTAAGAGGTCAGAACAGGCTGAGTAACGTCCCCGTGGATACCAGGTGAGCGTTACAGAACACAAAGCCTCACATCAAAATCCACCTGGGCGTCATGGAAACGTCAGAAACTGACCAGTTAGCCCACATGTTGGGGCAGCTACGTTCCGAAGTACATGCAGCCAGGCAGGAGACCAACACCCTGAGGAGAGAGCTGATAGTAGCCAAAGAACGCACTGATGATTTAAGCCAGCAACTTCTCCAGTCACAAGCAGGGCATGCACCATTGCCGGGAAGCGTGCCCTCGATGCCAGCACCATCAGCCAATCCCGTTCAGATAACCCTTCCTGGGGCAGTTCCCTTGGCCCCGCCCGAACGATTTACGTGGGGATCCCAAGAGGTTTGCAACCTCCATGAACCAGTGCCGCCTGCACTTCCTTTGTAGACCAGGGGCCTTTCCGAATGACCAATCACAGGTTGCTTTTGTGCTATCCTACCTGAGTGGTAGCGCCGCAGACTGGTCTGTACCCTTTGTGGCCCAAGACGATCCTTTGCTGCATGACTTCAGGGGCTTTCAGCAGGAAATGGAAAAGCTGTTCGCCTTTCATATTCATGGGCAGGCATTAGACAACGAACTTCTGTCCCTACGCCAAGGGAATCAAGACCTATTAACATACATAGCCACGTTCAATAGACTCGTAGTTGAAGCAGAATGGCCAGTGGAGAAGAGAACCACGCTATTTCATCGGGGTTTGCGGGGGGAGCTCCAGGATGTTCTCGGACAAGTAGTGAACCCCCCGAAAGACTGCTCAGAATTCATTGACCTTGTTGTTCAACTGGATCACAGGTTGCAGGACCGAAGAGCAGATCGAACCAGACCAGACCCTCACCCTAAGTATGTGCGTTCAAAAGACAATATTGCCCGCACAACGGAAGGTTCAGGAGAAACAATGCAAATGGGGGGGTCAGATCCCCCTTGACTAAAGCGGAAAGGGATAAAAGGAGACAGCAGCAGTTATGTCTGTACAGTGGAAGGTCAGGTCATTTCCTTAAAGAGTGCCCTGTGAAGCCACCCAGGAGGACAGTAGGGGCCACGGACAAGGAAGATACCATCAAGGAATCGGAAAACTCCCCAGCCCAGCAAGTGTTAGGGGTCCACTTGTCGAGCGAAGAAAGTGAACTACAGACCTCCCATTTTGCACTATCTGTGGTCTTGATCAATCACCAACAACCATCTCGGATGCACGCAGTAAGAGTGTACATTGACAGTGGAGCCGTTAGGAATTACATCGACCAGGATCTTGCGGCAAAGTTGGGGATTCCGTTACGCCCTAAATCAACCACTGACACCGTCAACGGCACGGAAATAGCTTCTGGTCCAGTATCCCAATGCACTGCAGCTTTAACCCTTCTGTGCCAGGATGGACACCAATAATCTATCATTTTCGACCTTATTAAGGCACCACAGTTCCGGTTGATTTTGGCAATGCCATGGTTGGTAGCTCACAATCCTCAAATCGATTGGCGAGCAAAAGAATTGGCCTTTCCTGAGACTTGCGCCCACACATGTTTTCGCCAAGAGAAACAACCAATAGACACCAGAACCTCCACCCTTGCGACTTTGGCAATCGGCACCCTACCAAGTGAATACCAGGACTTTCAAGATGTCTTTCAGAAAGAACAGGCTAATACCCTGCCACCGCATAGACCATACGATTGCCAAATCGACCTGATACCCGGCGCACAAATCCCTTGTGGGCGAATTTACGCACTCACGGAACCAGAAAACCAACACCTGAAGGCCTATCTTGACCAATACCTGGCCAACGGGTTCATCCGTCCCTCGAAGTCTCCAGCAGTCAGTCCTCTATTCTTCGTACCGAAAAAGGAGGGGGACTTGAGAACGTGCATCGACTATCGCGCACTGAACCAGATTACCGTAAAAAACGCTACCCCCTGCAACTGATCATTGAATTGCTTGATTAAGTCAAAGATGCCCAAATCTACACAAAACTAGACCTGAGGGGGCCATATCACCTTGTTCGCTAAAAACAGGGGGACGAATGGAAAACCGCTTTTCGCACCAAATACGGCTTGTACGAATATCAAGTAATGCCCTTTGCCCTTTGCAACGCGCCTGCAGCATTTCAATATTTCATGAACAATGTCCTATGGGAATTGATTGATGTCTGTGCTCTAGTGTACATCAACGATAGTCTAATATATTCTGCATCAAAGCAGGACCACGTTAAACACGTCTGATCCGTATTGGAGAAACTCTGTCAACACCAGCTCTACACCAAGCTCGAAAAGTGCTCATTCCACGTCTCGGAGGTGGAATTCCTGGGCTTTATTCTCAGCACGAATGGAATCCGAATGGACGTACACAAGGTAGATGCTATCCTGAACTGGCCATCCCCAAATTCATTCAAGGGGGTTCAAAGTATGCTGGGTTTTGCAAACTTCTACCGCCGGTTCATCCCAGGATTTTCGCAAATCGTGCATCACGTCATTGCTAAGGAAAAGCAACAAAAAGTTCTTGTGGACAATAGAAGCAGAGGAAGCTTTCCAGGAACTGAAAGCAAGATTCACATCTGCCCCAATCTTACAACACCCTCGCCCTGATCTCCCATACTTGGTGGTGGAAACGGAAGCCTAAAGCATGGTTTTGGGAGCCGTCCTCTCACAAAAGGACCCCGAAACGGGCCAGTTACACCCTGTTGCCTTCTGGTAGCGTAATTTCACACCCCCTGAACTCAATTACGCTATCACAGACAAAGAACTCCTGGCCATTAAGTCAGCTTTTAAGGCATGGTGGCACTACCTCTTTGGCGCCAGACACACAATCACCGTAATAACTGACCACCGGAACCTCCAGTACCTACTAAAAACGGCAAAGTCCCAATCCTCATGACAACTACGGTGGGCTCTTTTTTTTGCTGTATAAGACTACGTGATTACATTTCGACCAGGGGTGAAAAACGGGAAGGCCGATGCCCTTTCCCGTATGGGGGTGGAAGAGCAAGGGTATCAGACCCCTGACCCAAAAGCAATCATCCCGAGTGAAAAGCTCCTAGGAATCACAGCAACCATTACTCAGAAAGAATTACATGAAGAAATCCAACACCTGATGAGTCCGGAGCAATTACAAGCGTGGAGTGCACAAGGAGAACATTACATGATAAAAGATCAGTTGCCCTACTTCAGGAATAGTTTATTCTTACCAAACCAAGAACTACGAGAACAAGTCATGTCCGGTTATCATGATTCCTTGATCGAGGGCCACCCCGGAATCGCTAAAACCCTAGCCAAGGTAAAACAAAATTATTGGTGACCCACATGGCGTAAAGTCATTATCCAATTCATCCTATCTTGTGGAGTGTGTGCTCAAAACAAGTCATCCAAGCAGAAACCGGCTGGGCTATTACAACCATTGGAAATCCCACCAGCACCCTGGCACACGTTGTCCCTCGATTTTATTACTGACTTACCACCCAGTCAAGGGTTTGACACTATTCTTGTGGTCGTGGACCTATTTTCAAAAATGGCACATATCATTCCTCTTAAGGGGCTCCCAAATGCTTCCACTCTGGCAAAGGTATTTCTTGAAGGCATCGTACGGCTCCATGGGTTTCCTTCAGTTTTAGTCTCAGACCGAGGTACTCAATTCGTATCTAACTTCTGGAGAAAATGCTGCTCTATGGCTCAGATCGACATCCGGCTATCCACCAGTCACCATCCCCAAACGGATGGTCAAACTTAGAGGACAAATCAGACGCTCGAGCAGTATCTGCGTTGCATGTTACACCAAGCTGAAGGAAGCTGGTTTGACCTATTATGGATAGCTGAATATGCTCATAATAATTCCCTACACACCAGCACTGGGCAGACACCCTTTTATACCATGTATGGTAGGCACCCACGTACTTCTGAGTTGGATGTTCCTACAACCCTGGAAATGCCAGCAGTCAAAACCTTGCACACGACCATTTCTCAAACCTTTAAAAGGGCAGCTGAACACCTACTTCAAGCTAAGAATCGCCAAAAGAAGTGTGCTGATGAACACCGAGCAAAGCCCCCCAACTACCAAGTGGGAGACAAACTTCAGACGGCGTCTAAACACGTGTCCATTAAAGGAACCCAAACTTTCTGTCCAAGATACCTGGGTCCATTCACCATCACCTGCGTGATAAATCCTGTGGCGGTCAGACTAGCTTTGCCGTCAAACATGCAGATTCATCCTGTGTTCCACGTGTCTCTCCTTAAACCTGTTCAACCTGGCACCCGGGTAGCAATGCCACCGCAGCCAGTAGTAGTCGCCGGGGAGCCAGAATTCGAAGCCAAGGACATCCTGGATTCAAAGTACGTCAGATCCAAATTATACTACTTAGTAGACTGGAAGGGGTATGGTCCACAAGACAGGACATGGGAGTCTTGTGAGTACATCCATGCACCTCGCTTGCTTAGACGATTTCATCAAAACCATCCAAACAAACCAGGACCAGACAGAAGAGCCACCTTGAGAGTGCCTAGGGGGGGAGTGCTGTCATGATTCCTGCCCCTCATGTCCCCAGCCCTCCAAGATGTCAGGCTGGAGCCAGGCCACAATCCCCTATATGGCCCTCAAGGGCCTCTCCATCCCTCCAAAGACCCACTTGGTGTCAGACTTGGCGCTTGTGGCACCAGACTCACTCACTCCCATAGGATAACATTGGGGATCTGACTTGTAGTGCATTGATGGGGACAAGATGGATGCCCCCACATATTTCGGTTCATGTGCAGTCTAGTCTTTTGGGTGTGGTTCAGCCCAGAGACACCTGGGATACCCAGAGACTATTTAAGCCACGTCCAGGCTGAGAAACATGCTTTGTGTTTTCTGCACCTGCAGTGTGACACTCACCATGTTCGGATCGGTCTCCAGTAGGCCTGCATCTTTCTTCTGCGCTCAGCTCCTGCAACAACAAGAACACCGTTAGGAACAGCCTTACCTTGCGGTGCTTCTGCCCATCATTCTTCGCTCCTTCTGTTCTGCGGGCATCTTCGGCGATGTCATTCCCATCCCGGCACGCCACTTCCTAAGGAAAAGGGAAAAGAACAGAAAAAAGGCATTAGTAAGCATTCAGCAAATCTTTGCTTATTTTTAAAGACTGTACGAGCTTCAAACGCTTACCTGAATCCCAGCCGCTCTGGGGGAACTCTGTCTCCAGAACTTCTCATCCATCTGCAAGAGGGAAAAGACACTCCAGGTTAGCGTGGAAACATCTAGTGGCGCCGCGTACCGCGCTTACTCACCACATTTCTTCTTCATAACCGGCATCCACGGTGAAAACGTTGCGGCACCTAAAAAACACAGAAAAAAAACTCAGTTCAATACAAATACGAACGGGTCACATCGCGCATCGCGCTCTCACTCACCTTCAGCGCTACTCATCTCAGCAGCACATCGCCATCCCCGGATGCCGGCCATCATCTAAGGAAGGAAATGAACGAAGTTAGAGAACTGTTCAAAAGACTCATTATACTTACCTGTCGGACTCTTGCCAGTGAAGTAACTAGGCAGCAACGAGCCCGCATCAATCAACGCGCCCCTGCGCTGTAAGCAGGACGGAGAGCACACTTTCCAAGATAACAAGGTGAGCTGTGGATCAAAGGGAAGGGTTGGACCCCGGGGAAGAAGGGGTTCAAGCACACAGAGACAATAGGGAGTTAAACTCTACCAATCCTGTGTTTCAGGCCCAGTCTCTAGTCGAGTAGACTCCAGGGATGGAGAACAGGCTGAGTGACGTCCCTGTGAATACCAGGTGAGCGTTACAATCGCAGGACCACTTCGACTCAAAGTTCACATTTACTCTAGCTTAATTCACATTTGCTGTTTGTTCACTTTATAACTTCAAACAGTGTACCTTTCACAGAGACTTTCGAATGGGCTACTTCTTTCGCCGGACCACTCCGTTACTTAGTATCGCTGATCTCACAGCCGCCTTTTACTTTAAAGTTAATTCCCAGGTCTACTTTTCTTCGTGTCTCATCCACACTCATGCAGCCTTCACTTGTGATACAATATTGCCACTTAATTTGCTTGAACATACACCAATCTCTCAGGTCAATTGCTAGCTCACCGGCTATCTGCGCTTCTTCCTTGTTTTGCTATTTCCAATTCACGAGTCAAGGTTGATACCACAGGCTTGGCCTCACCTCCTCAACTCTGCCATTCACCCGGGAGGGTCGCTGGCATCCTTGAAACACATTGCAATCTTCACTTGTGGGATCTGGACTTCTCCACGTGTCTTTCACGTCCTGTCGGAGTCAACAACCTCCAGTAGGGAACCATTGGGTTTTCGACCCGCTGCTCTCGTCCCTTGGTCTGTTGCTCTGCTCTAGTAGGTGTGCCTTCATCCCGGAAGTTCTGCTCGTACTAGTGTTCCGCCTTGCTCAGTATGTGTCTTTAGGTGTTGCCTTTTATTTGTGTGAGTAGAGCAGTGGTCTTCAAACTTGTTGGGCCTGGGCCCCCCCGAGCAAAGTTTGGGCAGGCCGGGCCCCCTCAAAAATGCCAGATGGACATTATGTAGAAATCGCTATGAACCTTTGCGTGCCGTCACTGCACCCTACTCCCAGTACAGACCCTGGACTCTCCCCACGCTACTCCCAACACTATCCCAGTGCTGCTGCCCATCCTGCTCCGACCGCAGTCCCATAACACAAGCATACACACATCCGTACACATTTAAATAAAAAATAAATCGCCATAAACGTACCTTCTGCAGGGGCCTGCGCGTGGTTGCTAAAATGCCCCACTCCAGGTTGCTCTGCCCGTATGTGCGAGGAGGCGCAGGAGCACCCCCTCGCACATACATACATGCAGAGCCCCAGCCAGCATTTCCAATGAGCTATGCAAGGCTGGTGAAGCAAAAAAAAACATTGTTGCATGGCTCAGTGATGATGTGCGGCTGGGAAAATGAACTGTCAAAGGCAAACAATGTTTCCTTTTGACATTCAGCCAGCCCAGGAGCACTCCCTCAACTGGAAAACAGCTGAGGGAGTGCTCAGTGTTTCACTGGGCTGGCTCGTCGGCTCCTCCATAATGGGTGAGGTGGCCAGTGGGTGGACGCCCCCTCACCCATTATGGATGAGCCGGCAGGATTGGACTGGCCTATAGGGCAATAGGGCGATGACCGTACCAAAAATGCAAAATGCTAGTGTAGGCCAGTCAAAATGGGCCACTTTTTTGGCCAATTTGGGCCAGTTTGAGGAGTTACTTCACTATGCAGCTAGTAGTTTTGACCATTGTTGCTGAATACATATTCTTTAAATATCACAATTTGTTTACATTTGAACAAAAAACAACCTCTTGGGTACTATTCAAACAGTCTGTCACTAAAGCACTGAATATCCATTTGCAACTGCTGGCCATTTTTTCATTGGTGCCTAAAACCGTTTTATGGTCCAGTCTGACCATGTGAGCTGCCCCTTCCCATTTCCTCCAATCTAAAAAAATATATATATATATTTTTTTCCATTTCATGCTGGGCTCTGGCACCCCCCTGGGCGCCCCACAGTTTGAAGACCTCTGGAGTAGAGCTACCTGGTATCAGGTGAATGTACTTAGGGTAAAGTGCCTGACTTTGCCTGACCTGATTAACGGGACATGTCCAGTACGATGTGAGAGAGTTAGTCTGGTTACTCTGTCACCCTCTTCCACGGCCCATTGTTTATGTAAAAAGGGGGAGGAGGGGTTGGGACTTCAAGAAATCAAAATTCTAGCCTTTTAAAGGATTTCTGTCAAACTAAAGAGGTGCAAAAACTTAACTTTGATGAAACAAACTACATGTCCCAGAATCCTAGTTGGACTGAGACAAGGAAGAGGGCAGAAGAGGCATGTAGATGTAGTCAGGCAATCGAGCCTAATGGCTGTTGCAGGAGTCAGGCAATTGAAACGGATGGCTCACACCTGAAGCCAATTGCCATACCTGTGAAGCATAAAAAGCAGGAGCAGGAAAGGAGGACAGGAAGGAGCTGGTGCAGGAGGTGGAAGGCTGGCAGTAGTAGTAGTAGTAGAGCAGCAGCACGAGACCCTGAAACATAGAAACAGAGACATCAGATTTCACCCGCAAGTTCTGAGAAGGTCCTCTGTCTCAAAACCTGTATTGCACAGGCTGCGCAGAGGAAGACACGCTGAAAGTGATGTATTCTCCATTTTATCAGAGTTGTTGTGATTGCAGAGCTGTGATCATGTGGGAACCCAAGGCCAGGGGCGGAAGGCAAGCCGATGCTTTTGGGAGTGAAGGAGACTCTCAATTAACGAGGCCGGACCGGAGACACTTGTGCTGGAGAAGGGTGTGGGTCCGAAGGGCGCCCAAAAAAGTAGCAGAGGTTGAAGTAGGAGAGCGAAGCAACCCGCTACTGTATTGTCCCTGAGGCCGGAGAGTGAAGCTCGAGGCTCAGAAGCACTTAAGCCTTGCCTATAACAGTAACCAGCTCCAAAGCAACTTGCATAGAGTTGAAAGCAAGTAGAAGTTTGTCACTTTCAAGAAGATCGTTAACATTGAAAATGTATCGCACGCGCATGTTCTGAAAGCCGTAGTGTTAGCGTGGAAATTAAAGACCATTCTATCCATTGTTAAACACTTTTCATATTACCGGAGTGGTCGCGTGCCTTTAATTGTGGATAAGGAATGCCGTCTTAACCGATTCCGAAAACCCAGAGATACTTTCTTACAAGAGTTACTAGTGAAACAAGCACAAAGGAAGGTTGCAAGTGACCAATTGTTTCCCAAATAAAGTCAGAAGTTGCTTCTTTAACCTTACGCAGAAATTCAATTTAATTCAAGTCTTTAAGTTGGAAATCTATATTAGAGTGCCCACGTTTGCCTAGTTATGGTTTCACTGTGAAATTTAAACCTTGCAACATCCTGAATTCAAAGTCTATATTTTATGAAGTAAATAACAAGCAAAACCCAAGCCAAGAGGTGACCCTGTTTCCAGTGAAGTAAGTACTGTTTAAGAGTGGCGGAAAAGAATGCACAGTAGTGAATGTAAAAATCTGACACTAGCACTGTCACTATACCTGGAAAAGCTGAATAAGAGGTTGTTAGACGACAAGTAATTAAGTAGGGTAGAAAGAAGCGATGTGTTTTCATTTTTAAATGGTGAGGTCGATGATTATAGAGATGATCGCACAGATAAATGGAAGCTGGAGAATGTGATAAGTAATGCTAAATTACCTTTTTTTTTTTTTATTAAAAGTTTGTAATAAACTAAATCAAAATAATTTTTTTAAAAAGTACTGTTTAAACCCCTTAACATACATTGTGAAGTTCTCAAACATGGGGTCTGGCATGCATTCACATGGTCGTGAATATTCCCTGTCGTCAAGTTGGGAATCCTCAGTAAAAGAAAAAACAGTTTCACTTTCACTTTAAAACTGTATTTCTCCTCTAAACCATTCACTGTCATCTGGGTCATACTGCCCCCATCCAATGACAGTCCTCTCCCTAAGCCCCGCCTCTGGCAGCCATCTTCAGATTTTTATTGAACGCTTCAGTGTTGGGAGTCCTAGGGTTTGTTCTCCAAGCTATTTAGTATTTTGTGTCCAAGAGCTCGTTTTCTCATTAGCCAGCAACGGGATCCATTGTCGGTGAAGTTTTGTGCCCCTCAAGGGTGAGGATTCATTGAAGTTTTCAGAAGGACACCTTGGAGAAAGGAGGGAAGGACCCTCTTCAGGCCCTGCACCAAATGCGGGCTACGGAATGTCTTTATGGAAGACAAAGATCTGCAGTGTCTTTACTACTTGCACCCAGATCACAACGAGGATGGGTGCAAGATATTCCTGGGCTTCTTGAAGAAGACCAAAAAGGAGAAGCATAGCAGGCTGGTGGCGTGCTCAGTCCGACAAAGGCCTCTTCCCTGTGCTTCGAGCAGGGGCATGCCTCACCCAGGACCGTCCGGTCCAAAGAGCGCTGTTCTAAGTCCTTTGAGGTCGCCCCATCCATGGGGGTCCAAGACGAGGCAAAGAGCTGCAAGTCTGAGACCACCGGGTTCGCTGCTGCCGCACATCCCAGGTTGGGTAGGCTACGGTCACCATCACTATGTGCCTCCATAGCCAGCGGTCAATCGAGCTCCTCCTCAAAGAGGAAGTCATCCACCCCGGCCAAGTTACGGGAGAGATCAGACAGGCTTGGGCCAGAGGAGAAGAAGGCAGTGCAGCCCAAACAGGCTCCACAGGCTCAGCCAAAGTCCTCATCGGCCATTTCATCGACAGTTACGTTGACGATCACTGCGGCGGTGGGAGCTGATCCTATGAGGGTGGCTCTTGCAGTGCAGAGGGTGTCCTTGCCCACACAGCGTGACACGGCCGCAGAGGCATCAGCGAAAGCTGCAAGTACCCCTGGAGGGGTAAAGACATCGGTCCAGGTACCGGTTCAAGGCCCTCAGGGTGGAAAGGGGGGGGGGCCGAAACAACCCTCCAAGGTTGTCTTTCAAACTATGGACATTTCATCCACGGACGGCGACAACCAAGAGTTCATTCATACGGTCCACGAGGACGACGATGACGCAGGGCCTTGCGCTCCATCCTCAGTCAAGGGACATTTCGGTGGACATTCTCTCGACTCTTCACACCCTGGTGATCGAGATTCAACAGAGATTGCCACCAGCACCGGCACCCGTGATGCTGTAGGCTCCTGATCAGCCTTCATGTAAAATGAGAAAGTGTCATCCGACGACTCCGCATCAGCCTCTGCCACCACCCAACTCCTCCAATGGACCCTGATACGGACACTGGTACGGAGCTGGCCACGGGAACAGACGAAGATGAGGACTCTGTCCCGGCGGACGATGAATCGCCACATTTGGATGCTCCTCATAGTTTCTCCACCAGACGAGGTGGGATCGTTCCACTCCATTATCTCCAGGGCCTCTGAGCTGTTCCAACTGACGCCCAAGGAAACCAAGAAAGAGGGTTTCTTTTATCAGCTGTGAGAATCCAAGAGGAAGACGATCATGGCGGTACCCTTTCTGGACAACATTTGGGAGGACGCCTGGCCCTCATGAAGAACCAATGCACGGCTCCAGCCAAGCGAGGCAGGTTCGAGAAGTACAGGGTGCCAGACTCTGTGCGAAAGTGCTTGAGGTCTCAACTGTCGCCGGATTCGTTAGTGTCAGCTGCCGCAAGGAAATGTTCAGTTAACCCGGCCTCATCGCCATCAATCGCCCCGGTCAGCGAGGGAAAGAGGATGGACGCCATGGGGAAGAAAGTTATTTGCACAGCGGCATCCACAATCAAGGTGGCCAGTGCCCTGGCTATCTTGATCCGGTATGACAGGGAGCTGTGGTACAAGCTGGGCCCGATCCTGAAGCTCCTCCCCAACGACAAGAAAATGGAAGCTCTCGCCCCCTTTCAGGAAGAGGAAGTGGCGTCGGACCATGCCATCATGGTGGCAGTGGACATCGCCGACACAGGTTTCCGGCAGATGGAAAACCTAGGCAGCTTTCGTCCGCAGGGATGGTTGAAGGACACTAACTTTTGTCAGGACATTCATGCGAAGGTGCTGGACATGTCTTTCGATGGTGATGATCTGTTTGGGAAGGCAGTCGTCGAGTCCCTCCAAGCCATATAAGATGGAATTTGGGACAGAACTGGCCAATCCTAGCGTTTGCTTCCATATGAGTCCTTGCAAAACATCGAGGAAGATGCTTAAGTCTGCCAAGCACATATCGAGACCATATAATAATATGGGTTCTACTTTTAATGTATAATAGTTTATTACTGGCATAACTGAGAATTTACAATATCTCCTAAAAATTATTTTAATTTGCAAGATCAATGGTTTTGATTTTTGGTTAAAACTGTCCCTCCACATAGAAATAGATGAACTGTCACATAAATTATATCCAAGATATCTCAGTGACATTGCGAGCTCTATAGTTAGTACATCAATTGTCCATTTATAGGTCCTGATCTTTTTTTTCCCGGCAAAGATCACAATTTTACATTTTCTGGGATTGGAATGTAAATTGTAGTTTTGGGCATATAAAGAAAATAGGTATAATTTGTTCTGCAAGCCAAAAGGCGTTTTGTCAAAGAGGATTATATCATCCGCAAAAGCGATCCAGTGTTGGCGCAGTTTGCCAAGTTTCACTGGAAATATGTTTTCATTATGCCAAATATCATTGATGTCTGATAGATATAAATTAAATAATGTGGAGGCCATGTTACAGGCTTGTTTAACTCCTGTAAAGGTCTATATTGGATCTGTAAGCGAACCCTGCTGATTGAGAGGTACATTGTTGCTGGTGTTGTAATGTAGCATAGAAGTGACCAAAATGAGTCGGCGGGGATACCAAATTTGGCCATTTTGTTCCACAAGTGGTTGCATATAACACAGTTGAATGCTGATGTCATGTCCAATGACGCCATGTAAATTGGAGCACTATCAGGCCTCTTTGTTGATTCGAGAATATGAGCTAGAATAGTTGCATTGAGAGACATACCCATGTTTTTACGGAATCCTATCTGAAATTTTGACAAAGTGTCATGTTCTTGAATAAATACATCCAGATCCTTCAAAAGTAAGATTGAAAAAATGTTTGAAGCAGAGTCCATGAGTGCGAGGGCCTGTAGTGGGCAGGATTAGATGGGTCGCCCTTTTTATAAATGGGCATAATGATAACGTGATGTCAAGATTGAGGAATCATTTCGGTTTTGAAAATTAAGTTGAATTTCATTTTTAAAATAGAGGCCCAAAAGCATGAGTCAGACTTTAGCACGCAGGAAGGAATTCCGTCAGGTCCTGTGGCTTTTGAATAGTTACGTTTGTTAATTGCCCATTCTACATCCTTTAAAGACCATTCACAAGTCCCCATAATGGAGATATCAAAAATAGGAGATACAATATCAGAGTGCATCACAGGTATTTGATAGGTTTTTTCAAGATATGGTTTCCATAATCCTGCTGAGATGGAAGAATTCATTGCAACAAGAGAGGATCTATTTGCATTCCTGATAGCCCATATGGATTTAGTATTATGTTTGCATAGGTACTGTATTATTTTCTGGTTGTCAGCATTGTGCAACTTAATTTGTATTACTTTGATGCTATTCTTGTCCCTCTGGATGATTTGTTTCTTGCTGGAGATGTATTGGGATGAGCTCTAGACCATCCCTTTGAGTGCCCTCAAATGCTTATTTTTTTCCGTTTTAGGACAGCCACCCCAATGTTGTAGGTGTGAGTGTCATCTACACGAATATTGATTTGACAATTAGCTAAGATGTGAAACTTTTCTTTGATGATATGGTTGGTGATTTATTTCTACTTTCATGAGGTCTTGCCCCGTCAAAACTGAATTGGACCCCCAAGGAATTTCTTATTCAACTATGCGAGTGAGCTGTCGACACAGTTTTTGATTCCAACGTAGGGAGATGTGAGGGCTGGACAGACTTGATACAATCTGGAAAATCTAATTCCCATGGAATTAGTCAGATGTGATTCTGCAGTCACCAAAAAATGGATGTGACATTGGTGGAGTCTTTATGTTGGATTAACACGGCCCTTCTCGTGGCAACTAAACAAATACTGAAGGTATGGAAAACAACAAAAAAACGTGGGTGGAAGGCTGGTTACTGGATATGCAAATAATCTCAAACTTTGAGAAAACAAGGTTTTATAGACAACATAGAGAGGAAAGTTATATGGAATTGTGGGGGCCTTTCAATTAACTTTATGGTTAATGTCAGATAGAGTGCAGGTTGTGAATTATTTATGTGATGGAGGTGGGGGGTGGGTTAGTCATGGGGTGGGTGTTTGTCTTATGTTTTGTCTGTCGGTCTGTTCTGTAGATAGTCTTTTGTCACTGTACTCTAGGTGAGAGCTGGGATGTAGATGGAATGTTGATTTATTTTGATACATCTTTGTTTATAGTTGTAAGGTGATGATAAATTTCCTCATTGAATAGAAGATGAAATAGCCCAATACCTGTATGCTTTTAATTGTGTTGGTGATTAATTGAAAATGAAATATCGAGTTTAAAAAAAAAAAAAAGGAAAACCAATGAAGACACTAAAACCATGTGCTGAAATGGCCAGAAAAAAGGTTAAAAGAAGTTAGTATACAATCAATCGTCCGGAAGCAGTACCTGTGGATTATACTAAAGTATATGAGGCTGCAGTGATAGAGTACCACTGACCAAGCAACCAAGAGCCAGCTAGCTATAAGAAAGGATAAAGAGACTGTGTCCGCTTACTGAACTGAAGTGCACAAAAAGCCAGGGAGCGAGGCACAGGCAATTTGTTTGAGGGGCCACCTTAGTTCGTCTCCCACCACCCCTTCGCTCCCGTAGGTGGGTCAGTAAGCAGCAATTCCAATCATGTGTATTAAATTGACAAGCCTGGTAAGCTACAACAATCTCTGTACACGGGCACTCTACGTGATAAAAAGCAAGTAGCTGGTGCAAAAAAGTCACATAAAATCACATAGGTTGCTAAAAAGAGTTCCAGCTTTGACTTAATTGTACTTAACAGGATATGGGATAAATAAGGCAAAAGTGTAAGGTGCATACAGGCAGTCAGAGCTGTAGGTGAAAGTTTGGTCGTATTCCCACACTGAAGCTATCTCACTGTAGGCTTTGTTGCCTTTGTACCTTTAAATATCCTAGCTGCAACTCCCTTCATGGTTTTGTCGGTGCTGTGGTGAGGTAAGGGATACTGAGGCTAGCCACCCTTCAGATGCTAACACCGGCGCCCTTCCACCAGGCAGGCTTCGCCGCTCAGGGTGATTGTCCAGACTTAAGTAGGCTGGCTGGAGTGGTTTCAGGAACGTGGCAGCATACAACACCCTTCAGATGCTAACACCCGCGCCTTTCCACCGTGAAATATGAGAGACCTCAAAGAGGTTTCTGAGGCACCGTGGAAGTCGACACTACCGCAGCCGTTGACTGTCTCGCCCCTCTTTTACCTCTACCAGGCTGTGGGAACCTGCGTTGCACCTGTGTGGCCTGGGGTACTTGCGCCCTTCTGGGGAAGGTGGAATACCTACAGTAACTCTGTCCTCTGGACCGAAAGGCACATTTCTGCTGTAGGGGCTGTTGCTGCACCGCTAGTCTCTGACATCCAGACCTGGCTCACTGCTGTGAACCTCAAGAGATTCACACACTAGCTGGCCCCCTGTGCCAAGATCCTTGGGTTCAACATCGACAGCCACCATGTTCAAACAGCACATTGCAAGGAAGACACAAACGGTCTGGTACCAACTTTTTCTCCTGTGGAAAATCAAGCCCTTTATCTGAGAAAACAACTTCAGATACGCTGTCCAAACCTTGGTCCTCTCCCTTCTGGATGGTGGCAATGCCCTTTTGGAAGGCCTTCCAGTAACTACCCTGGCATCCCTGAAATGTGTCCTGCACGCTGCACCAAAAAAGGACTGGGCAAATTCAATCACATTACCCTGACCCTCATCAAACTGCACTTGCTCCCTCTGCAAGCCCGTATTATCTTCAAATCCTATTGCATCATCTACAAGGCTGTCATTCTGAAGTCCCCAAGCGACCTCAATGAAAAACACAGTATCTCCAGAGACCTACAAACCAACAGAAATGAGGACATGTGCAGACTTGAATTAAGACAGAGCAGGGATGAAAGAACCAGAAGACGGCCTTCTCAGTCTATGCTCCAAGACTCTGGAACATCCTCCCAGTCAACATCCGACTTGCCTCATCACTTCTACAGTTTAGGAAAGAGCTCAAGACCTTCCACTTCAAGGAATGGTTCCTCCTTAACACCTAGGCCCCGCAGCGCTTTGGCGTAAGGCACTTTATAAATAAATAAATACAAATACATACCCTGGACTCCCCACCCTACCTGAGACTCTGATCTGCTCCCCACTGTCTCCCCCCATGATGCTGATTGCCCACCCTCCCCTGTTAGCTCCCTGCTACTTTTTTCTCTGCTTCCCTCACTATGTTCTCCCTCCTATGATTGTAAAGCGCTCCATTGCCTTCTGAAGCTAGGTCTGCGTTCAATAAGTACCCTAATAGTAATAATAGTAACAGTCCCAGAGACTTCAGCTTTGAGTACTTAAACATTTCTCGGTCGAGCAATTCAGCTTGGAAATTCATGTTAAGCCCATAGTCCCTCAAATACGCCGACTTGCGTAGACTTTCGAAGTGCCCATAGCAAGACCCAAACAGTCAGCAGCACCCAACTTTGCTTGGAGTGCCTGACAGGCCATTTCCTTGCCATCAACCACTATATCTAGGAAACCAGCCGTTACCGCCCCCTATGGGAGATGATCAGCTGCCTCCAAAATTGTACTAGAGAGGATGTGGTAAAATGTGGAGAAGGCACAAGAGGCATTTGTGTGGAAATGACAGTCTCCATGTATGGACCCCTGACAGCCTTCACTTGTGTTTTACATATATGTCACTTGAGCTACCCTGGGTTTTCTGTATTTTTCCTTTTACCAAT
The DNA here is from genome assembly GCF_040938575.1 of Ambystoma mexicanum. Lineage (NCBI taxonomy): Eukaryota > Metazoa > Chordata > Amphibia > Caudata > Ambystomatidae > Ambystoma > Ambystoma mexicanum. Next base: position 727,725,839 of record NC_090937.1, on the reverse strand, counting down.
GCATTGCGTGACTTTTCATTTTCCCCAAATGTATGTTTTTCCATCATGCACTGTATGTGATTGCATATTTCCTTTTCCCTGCCTATGAATCTAAATGGACACAATCCCATACTACAGTGTCTATGCTTTATTTCGCCAGTACATCCATGTTTCCCTGTATTTTAGTTCTGTTTATGACAAGCCATGATTACGTTTCCCGTTCTTATGGTTTATTTCTGCCAAGTTCTTGCTCATTCTCCTGTGTTTTGTATTTTTCCCATGACACAAGCCTAGTCCATATAACCTGAACCGCCTTGCCTTTTTGTTACTTCATGCCGGAATCTGTATTTGGTTACTGCGTTGACGCTTTACTGTACTTAGTTACAGCTTTGTCTGGTCACTGCGTTTTGTACTTTTACTTTATGATCTCTGTAGTTGTGTGGCTCCTAGCACACAAGACATTGCCAGTCTTTCTCCCTGTTTTTCTGTACTGTATGGATAGCGGACGTTGGGCCTCATTAGGAGTTTGCTGGTAAGGAAACAAGGGAGCTGGTGAGCTTAATGGCACCCTTGTTTTCTCATCGGCAAACTTAGAGTCTGCCTGCCGTGGCCGCTGTGCCCAACAGGTCTGACCCTGCTGGGTGCTGTGGCCACGGTAGGCAAACTGTTCACGGAAGCACTGGCACCAGGGCTTCCGTGTCCCCACTCCCATAGAGTCCAATAGGACTCTATGGGAATGGAGACAAACAATTTGCCAGCACCAGACTTCCCAGGCCGCCAGACTCGTAATGATCCGGTGGCACCAGGAAGTCAGGCGCCGGTAAATTATTCCGGTCCGGTGGCAACCCACCGGTAGCAACGGAGGGGTATCGCTGGATCCGTAATGAGGCACATTGTATCTTTAGCATGTGTGTGTCTATGTGTGACCCTGCCTTGCTATGTGTACCTGTGTTAAGTTCCTGCCATTATGTTTAGTCTTATGTTCTTCCACTCTGTATCCCCTGCACTGTCTATCCATGTATGCAAGTATGGGTAGGTGGGAGGAGTGGGGGTTGTGGAACTACAGGCATGCACCTGCCAAGACAAAGGCATTTCCAGAACCCGGCCAACCCTCCTGAAAAACGAAACCTGTTCCCAGGCAACAACTGCCAGCTTTACAGCCAGAGTAATCTGCAGCCTAGGACTGGCCCTTTCATCTCTTCCTGGGAACTTCCTCCCCTCCCCAGTAACGGCAATCGAACAATCTGGCCTACTCCTTTTCATCTATTGTCTTTAGCTGTGTTTGCCCACCTGTTCTATACCCTGTGATTTTCCTCCCCCTTCCTGCCACCAAGACTCCTTGGCCCTGGGAACACCCAAGAAACCAGTTTGCCCTCTTGTTCTACACCCTGTGATTTCCCTCCCCTTTCATGTCACCAAGCCTCCTTGGGCCCTGTGAACAGCCAAGATACAAGTTCCCCCTGTTGTATTCATCATAGGGGTGGGTGTGGGCGTGCTCTGGGGGCGGGGGGAGCGACAGCCTCATAAGCGTGGGGAAAGAGGGATTGAGAGCTCCTTTTTTGGTTTCTGGCAGTGGTGTGCTGAACATGTGGGTGAGGCAGAGAAGCTGCAGGGGCCCTTTAGCAGGTACCTTTATCAATGTCTGTCCTTCTCCTTCTCCCCCTTTCCCTCCCCTTGTTCCCCTTTCTACCTAACCTGCTCTATATTTCCAACAGTCTGCCTCCTGGCTGACTCTGCACCTGCTCTTCCCTCTCTTTCTCTCTCTCGCTCTCTCCTTCTCTTTCCTTCTCACCCTTTCCCTCTTTTTACCTCTGTCTATGCTCTCTTTTCCCCATTTTGCTTTCTCTCGCCTTCCTTTTTCTTTGTCTTCTCCCTCTTTCTTTTTCTCCCTCCTTTCTTTCACTCCGTCTTTCTCTTTCTTTCTCTCTTCATCGTTCCCTTTCTCTTACTTTTGTTTCTTCTTTCCTCCTTCTGTCAGCCCTCAACCTTTCTACCAACCCCTTCTGTCCCCTCTACCATCATCTCCCCATTGTCTATTTGTCTGGGTCCCCATTCTCACTCTCTCATTGCTCTGCAGCTGCCCATTCTTTCTTCTTTCTTCCCGGGCTCTCTCTCTCATCTGCTATCCTCCTTCCCAGCAGGCTCCCCACTCAGCTTTTCCCACTCCACACCTTCCCTTCTTCCCTTTGTGTCCCTTCTTCCCCTTCGCATTCAAGGGTACTGCGCAGGCCCTCGGCTCCCATGACAGTGGGTGTGCCTAGCCTGTATGCCGGCCGTTGATGCTCGTCTTGTGCCCGCAGGCAGGGGCGTTGCTAGGGGGGGGCTAAAGGGGCTATAGCCCCTGATCTTTTGGTTGTAGCGCCGGATAGAATCTCAGGAGATACAGCCAAAAGACTAGCTAGCCCCCAGTCCCGACAGTTCCAACATCAGCTTAGCCCCGGGTCTTTTCCAGACCTAGCAACTCCCCTGCCCGGAGGCCAGTGCAGACCAATAGCTGTGTCCAGTGTGCCCAACATACTCTGCCGGGAATAAGTTTCCTTCTCTGCCAGCAATATATCTGTTCCTGACGTCTGACCTGAACAAAGACACTGCTGTGTACACTCCTCGGTGTAGCCTGTCTGTTATTATATGAAAAAGACGAATGAGCAGGGTCACTGAACCCAATACATACACTTCCTTTTGGTTAGCACACAGAAAAACAGTTGTTTTTACTTTTTAGAGAAATTTAATGTACAACATAAATTGTATCCAACTTAGAACATATTTCCAGGACTCTCGTTAATTCACAGGCGGTATCTCCATATGATACATTGGTGCTCACCCAAGACAAATACCTTGGATCGTGATACAGAACAAATACACACCCTTCACTCCTTGAAGGATAACATGGGGACAAATGTATACAAGCATTACAGTGTGTTAAATTACACAATTCTTAACAGTGTATGAGTTAGACACTGGGACCTAAAGTCAACACAACTGTGTTTCGGCCATTTTGACGCTGTGTTATGTAGCTGCTGTTTTGTCGGCCTTCATCAGGACGGAACACATTGCGGTGGGAGTATCCTGTAGGCTTGTGTTCTACAAGCTGGGATCACGGCGAAGATTCTAGAGTCTGGACAATCATCTGTCGGTGTGTGCCAATTGCATCCTTATTTAATTGAGTACTACGTCAGGGACAGATCTTCGATATCTGCGCCTCCATGGTGGGTGTAAGGTGCAGTCACACGGTGTGCATCTCACCTTCCTTCAGTCTGTGCGCGTCTCGAAGTTGCAGCGCTGCATGGCCTCAGCTGGGTAGAGGAGGGCCGTAACCAGGAGCCCTTTTTGTTCTAATAGCTTGCCTGTTATTGACATAGGGGGTACCCAGTCCGACTGCATACACAACACACACCCTCACCGGGTCTGTTAATCCCCGGGCCAAAACTGTGTCTGTGCCTGGGGTCTCCCCCCATTTTGGCTTGCATCCCAAGTCCACAGTTTTCTGGTGCTGTGACTCAGATCTAGAACTTGGTTTAAGCCCCTGATCATGTGAAGAGCATCTCAACATCTGCATCTTCTCTGACTGAACTCACCCTTGTTGTGCGGCCTGCACACCTCTCCTCTGTCCATTTTCTGTCTACAGCAACAGCCATTTCTATCCACATGGATTCTAACTTGCCCATTTTCAGAATCTACGGACCAGAAGCTACCTAAGCCTACCAGTCCCAGAAAAGAGGTGAACCTGCCCTCCAACCTGCCTGCTCAAACTGTGCCTGGCTTCCTGTCTGCCGGATCAAGTAGTAAGGTAAGAGCTGAAGCACCAGCCACACACACTGACATTGCCAGCTTGCTGGGATGGTTCCTAGCCTCTGAGGGGGATGGTAACAGTGTACCCATCCAGTCAAACAAGGTCAAACTCCCACAGTTTTGAGGTGCTAACGCATTGCACTGTCAGAAGTGGACCTGCACACCCACACAACATCACACAATTGTACTGATAAATTGTAGGGTGTACCTTTCTGGATAATCTACCCAACTAGTCGTAGCCTCCAGATCTCAACCCCTAATTATATCCGGTGTTCCGTTTTGACCCTGAGTGTTCCTCAGGAGAGGGGAGTCACCTACCCCATAACAAACTCACCTTATAGGCCCATACTGGTGGCTGAACAAGTGTAGCTGAGGCTCATTACTGAACTTGTGTATTGGTCCGCCTGGAGCCTCATTTTAGAGCACTCGCTCTGTCGCTTAATTCAGTTTACTAGTGCCAGGGCCACCTAATATGTACCAAACTCATCTGCTAGACACGCACTAGAAGTTAACAAGACTAGTATAGGGCTTAACTTTACCCACTCACCAGTTTGGTTGTGTCCACCATGTCCTGGCCATGAGAGTCGTGTATTTCTATAGGACCATGAGAGTGGGTCTCTATAGATCGTCTTTTTATTTATTTATTTACTTATACCGCGCTGTTAGCCTGCAGGCATCAGGGTGCCAACACTAAGACACAGACGGGGGACTCACAAGATAACGAGACAATTAACATGAAACATGATGAAAACATTGTCTGACTAGGCTATTCTGATCCTGACCTGATATCACCTAAAAAGGTGAGTTTTAAGTTTCTTTCTCAAAACAGAGTATGTAGACTCCAGTCTTAAATGAAGCGGTAGGTTGTTCCATTTGGTTGCAACCTTGATAGGGAAGGCTTTGCCCAGTCCGTTGGTTTGTTTGTGAGGTGCAACCATGATCATGCCCTGTGTTTCTGATCTCAAGGCTCACACTGGTACTTATCTGGTGATCTTTTCCTTAAGATATACTGGAGCTTTCCCATCTAAACATCTGTGAACCAGTGTCAAGGCCTTAAACTGTATCCTGTCTTCTACAGCAAGCCAGTGCAAGTCTCTTCTGTCATTGCTGATGTGCTCTTTCCTGGTTTTGCTTTTTCACAATTCTGACTGTGCTGTTTTGGATCACGTGGCATTTTGCTATGCACCACATAATCGCCCCAATAGTAGTGCATTGCCATAGTCCAATCGAGATAGTATGGTTGTTCTGGCGATGGATGCGCAATTTTCCTCGCTCAAGTAGGGTTGGATTGCCCTGAGGAGCCGAATGTAGTACAACACCTGACTGCATTCAGACAGACCAGCGATACGGATGAGAAGAACTCAAGAATCAGAACAAAAGCGACCAGACCCGTTTGCCAATATTTGAAGTGCTCCTATACAGTGCTGAATCAACAACTCTTTCAACACCCTACCAACAAACCTACCACCTCTGCACCAATTCATTACACTTTCCTCCCGAATAACCACCGCGACCACACAGTGGGGAAACACGTGTCGAGGATTCAATTTGTCTCTCCTGTCCACCCTAGGATTTACCCCATTCAGGGTCACTATTGCATCTATGCGCTGTCCTTTAATGGACACACCGCAAACATAAAGCCAATCACCTATGGGATCCAACTTTAGAACCTTACGCTGTTCACAAAAAGATTTCGTCTTCTAGAGGATTCAATCTGCTTCTTAAAAACTATGTTCTTCACAATCAAGGATACCTAGACTTAGTGAAAACAGCTAAGGCCTCAAGGCCTCAGAGGATTCAACTTGCTTCTCAAAAAACCTGGTTCTTCACAATCAAGGACACTTAGACCATGTGAAAACAACTAAGGCCACAACTAATCTGCATCATTTGCAACTTTGATCCAAGCACTAAGACCTAGTGGAAATCAACTAAGGTAAAAACCTATCAGCACCATTTGAAACTTCGATCCAAGCATCAAAACTTAGTAAAAGCAACTAAGGCCACAACCAATTAGCATCTTTTGAAGTATCAAGACAAAACGATAGCAACTTAGACTACAACCAATCACCATTTTTGGATCCTACTTTGACAACAGACACCAAGTGCAATAAACTTGTGTTTTGATTCATATATGTCTATACCTAAAAGCTCCAAAACCTAGTAAAAACAACTAAGGTTTATACTTTCTCTGTACTCTTTACAATCTGGATCCAAGCACCAAGACCTAGTGAAAGCAACTAAGGCCATAAAGTACCAAGACCTAGTGAAAGCAACTAAGGCCACAACAAGCCAATACTCTTCGGATCTTATTTTGGCAACAGACCTTTAGTTTGTCATTCAATTGCATGAAAGTGACAAATCCATTTTTTCTGATTTGCATATGTTTATACCTACCAAAAAGAAATTACATTTTTCATTTATTTGAACTCACTTACCTTGTGTCAATCTGTAGCATCATTGAGAAGCGCGACAAGAGGGCTTTTTTCTTTTTTAGCTCGGTTCAAGCCCAGGTCAGCCACTGCGGCATCCCTCAGCTGCTGCATCTCTACTCACATCACTTTAAATTCTAAGGAACTCTTCCATCTGGGGCGCAGACATTGTTTCTTAGGCTGATTCTTTCTCCTAACGTAGTATGAACATTTCTTGCTCACATACATAACCTGTCCCTCGGCACTTATTGAGGCTTCCAAAAACATCCCCAGTGTTCACTTTGTCTACTACCTGTATGGGGGAGTGTTTGATGTGAAATGACTCATTGTCTTTGCCTAGAACTCTTTTGCTAGAGTGCCTGACCAGCCTCCCTGCCTGAATTTTAGTAGTTTTCCAGGGACACCTGGGAATTGAATCTGACGCTCTTTTTGGAAGTGGACCGGTAGCTTGGCCTTACCATGCCCCTATCCTGCAACAGTTTATCACCCAACCCCTTCCCTAGTTGAGCGACTGTGAGCGTGCATCTTTGAATGCCTGTGAGGGAATGTGAGTGTGCTAGAGTCACCCTCGTGGACAGAGTAGAATAGTAGGCACTTAGTGGTACTGACCTATGCCCTGTAGTGATGTATCATTTGTCCTGAGAAACTTGTCAAGAAATGTCAGTTTGTGTACGACACCTCTTCATCTGTCAGAATTGGAAATTCAGCAAGCCAGGGAGTGAGCCTTTCCCCTGATTCCCCTGTGGCCCTCATGGCCACAGTGCATGGCCCAGATCTTGTCAGATGGAAGCCAATATGGCAAAAACAGACCAAGCACCAGACCCTACTGGTCTAGCCCCTAAAAGGCTCCTTTGATGAGTTTCACCTAGCTGCGGTGCATGAGGTTCTTAAAGGGGAGAAAGGGAGCTCAGCAGTTACGCAGTGAGAGTCCTACACGTTGTGGTCCCAGCAAAGCGTGTCTGTGCCAAGGAAGAAGTGGCTTAAACAAGTGACCCGAGAGAAAAGGCTAGACCAGCATAAATTTGAGAAGATGAGAAATTACCCCAGTTATAGGTGTGACACCACCTGTTCCCAGTGTTACCCCCAGTCACCCCTTCTGCCCAAGGGGATGTCATAGATGTTTCTGCGCTTGCTCCTCCACCCAGCTATTCTGCTCTCTTCCCAGTCCTGACTCCTTCTGCATAGGCACCTGCTGAGTCAGCCCCTGTACTGTCTGAAACCACTGCAGCTGCGACCCCTGTAGGATCCTCTGCTTCCGAGACCCCTGCGCTGGCCAGCCAGGCAAAGGCTACCAGATCTACTGACCAGGTCCCTGCCCCCCGGCCCCTGCGTTACCCCTAATGGCAACCTCTAAACAGGCACAAGCCTTTAAGCGGCTAGAGGTGCATATGTCAGATTCCTTTCCCCCTTGCATAGAGACTAAGAGTACCAGAGCAACCGTCAGAAAGTATGGGGAAGAATACCTGGCCCAAGCCCTGTCTTACCCCCAAAGTAAGGGAGGCTGATGTCATTAATTACCTGTTTGACAAGGCCAGGGATTCTGACACTGACTTTTCAGAAGAAGAGGAGGAAGAGGAGGAGAAGAGGGTGTGGTAATGCCCATGAGGACTGTGGCTGCCCCTCAGGTGTTCACCTTAGGCACGGTCCACCAGCCCTGCTCCTCAGCAGAGATACTCGGCTTATAGGGACAGTTCACCAACACTAGGAAGAGCCCTCAGGAATTTGTGGTGTCCTGAGGGATGTGATAGCTACCTAGGTCCCTTCTCTGGGTGACATACGTCAGTTGCTGAGGACACTCCTTTCCTCAGATCAGTTGGCCACCATTATGACCAGGGCTAACTGGACCACAGAAATGGACTTTCAAAATCTGCTTGAGAAGGCAGAGGTGACAGAGTACCTCCAGCTAATCCTGCCCTGTCTAGGAAATTAGAAGACATTTTTTATATTTTTATACGGTTTATTACAAACCTTTAAAATAAAGAAGCGGAACATACATTTACATAAGATTATACAGTTACTTAAATGTAAAAGTAAAAAGAATTAGAGGATAGATGCAGAGACTGATACTAAAAGACATATCAAGGGAGAAAATATCAAAAGGTGCCCGACAAGTCAGTGGAAGGAGCATTATGGTCCTTCAAGGTGAGGCGTTTGATTCCATGATTATTTTCCCCCAATCTTACTGTCATTTTTGCCTAGGCACAGTTCTATTGTCTCTAGAAAAGAGTTTAAAGCAAAGATAAATTTGCTGTTTGATTCATAAAAACATCTTTGCCACCATTGTTCCACAGACATAGTTGTGTAATCACAGGCTATTTTTGCCATGTGTCTGGTCCTTTCTGTTTTTAATGCGGGACAGAGTAGTATCAGTTGTTTCTGCCACCGACTTGTTACTTCCTTTGTCTTGAATTGGTTCAAGCGCATTTTCAGGAGCAGATTTCTTCGATGTTTGTCTGGAAATTTATGCAAATAGCCCGGAGTTTTATTTAATGCTCTGGGCTCTGTAGGTATATTTTGCATGCTTTTTTGTTTTATTCTTGATTCAGTTGTCTATCCAGTCCTGTTCCCGTAGTTTTCTCTTAAATAGGCCATGGTTGTTTTCAAATGTGTTTTTTATCAGTGGATAGATCACTTAAGATGCCCTTACAGCGTTCCACCCATGCAGTCAGGATGTCATCCTGTGGTCCACTGTTTGGTTTCTCAAGGATCTTAAATTGAGAAGGGCCATTCCGCATGGTCATTTTGCAGTATATTGTCAAGGAGTTCCATATAACTCTTGCATTAATGGATAATAGACCCAACTCATACCGAATGCACGATGTCGCTGTGCCTTTTATCAACCATAGAACTTTGGTCCAAAAAATATTTTCCAACGAGGACCAGATGTTAGGTGGAAAGCCCAAGGCGCACTCTCCTCAGTGAATCATAGCCGGCACTGCTTTTTGATTGGAATAGTTCAGTACTGGTTTTAATGTAAATTTACCAAATTTTTTATTCAGAGCAGCAGCTTGTGCGGCCAGCTGCTTGCATTTGCTTTTTATATTTGCCACCCACGGAGCCTCATTTAGACTGGAGTTGACTATCATGCCTAAGTATCTTACATGGGGAACACAATTGACAAGTTGTTTTTCCAAAAGCCAATGGAATTTTCTCTCCTTGCTGTTTATATTTCTTCTCAGGTCTTGTATTATTAGTATTTCCGATTTCTTCGGGTTGATATTCAGCCCATTTGCTGCTACATATTTTAAGGACTTTTAGCTTCCGCTGCATCCCTATTGGAGTTACGTCAAGCAGGACGAGATCATCCGCATACAATAGCCAAGTCACATGTGAGCCATACATTTTTGGAGGAAAAGATCTCAGATTTTCAAATATTTCCCCAGTGTCTGACAGGTTAAATATTATCGATGCCAGAGGGCATCCTTGCTTGACTCCCCAGTGTGTTCTTATGGGCTTAGATAGACTTCCAGATCTGTCTAGTCTAACTTGGATTTCTGTGTTCGAGTGTAGTTCTTTTATTGCCATTATTAGTCTTGGCGGGCAGTTCCACTCGCCCATTTTCGTCCATAAAAGTTGTCGATCGACACTATTGAATGCATGTGATAGGTCTATAAACGCCAGGTCCATTTTGGCGCCTTTCCTTATTGTTTCCATTTTCATGATGTTATTTAATAATAAGTTTAGTCCGCATCCAACACCACTGACGAAGCCGGATTGCCTAAGGTCAAATTGTTGGGTAGATATTATCCACTTCATGAGTTGTTGCTGTAATTGTGAAGCACTGAACCCTGGCTGTGCTGTCGGAAGCGGCTGACTCATTTTCACTCATTCAGTGCGGCTTGACGGCTGACGGCCTGACGTCTCTAGGTCCTTTCCTCTCCAGTGGTTCAGTGGCGTTCCGTGATGTCGGCTTCTGCGGCTTCCGCGGTGGGAACGATGGTTAGAGCTGAATAGAGCTGAGCTGAGCAGAGGCCGTGCAGAGGTGTGCTGTCTGCGTCGAGAGTTTATTGCCGAGCCCCGAGTCTCGAGTCTCGAGCGCTGGCTGCTCTTGCTGGCTTCTCTTTGACAGCCCTTGACAGCCCCCCAGCGTTTCCGGTCTTGACGATCCCGCCGATCCTGCCGATCCTGCTAACCTCAGTTGGATCCCTTGGGACCTGTGGGACTCCCCCGGGTGGAGCCTGTGGAATCTGCTTTTCCCGCGGAATCCGCAGCACCCGCTGTACCCGCTGAAACCGCGTGAGTTCATTTGTTTCTACCCTTTGTGGCTACAACAAGTGACAAGGGCGACAAGGGTGTGAGTGGGTGTAAGCAGGAGTGGGGTGTGTTAGCGGACAGGGACAGAGTCTGCTTACTTGCTTACCGTCCACTGTATTGCTGCTCCTGTATATTTTTTCGCCCGCCTGGGGCTTTTGATTTATTTTAGAAGAAATACAACTTTCTCCAAAAGCCTCCCTTAGAAACCAAAAGGGGGACATGTATGATCTTCGTAGTGCGGCTCTTCCATCAGAAGCTCAGAGACCGTTACAATCTACTCCGGTGGATATGGGAAAGAAGGTACCTCGCAAGGAGAAGGAAAGAGCGAGGGCATCCTTCTTTAAACCCTATAAATCAGATAGTGGTATATTTCTTCACCCATCTAGTGTTTATCCATCAGATGATCAGACACCAGCAAGTTCGGGTCTGCTGGATTCTCTATCAGACATGGAAGACCAGCCAACGCCTCGAAATCAACCCAGTTGTGCGCTCTTTCAAGGTGATCTTGACTTTACCCTGAGGACCTCGACCATGAAGACTGTGATTTTTAATCACCTAGCTTCCTCAAGTGAGCCTCCTTTGACTAATATTATGCCTCCTTTGTTAGTCCCTAGGCTGTGCTCAGCTCAATTAGAGAATTCTTTGACTCATCGGTGTGAGGACTTTAATGAGCCTAGAGATGATATGTTGGCTTTGGAAGCGGCAGTCTTGGCTTCCGACGTGGGAACGACTTTGAGTCCGGACGAAGTAAGGTCTCAAGAGATCCATCAAGATCTGCCAACTATATTACCTAAACAAGAGAGGCCGGTTGATCTTGCTCAGAATTCCCCTGAAGTCCTGGTTCCACCGACTATAACGGCTTTAAACTTTGTTTTATCCTCCTTGGTTAAAGTCTTTGAAAATCTGAAAACTGAGGTCTACCAGCATACGGGTATACTTTTAGAGATTAATAAGGATTTGGAATTAAATGAAATTGCTATGGTAGCCTTAAAATCAGCAATCAATGACTCATTGGGAGGGTTCTTGAATGATCTCCATAAAGAAGTAAAGGACCAATCATGCAAAATGGCCCATCTGACTGAATTATGTGGGGATTTAAAAAAGGTGTCGGTGATCGTACTAGAAAAAGCTGAGCGTTGTGACAATCAGACACAGGAAGGACTGTTGGGTCCATCCTCCCCCCCTCACTCTGAGGCCATTTCGGATGATATTCCCCTCTTGATGTCCGTGATGGAGGAGTTTTTGAGATTGGCTGCATTGGCTGATACTGTCTTTCAACCCGGGGCCCCAGTGGAGGGTTCTCCAATAGATATCTCTTCCTCAGACTCGGATTTGGCAGTTCCAGGGAATAAGAAACCAAACGGGAAGTCCAAAAAAAAGAGAAAAAATAGGAAGCTAATAGCCAATGAAGTCATCACCCCAGTAATCAAAAAAGGGGAAAGGAAAGAAAAAACACATTAATTCTGGAACCAATCAGCATCCACGAAAATCAATTGATGGCCCTAAAACTCTTGAAAAAACCAAAAAGGATTTGGCAGTGACTCCTTGCTCTAAAAAGGGGAAGAAAACTCCCAAATCAAAAACCCAAAAAGGTCATCCTATGGATGAAACGATAATGCCTGGAGGCAAATCTACTGTGGGAAGTCAAACTGACTCTGTGGACCAACCAAAAAAAATTGCTCCGATCTTTCTAATGGCTAAACAAAAAAAACTCCTGTCTAACCCTCTGGTTAAAATCGCTCCTATTTTTTTTGAAAAAACCAGTGAGGGTGAGTGTAGATCCTGGAGTCAAGGGGGCGACTTCGAGTTCAGATAATCTGCAAGCGATTACTGCTGATGCAACGAGGTGTCCATCTGATGGATCGGCTCTCCCTATGTCCGATGGTGCCCCTCTAGTTGTTGGAATTGGAGCGCCCACCGGATTAGGAACTTTGTCGGGGAATGGAAACTTCCATACAGCAGTCCAGGGACCTGATGAATTGTACAAGCAGAACTTAGACCTGAGAGTTTTTCTATCAAGATCTGGTGCATCTTCACGTTTTGACTGTCCGCTAAATCGTTCTGCAATTCTTATGGTAATGAAATCAATACCAGCCTTGAAGTACCTCTCCTCAGACGACATTGAAGCAGTGAGATTCCCATGTGAGACTGATACTAATATAGCGGCATTAGAACTGAAATCAAGACTGGGTTTGAATCTAATTATGGGTGAGGCGGTGGCTTGGGAACAGAGGCGTCTGAAGATTTCTCAGACCTGTCTGGTTTTTATTCCCACCCACTCCCAGCAGATAGTTAATCAAGAGTACTGCCGGGGGGCAGTCAGTAAGGATGTCTCCCCAACTATTTCATCGAGTATGTGGGACATGTTACCTGAAGTGATCTCACAAGATGGGGATGACCCAACCGAAGCTTTAGGGTCGACTCAGATGAATGTGTTATCATGGAATACTAAAGGCTACACATCCTTTTCTGAGGAGCCCAGGAGATCGGACATTTTTAAAACTTTCGATCTAATTCTCTTCCAAGAAACTTGGCTAAATGGTCTTGTGGGTATTGATGGATACTCTACTTTTCAACAGTTGGCTTTGGCGTCCGGGGTGGGCAGACCAATGGGGGGTTTGTTGGTGGCTTCTAGTAACAAGGTGTTTAAATCCTCAGTGATTATTGCAAATAGCAGCCAAGGGATCCTCATGATGAGAGTATCTAGGAGAAACTCCATTGAATGTTCAAGTTGGATTGTGGTAAACCTGTATTGGAACCCTGGTATTTTTCCTCTTTGTGAGTTCCTGTTTGCCCTATCAGAGGGTCTAATTGATTGTTCTATCCGATACCCAGCGGATGAAATTCGTATTGCCGGGGATATCAATTCCCAATGTATCTCCACTGTGGATCCTAAATCAGGCGATTGTAAACAGAAGTCTATAAATGGCAAAATATGGTTAAAGTTTATGCAGGAATGGAATTTCTTCATGTTGAATGGAAACATCAGGGGGGATATTCCTAATTCCCCCTCCTGGCACAGAGGGTCCTCTTTCTCCACGATAGATCATTTCTTTGTTTCTAGAAATATCTTTGAAAATTGTAATAGTTTGATAGTTGGAGATAGGAACTCTGATGACCATGCTATGTTGAAGGTGACTCTGTCTTATGATTGTGCTCCAGTAATTCCTCGCTATGATCATGCACTCCTTATTAATAACTCAGGACATGCAATTAGAACATTTCGAAAAGGAGGTCAATTATTAAATAACGAGCTGCGATTTAGGATGAGCTTTTTATCTGATCAGTATCTATCTGATTTCTGTACTCCTAGTGTTTTTTTGAATTTTTTGTCTGCACAGGCATCGGTGGAGCCTTCCGAGCAGAAAACACACAAGCTGCATAAACAATTTTTGGACTTTAGTAAGTCTGAATGAGGTCTCTCAACATCAGAAGCAAGATTCTATTATTCAAGAGGGGATGTGGATTGACCATTTCTCCAAGGTTTATGATTCTGACACCGCGATATGTTTGGCTGCTGATGTAATCCATAGCTGGTATCTTGATTTTAGCGCCCTGGACATAGAATTGTTAATTAAAAAATCCTCAGCTTCCAAAGCGTCTGGCCCAAATGGTTTAAGCAATTCAATATTGAAATCGGATCCAGAATTGTGGGCGAAGGTTCTGAAAGCGCTCTTTGATAATATCTTTGTCCAGATGAGAATCCCTGACTCTTGGACTCAGTCAATAGTTATCCCTATTTACAAGAAGGGTGATAGGTTACTGGCTTCTAATTATAGCCCTATCTCTCTCCTAGACGCCGATAGCAAAATCTTTTCTGGCATTATTTTAGGGGAATTGGAATCTTGTGCAAAAACAAAGGGAATTATTCCGAAGCAGCAATCCGGTTTTAGAACGGGTCTTTCTACTTCACTGAATGGGTTGGTTGTGAGCTGCCTTTCTGTGAAGTCTTTCACCAAGGGGGGCCCTGCTCTCTTTGGAGCCTGGATCGACTTATCCCAGGCATTCGATATGGTTGATAGGAATCTACTATGGGAAAAATTGGATGCCTGGGGTATTCCTGCTGGCTTACTATCTATCTTAAGAGAGCTACACTCTAACAACTATATGCGGGTTAGACTTGGCAGGTCCGGTTTGGTCTCTGATCCAATCAGGATAACTAGAGGGGTACGCCAAGGCTGTTTATTAGCTCCCTTGCTCTTCATCCTTTTTATGGCGGATCTAGCAGTTTGGTTACAGAATAATGGGTTAATATCTCCATCCATTGGCAATGTAAAAATCAATTGGTTGGCGTACGCTGACGATATAGTAGTCTTGGACTACTCACAAGAGGGCTGCAGCGTTTGTTATCTGCTTTAGAATCCTATGCTAGGTTCAATAAATTAAGAATAAATCCCTTAAAATCCAAGATTCTTGTATTTAGGAGGCCTAACAAAATAGTGAAGAACCTGGTCTGCAAGTTAGACTATTCCCAGGTAGAGGTTGTCTCAGAATTAACCTCCTTCCCATCCAGGAATAGTCTGTTGGCCTCGATTGAATTAAAATTGATCAAATTGGGAACACAGATGAAAAAAATCCATTCTAAATTTGGCAGATTCACCATCCTCCCCCTTATAAGATTTTTTATCGGGAAGGTCGTTCCCACAATTCTATATGGCATGGACCACAACTCTGTAGCCTTTGAACTAGATTGGGATGCTATTGAATCTAAGATTTGGAAACGTACGCTGGGTCTCCCTGATTGCGTTCCAATTGTTTGCTTACATTATGAGCTTGGCTTGTCCTCACTTAGATCATGACTAGCCTGGAAGTGGCTTACTCTTTATAGGTCAATTCTAGATCCTCCTAGGAACTCTCTCTTTGAGGAAATTGATGTAGAGCAGAAACAAGGAAATAATGTTTTTCTGCGTAAGCTAGAATTAACATGTTTGGAACTATTGTTGGGCTGTGACTCTGATGTTGAGTCCCTTTTACAGAACCCTCTAAAAGTGAAAGAAAAAATGAAATTGGTTGATTGGATTCATACGATTGAGGAGATGCAGAAAACTAAAAGATCAGCCTCCCTGACATTGTTAGACAAGCCCCTTTCTTTTCTTCCGGCTTATCTAAAGAAGTCCCCTAGTTTTTGGTTTAGATCTGCTTTTCTGAGATTTCGTTTAAACTTACTCCCTACCCTTGAATTACTAGCCATAAGGAATAAAGAAGGGGGTACTGTATCAATATGTGAAAGGTGCTCAACTATGGAAGTTCAGACTACTAAGCATTTACTTTCTAAGTGTTCTGGGACCTGGAGTATCAGGGCCAGCTCTTTTGGCAGATTTGTTCATGTTGAGTCTTGCTTGAACACTGATGATTTCTGGGCAAGACTATCCTCTGGGAATGAGAAGGCTTTATCAATTGCAGTGGGTAGAGTTCTAATCCATTTGAAGTTAGTAACAATGTGATTCTTATTTTGTTAAAATTAATTTGGTTAGATTTCTTTTATCTTCTTCCTTTTTTTGTTTTTCTTTGCACCATGATACATGTTTTTATTTAAATATTGCAAATGTTTGATTCTTATTGTTATGTTATTATATGTGTACTGGAATGTGTTAAAAGTCAAATGTTGGCTACTGCACTTAAAAAAAAAAAAGTAATTGTGAAGCATATATTTTGCCTACTACATCGAGCAGAGCAATTGGACGATAGTCCATCGGATTAGCTCCATTACCTTTATTGAAAATGGACACAATTATTGCCTTCTTCCATGAAGCTGGACTAGATTGTTGTGTGATTATATTTGCAAACAGAAGATGGCAAAACTCAGCCCATTCTTCAGGATTCTGTTTCAGGTTGTAGTTAGGCATGCGGTCTGGTCCAGGGACCATTGATGAGCTAATTTTCTTGATGTTGCTTAGTATGTTCTGTATTTCACATTCAATGGTTCATCTCTCTATATTTTGCATATATGATTCTTTTGTTTCTCCTCTTTTTTCATATAATTTGCCAAAGTGAGTTGTCCACTGATCTTCTGTTACCATGTTAGATTGCATTGCTTTTTGTATGTTGCGATCATCATTTATGATTTTCCAAAACTCAGATGTATTTTTATTTGTAAGAGACTTCAACATGTGTTCACCTCATTCTGTTCAACAGCTGACCTATGAACAATCAGCCAGTTTGTGTATTTGTTTGTTTTTTATCTTCTATCCAGTGAGAGGATCCTTTTAAGCTCTTGTTGTGTCTCATTTCTTTGCGCATCTCTCGTTTTCTTATTGCATTCTGGATGTCATATAGATGCTTTGGTTTAAATGTTTGTTTACGCAATCCTTGCGTATTCACTTGGAATTGCTCTAAGAGATGGAAATACTCTACACCTTTTATGTTCCTATTGTCTCTGAATTCATTGACCACCACAATTGCGTCTTTGTGCTCTAATCAGAGACTTATTCTATCTGAGTCAACCACTACATGATGTTTCCAAACGCCATCTTGGGTTTCTTCGATGTTTGCAACTAACATCTTTACCAGATTGTGATCACTTTCATTCATCTGCATCACCTGTAGGGACTCAACTTGTTCAGCTATTTTACCTGAGGCAAAAATGTAGTCAATGATTTAGGTTTGTGTACCCCTCTTCCATGTTGGATGGAGCAGTATATCCATGGCGATGTTCCATTTAACATGGTAATTTCTCCTAGTGCCATCTCATCATTCCACTGTTTTACTAAAGACTTTTTGTTGGAAGATAGGCATTTATCATCCTTTAGACAGTTAATATTAAGATCGCCACACAAAATGATATTTGCTCTTGTGTCATCTACCATGATTTCATCGATGACTTCCAGCACCTTGTCTAAAAATATTGTTGTGTCAGCCTCTCTATGATGCCAATATAGGTTGACAATGTGCATCCGAGTTTTGTGAATGTCTTCAATTCTATTATTTTCGATCATGGTTACTTGAATGTACGGATTGATGTTCTTAGTGGCACAAATGTGGTAACCGGAGCTTTTTCAAATAAGGGTTAGAAGTCCGGCTGATGGTCCCCCTTTAGATCTTTTTATTGCCGGATTCTTGGCAATTTGAAATTCATCTGTTATTGGACATGTTTCTATCCGTGTTTCCTGTAAACACAGTATTTGCAGAGACTTGGACCATTCTGGATCAGAATTAAATAAGTGAGAGTAGCCTCTGCTGTTCCAGGATCCCAGCCAGAACTTTGCTCCCATTTTATGATCTGAGTGTTAACTCTGTTTTTGATTTCCTAGCGTTCTAGCAAGCCAATTTTAGTTGTCATTACTCTGCTCTTCTCTTTTTTTTGTCGTGGTAGCTCATTGCATCATTAGGTGGACTCAATTCACGTTGAACTGTGATTTTTAGACTTTAGACATTCACCTGCTTGAGCTTCTTGAAGTGAGCTTTCAATTATACGAATATCTGAGATTCTTCCATCTCTGCTGTTCCAGTCGTTTGAATTCGCTACTTGATGCTCTAAGAGTTTATCTTTAACGTCAAGTTTTAATTGTTGATTCACTATTTCTTTGTTCTTAATAACATGCAAATTAATTTCTCTTTCTGATAAATCGAATCCATAAGGTCGAAGAACATAAGCTGCTTCTAGTATTAAGTTGCAGATCAATCTTCTGTCACAATGTGGTTCTTCGAGAATTTCGACTGTCTTAATGTCAGCATATTCAATAGTCCTGAGTGAAGGCATGTGATGTAGCAATCGAACTACGTTGTTCCTGTTCAGGATAAGTCCATCCTTTATTGGAAGAATACGCTAGAGTATTTGTAGGTATCTTGCACTCAGCTTTTTTATTTTATCTGATTCTTTTATTATTTACTTGTCTATTACTGTTTGTACAAGTTGTTTTTTTAAACTGAATGATTTTTGGATTCGGTGCTATTGGCATCATATTTCTATTGTTTTCCTCCATCTTGTGTAGATTAAATGTTTTTACAGTGTTCAACATCAATCCATTCACATTTTTTTCAGAGGTCATAGTGATCTTGGTGTGAAATTGAGGGGCCTGTCCCAAACTGCTTTGTGTTTTTTCTTCCATTGTAAGAAAACACGGTTCCTGATTATTTGATGTATTTGTATTTTGTATTTGTATTGAGCTTATGAGGTTATTTCGGGGGTAGTAGTACACACACACATGTCTTGGTTGACTGACTAGTTCATCATTGGTCTGCTGCATCACTTGTTCTATTGTCTCAGAACTCTCTTCAGTGCCGCCTAATATACTGTTTGCTATAGGGGTGGAATCATTTTCAGGCTCATCTTCGTCTTCATTGTTACATAGATCTATCAGTTCATCCAGTTCTTCATCCTGGTTTGTGGGATTGACATCAGGCTGACAGCCTTTGGCAATATCAGGAGCAGAGCCACTGTTAGCATGGTTCATAGCAGGAGTAGAACGCACCGTATTGACTGTTAGATTCACTGTTTTTAGGTTTCTTAGGAATTTTCCTCGTTTGAATATTTGTTTTTTTTGCTGTTATTTTGTTTGTTTTGGTCGATCTTTTTCCCATTCTGCTTATTGGTAAAGATCGGGAAGATTCCTTCTTCTTGATTGTTAGGAGTAGATTCATCGACCAAGATTATATCAGGGTTTCCAATCACTCCATCGCCATTGGCCGATGTAGTGGGCACAGGTTGTTTAACATCTTCTTTGTCAGCTTGATCGCTATTTATGTCGTCAGGTGCTGTTGACCCTAGTTCTTTGGACTTGGGTGCTTCCATCTTTTTTTCTAGATTTTCACTCCAACTAGGTCCACAGAGCTCTTGAAAATGGGTTATATCTGCCCCATTTGCTTTTTGTGTTGGAGCACTTAATGCTAACATTGCCATGTCATTCTTACATAGTGATTGGCTATCATTTACATTCAAGTTATGTGCCAGTTGCAAATTCTGTTGATGTTTAAGGAACCTCCATTGTCTCTCGAGCAACTTGTGCAAATAGTCTTTTATCTTCACAATTGTTTTGTCCAAGTTCCATTGATTGTTTTAAGGACAGGTCAAAGCGTTTAGAGTCTTCTATTATCTGCAGTTTGTTCGTATTTTTTTGTATTTTCAAGTTTGTTATTTTTGAATTCATTAGGGCTGCCAAGGTTGTTAAATCCTTAATTTTGTCGTTTAGCTGTTCATACATCTTCACGTATGGTGCTACTGCAAAGGTGACACTTGACATTACTATTGGTTGCAGTTCTTGACTAATTGCTTTAATTGATTCCAGAATGTTGTCTCTTTGGTCGCACCTATACGCTCTGCCTTTATATCCAGTACGTCTTATTTTGGGGAATGGACGTTCGATAAAAGATGAATCAGCAGTTGTTCCGTCAGATTTATTTGGGGAAGATTCACTATGTTTGTGCTGTAATGGACTTTTTGCCAAATCTTCTGAATTTGTTTGAGGCGCATTTGAGCCATCATTTGTTGGAAGTTGTGCATTGTGTAACAAAGTTGTGTTTCGTAATGGCCAATGCGGACTATTTTTTCTTTGTGAGCAGAATATTGTCCCAGAAGAGGTTGAATCTAGCCGTCTTTGTTAATACACTGTTCACTGTGCATTTGAGACGGTTAGGACGCTTTTCTCTGTAGATCCAATTAGTTTGATAGTTCTCACTGTCCGGGTTTCTATTTCTGCATCTTGCTTTCCTTTTAGGGTGACATTTAGTTTTTTTATTCAGATTTGTATTCATCTGTGATAGATCTTGAAGCAGTTTGTCGGCTACTGCCAGTGATTTCCTTCTCTCATTTTGCGGCAACATGTTGGAATCCACTTGATTTTCTGCTTCCCTTCCAAGTGTGTCACCATAGCATACATCATCACGATCAAGATGTATCACCCTAAGGTCTTCAATTCCAAAGGACATCACATTTCCGGAAATAAGGTTCTACGATGCCTTCATCTGTTGTATGTTTGACCCAGGTGCAGGGTGCGCAGCTATGTGGAATACATTTGTTATGCTGTACATTTGTCTGTTGTAAAGCACAGTTTGATATCGATTCCACAGTAGAGATGCTCTTTAAATTTTGTGCTTTTTGATTCGCTTTCCAAGCGAGAACACGCAACGCCAGTACCAAGCGTTCTGGAAGTTTATTTTTTAGGACGGGTATAATGTCGTTGACTTTGTCACTGATTTTATCCAGTTCTGAACTATTACTGGCAATTGGGTCCCCTCCCACGTTCTTTAAGACGCCACTCAGGTCACTTATGCTGCTCTCAGTTAATATGCTTTTCACTGTTTTGTTTGTGCTATTATGCTGTTTTAAATGTGTGATTTCACTGCGGTTGAGGGGGGGGCCTTGGTAATTACACACACAACTACGCACACATTTCTACGGTAGTCCACGTGTGAAGGTTTTACCAACATGTAGGGTGTTGGCGTTTGATTGTGCCCTATTTTTTCCAATCTTACTGACATAACAGTCACAATAGCAAACACCACTGAAATCATTATTAACTGAGTTAGTACAGTTGACATGACGAGATGTATTAACATTCGAGCATATGGAGCTCAAAGATTTGCTTACTTGTGTAAGCGTTCTGTTCTTTGACTTGACGATAGCGGAAGAAATTGCAAAATACACCAGAACTTTACACTGAAGTCACTGATTTTGAAAGGATCAAATCATGTAAGCATCAGAAAAATGAGGATGCGGCCGAGTATCTCAAGAGGGTAAAGCAAGCAGGTCTTCCAACAACACTCTGGGATGGATGACCCTGTTAAAACAACTAGGCTCCTGATAGTCACCCAGTTTGTAGAGGGTCTATTGCCAAAGGCCAGCGCAAACATCAAGTGGATGTGTATGGAGTGGGAAAGCATGTCCTATTCCAGCATCTTGTCTCAAGCCAGACACTTCTGCAGTCAGCATAAAAAGGAGAAGGATAACACTAAAGAGAAACTCATACAGCTGAATGTTTGCCACTCTGCACATGCAGGCTGATGTGGCCGCTGCTGCTCCTACTCCTGCATCCCCAGGCCTGGATGAGACTACCCTCCATATTGTATTGTAATGGGTATTTGTATAGCGCCTTTCACCATTGGTATGGCCTCAACGGGCTGTAGGTTGAACGCCCGTGGGGGACTGAAGTCCAGGTATGGGAAATTCGTCAGAGAGCAAATGGAGTGCATGTGTGCACTTGGCCAGAACGGAGGTAGGTAGGGTTGGCCAAGTCCCTACTAGACACCCATAATGAGCAGGCATGTGGGTGTGGAGAGGTAGCCCAGAGGGAATGTGAGGGAGACATTATGTGTGCAGCTAGACTGAATATTACTGTGGGGGATATCTGCATTCTAGTGTCAGAGGTGCTGTGCAAAGTATGTTAAGCTGGAGAGGCATTATGTGAGCAGCTAGATAGAATTATGCCAGGGGGGATAGTTGCATTCTATTACCAGAGGTGTTGTCAGCAACAGATCTTACCTTAGTAGCTTTTCATGCTGCAGGCGAGAAGAGGTAAGGCCTGTCTTCCCTAGAAGCCACTCTGCTTCCTGAAGATGTGACTGAGCAGAAGTGGCTGCCTGGAAGATCGGTCCAAAAGTAAGGAGGAAAAATACCTCGCCAACAGGGTTGAAAAAACCTCCAACAAACTGCAGGAATGAGGATGGAGCAGAAGAGCCAAAGAATAAAGCCTCAAGGGAAGGCGGAGAACAACGTGGTCCCAATTTACAGGCAGGTAATGCTGAATCCAGGTAACAAGGATGAGGAATCAAGGAGGGAGGAATAATAGAGTGCAGGCAAGGGAAAACAGGAAATTCAGGCTGACAAGGAGAGGCTTACTAGCAGGGTGGAAACTAAGAAGAAAGAGGAAATACTAGAGCCAGGGTAACGGGAAAGGAGCTTGTTGTGACGCACCATCTGTTTGTGAGCGGCGTCCCTTATCCACATAGAGTGCTCCAAGCCGGTCTGATAGACATCATCGGAATTGTCCGACGCTCTGGCGTCAGTGCGACAGCCACGTGAGTCGGCCATCTCGGTCTGGGTTTCACAAGCTTCCAGCTATGCCATAGTGATAGGGGGCTAACGCGTTTCCATAGTCCCGCAGTGTGGCTGGAAATGCTGGAAGGTGTTGTGCAAAGTATTTGAGGTAGGAGAGACATTATGTGAGCAGCTAGAACAAATGTTGTCATGGGGATGTCTGCATTCTACTGCCATAGGTATTGTGCAAAGTATATGGAGTATTGGTGACATTATGTGAGCAGCTACACCAAATTTTATCATGCGGATAGCTGCATTCTAGTGCTAGAGGTATTGTGCATAGAATTTGAAAGTATGACCGACAATATGTGAGCAGCTAGACCGAATTTCATCATGGGGGGGGGTAGCTGCAGTCTAGTGCCAAAGGTGTTGAGCGAAGTATGTGAATTAGGAGAGACATTATGTTAGCAGCTAGACCTAGATTTACAGTGGGGGATAGCTGTATGCCACAGGCGTTGTGCAAAGTATTGGAGGTGGGAGAGACATTATGTGAGGAGCTGGTGCACACATCCTATGGGGCCTCTAGTGGCCTCAGGGTTTAGCAGGGGAGGGAGAGTACAGGAGGAATCATTCACCATTCAAGATGCTCCCTCAGAACCCCCAGTACTGTGGCTTTTAGACCCCTCAATACATGCCACATCCTGTCCCAGGCCAGTATCCATCCCCAGCCTAGCCAGTATCCATCCCCAGCCCAGTGTGCATCCCAGGTAGGTCTCCTAGTGCATCAGGACCAGTGCGCCTTTTGTAAGCAATGGGGGATACTGGAAGTACAACTGTCCTCAGCGGATTCAGCATGAGCAGAACTATGGCGCGGCCCTGTCTGCTCATCGCTAATCATAGCTACCTGCAACATACCCGCATG
Source organism: Ambystoma mexicanum (assembly GCF_040938575.1). Taxonomy (NCBI): domain Eukaryota; kingdom Metazoa; phylum Chordata; class Amphibia; order Caudata; family Ambystomatidae; genus Ambystoma; species Ambystoma mexicanum. The sequence continues at coordinate 727,702,555 of NC_090937.1, read as the reverse complement.
GCCCCTTTCAGCTCCCAGATCAGCCTAGAGCCCCAGATGAGAAAGCTGGTTCTGGCCCAGCACCCTAACCTGGACAACCCCCAGTAGGAATCCAGACCAAAGCCTTTCGTCCCAGAGCCAGTAGTCAGAACAGCCGGGGGTGCCTCTTCTGGCATCGCCTTGCAACCATGGCCCCAGCAGCCAGGTCAGAGTCCCTTCCAGTTCCCTCAAGCTTGATGAGAACTAGACCAGACCAAGTACCCCCTGCTTCCCGACTCATAGCCCTAACCTTCCCATCGAAAGTCCCCTACGTGACAGCCCAGGTAGGTAACTAGCATGCCAGGATGCTGGTGGACACAGGAGCCACCTCCAGCACACTGAGGGTGGGGGAGTTCCTGGATGCCTCAGTATCTGGCCTGTGTCACAGCTGTAGGAGTAGAGGGCAACCCCTCTAAGGTGCTGGTCACCTTGCCCACTAGGACTCATCTGGGCCACCTGACTAGTGCACATGCCTTCATGTTGAGTGCATCCTCCCCTCCTTGAAAATCTGCTGCGGATGGATATTCTAGGAAACGTGGGTGCAGTGATTTTTTGCATAAAGGGCTTAGGCGCTCTCTATGTCCCAGACCAACCTGATGAGTTCTTAATGGAGGTCTTCAAATCCAGAGCCCGAACTGAGGTGTTCAGACATCTCTGCCCTAGCTTCTCTGTCATGGTTCTGACCTAGGTGGATGAGCAGAAGCTGGCAGTAGTTCAGACACCCTGTGGGCCGCCAGAGCACGGAAGCAGGGCTGATCACATCTGCTCATCCACTGCATGTTCAGGTGGTCCTGCCACTGCTGCCCTACCCTCTTGCCTACATGCTATTGCAAATTCTGTGTCCCTGGTTCAAGAGACATCGATCATCCTCCAATTTGCCAGGACAAGATCCAGTAGCAAAACTGACAAAATTGCTACACATACTGCAGGCTATGCTAGGAACGCTAGAGGAACCTAGGAGGATAGAATACACCCGGGATAAATCGGGTGTCTGGCACTGCCCGGAAGGGAAACCAGTTGCTCCAACCATTGCCCAGGAATATCTGATTTGCCTGGCATACAAGACTGCACACGTTGGTAGTGATGCCATCACTAGCTACATATGGAGGACATAAGGAGAACCTGGTTCGCCCCTGTGGTGGGAGAGCAAGCGCATAGAGCTCAGGAAAAACAAAGGAAGAATGGGCAGTTCAAGAACACGGAAACATTGTGCACACAGACATGACTAAGTTGGCCAGATGCGCTGGCCCTTGCCCTCATGTACATGAGAGGTATGCCCAGCTGCTTTGCTGAACTCTCCATTCAAGACCCTGATGGTAAGACCAATGCTCTAGCCGGCTGCAGCTCCTCCCTCTGTGAACAGGTTGCCTTTGGCACTGACTGATGATTCAGTTCTGGCATATTTCAAGCATCTTACTTCTGTCATGAGACAGATCGACCGCCAGGTCAGTGAGGCACAACCTGTGCCAGGCCAGCACAAACTATATTCAGTACAGGAGGTAGACCCAGTGATGCTCAATGACTTTGCCTGTGAAAATAATTTACAGCCCAGGTTCAAAGGACCATTTAATGGCCTTATGACCACAGAACTGCTCTGAAGCTGCAAGGTGTAAAGTCCTGGGTTCACACCACTCACACCCAGAAGTTGAGGACCCCTCCTGAAGTAGAACCCCCAGTGCGGTCTTCTATAAATCTTAGACCTTGTCCTCCACCTTACCCGGCACTGAAGGGTTGGGGGCTAGAGCCAGTGGAGCCCCGTTATAACCTTAGGCCCATGAATTAGCCTGGATCCTGTCCTGCTGGCGTGGGAACATTCTTCCCGTCTTTCGCTTTATGGAAATTACCTGTGTTCAGAGACAGCACTGTTTGAACTGTGATATTTTGAACATTGATATTTTTGTAATTTCATATGCATGGAACTGTGATTTTGTTGAACTTTGATGTTTTGACTTTGAACATTTTGTATTTTGATATTTTTAATTTTAAGTTTTGAATTTTAATTGGGAATTATAGTTTGGACCGTTTAACATTTTTGAATTGTAATATCTTTGAATTTAGATTTTTGAATTTTTACATGTGTGAATTGTGATATGTGGAATATGATATGTTTGTATTTTGATCTGTTTGCGGTGTGACAGTTCTGCTTTGTATGCCTCCCAGTCTTAGTGCGACTATCATACAGCTATAGTGTACCCAAGGTCACTTTGCTTTAAGTGTATTTTATTTTTGCATTTTCTGTTCCAGCGTCCCAGCCTTGCCTTTCGTCTTGAGTTATTGCACTATGCCATCGTCCCGTCTTTATGTACCGGCTCGATTTGTTGTGAGGTCTCTGCTTTACTCTGGACCTAGTGAACTTTTTATCTGCTCGACGAAAGACTTGGGGGACAGACGGATTCTAACTCATATGCCTACACTGTGCTCCAACTGAGTGATCCTGCTCCCCTTGTGTCCCCAAAGCCAATCCATAATCTCTGATATCAGCCAGTTCATGATAACTTTTGCTCTGCTCCCTCTGCTCCTCCCTCCTGCATTAACGGATAATAAAGGGAACTCTTTCCTCAAGATATGACATTTGGTGTCCCGCATTTTCATTCAGACCAACTGCTGGGTCTGTGCCCATATGCCTCCCCATCAGGGCTTAGATTTCCTGCTCCAGGCCATACCTGCCAGTGTCTCCGACCTATTCCTCTGCCATCCCGGGAAGCCCAGTGGACACCTGAAAAAAAATCTCTAACTGTGCGGTACAAGGCCACCTTGCCTGTGGTGCTTCGAGTGGTAATGCCAGCATGGGCAGAAGATGTGGGCACCACCACCAGGCACCAGTCTACTCTGCTCCAGTTGCACGTGCGCCCCTGATTATGGAGAAACTGGCAACACCTAAGGTGGACTGCCCTGAAAACCCAGCAAACTGGACGTCCTCTCCCTGTGAGAACGCCCCAATGAACCTTTTGACAATACAGCCCGCCTCCTACCTTACATTGCCTACCAGGTATGGAAGCTACCCTTGCCTGAGTGCCAGCCATCAGACACCTGGTTGACACCTGAAGACCTCTTCTGGATCTGCGGCAGCAAGGCCTACAAGCAGCTGCCTGGAGCTGGAGCTGCAGCTGTGTCCTGGGCCACGTGATGCCCGCCATCAGGGTCACCAAAGACCACCCACCAAGATCTGAAATGCATGTGATGGTAATCAAGCCTGTGACACAGTGAACACCTACACTCCTCTGACAGGTGCACAGCTTTATGGCACCACATTAAAACCCCAGATGGGTGTCATGAGAGTAGGTTGGGCTGTGTATTGCTTACAGGCATTTCCGGAGGTGGTGGCGAATGAGACTGCCATCTCACTGGAAACATTAGCCTCCGAGCAGAGGGAGTGGAGAAAACTGGCTCTCCAAAACTGTATGGCCCTCAACATGATATTGGCTTCCCATGGCGGAATCTGTGCACCTATTGGATCATTGTTGTGTATTTGTTCCAGACTCCTCTGATGAAATCTTTGACCATGCCACTCACATCACCTCTCTTGGGACCACCTCCAAGGATAAATCAAATGACTTTCTAGATGTTCTAAAAGACTAGTTCAGCTCCTTCTGGGGTAAACTGCTTACATATGTCCTGAATGCTGTTGAGGGGTTGTTGCACTAATTGTCATCTGAAAACGACTTGGGTGCCTCATATGAAAGTGTTGCCAAATCCATGGGCCCAACTTGACCATGGCTCATATCCACGTTACATCCTGGAATCCGTAATCCCTAAACCAAAAGTTTTACAGATTGGCCTGGATTGAGGTGTGACACTTGTCCCCATTCCAGATGATGTAGCCCCTTATGGGACCAGAGGGGGGCTGTGGAAATTGCAGTCTCCACATATGGGCCCTGACAGCTGCCACTTGTGTTTTGCATATAGGTTTCATGCGTTAGTGTGTGTTTTCTGCGTTTTTCATTTTACCAATGTTATTGCGTGACTTTTTATTTTTCCCAAATGTACCTTTTTCCAACTTGCACTGTGTGTGACTTTATATTTCCTTTTCCATGCCTATGAATCTACACAGACTCACCCCTGGCTGCAATTTCTATGCTTGTGTTGATTTTTCCAGTGCAATGATGTTTCCCTGTATTTTATTTTTGTTTGACAAGCCTGGACTGTATTTCCTGTGAATGTGGTTTATTTCTGCCAAGTGTTACACGTTCATCTGTGTTTGCATTTTGTCCATCACAGAAGCCTGGTCACTATAGCCGGAACCTCCTTGCCTTTTTGTTACTTCTTGTCAGAATCACTTCATGCCAGAATCTGTATTTAGTGACTGTGTTGCTGCTTTATTGTACTTGGTTACAACATTGCCTGCTCACTGCATTTTTTACTTTTACTTTATGATCGCTGTATTAGCGTGGCTCCTGGCACACTGCACATTGCTGCCTTTTACCCAGTGTTCATGCACTGTATAGATAGCAGATATTGTGTCTTTAGTGTGTGGGTAAGTGTAACCCTGCCTTGCATTGTGTACCTGTGTTGAGCGACAGCCTCCTAAGCATGGGAAGAGGGGCATTGTGGGCTCCTTTTTATTGGTTGCTGGTAGTGGTGTGCTGAGCATGTGGGTGGGGGCGGAGAAGCTGCAGAGGCCCTTTTGCAGGTACCCTTCTTCCTGTCTGCCCTTCCCCTTCACCCCCCTTTCCTTCCCCTTTTCACTCTCTGTTTCCCTGTCTCTCCTTATTTCATTTTCCCGCTTTCTTTCATTGTCTCTCGCTCGTCTCTTTCTTTCCCACTCTCCCCTTTCGTTCTTTTATTTCTTCTCTCCCCATCTCAGCCCTAACCGTCTTTACCAGCTACTTCTCTCCCACTATCTCCCCACCAGCTACTTGTCTCACTCCCCGCTCTCACATTGCTCATCCACAGGTTTATCCAAAGGCATGGCAATCAGTGTAGATCCAAAGACAACAAAACAAGATCATCTCCCATGCCACATTAAATTACCTGTACTACAATGTCAACCCGACAATTCTTAACTTGATTTCAAAATATATTTATTCATTTTAAAAATAAAAAACAACTATAAATTAAATACAAAGACAGTAGCAAATGTGACCACCATCCATTGATTTTTTCTTAACTTTTCATCCATCAAAAACGTTAAAATATACTCACATTCATCCATTCATTCTAGCTCATAACATCACCTACATACAAAACTGACTGTAATGCAAAAAGTCATGAATACACAAGGAAATGCAAATAAAGTACAAAAGAAATTATACTGTGAGCAAACAAACACAAATACAGTACTAATGGTGTTACAATAATTTCAATCTATTGACTGCAATTGATCAGACTACAGTACAGAAATCTGAAAATACAAAAGTGCCTAATGAATTGCATACGCCAATCTCGCAGATTAAAGCTGTGTCACTCTGGCTAAAGTAAATCACAGATCTTCTTAAATTGGTTTCTTGATAGATGTATTTAATTGCTGATTTTATTTTTGTTGAAAATGAATAAATATACAAGTTAAGAATTGTCAGGTTGACATTCTAGTACAGGTAATTAAATGAGGTATGGGAGATCTTGTTTTGTTCAATTTACTCGCCTTGGCAGATGGGCTGAGGGATGCAAGTGGCTTGGACAGTTCACCCGACTTAAAATTCAACAGTCCCACCCCTATGCACATTCAAATGCCCAGTACCGCTCCACAGTGGACAGGTTGGTTGATGCCCTGGGTACCTCAGCTAAACCCCTGCCAGGATATGCACTCACTGGCATCCTTGACCAAGCGCCCCTTACAGAGAGGACCGTACCTTTCAACATAGCCATTGCTGACCCTGTTGTCGCTTTTGCAAAAAATTTGCTCAGCCCTCCTGTGGATTCTGAATGCACAAAAAAATATAAGCCATCCTATCTTTCCTCTCCACCTATCTGACCCTGCAGGGCCTGGTTGTCCAAGCTCCCCCAGTCAATACTAGAACTGCCACATCCACATCCAATTTCCCTACTGATAGGGAGGGTAAAAAGTCTGGCACCCTTGCAAAGAAAGTTTTTGTATCGGGTATGGCCCTAAAGGATAGCTGTAAATGGTTCCTGTGCAATTGCAAAATATGCTTGGTCTTTGGAAGAGGCCGAAACATGTCTGGCGGTGCTTGTGGTCTCGTGCAGAAGGGATGTGACCTAGCAGTTCGGGCTGAACTGCCCCTTTGGAGGTGTGACCCAACCTGATTTGAATATGGTCGCTCCCCTTTCTATAATAGCTTGGCAGGTGAAGAACGATGGCCTGGAGAGTTGCCCAGAGCAATTGCCAGAGGTTTAAGATGAATTCTAAACCTTCCAACCATCACCTCATAATGTTTTTGCATATTCCCGAAGGAGACATGTGGGATGGGTTCTTGCGGATTGTGGATGATAGAAAAGAGGTGGCCGACAGTCTTTACAAATGGGCCTGGACATTGCTGACTGTGTCCGGAGAGCAATGGGATCAGCTACAGATCTGAGGAGGCAGGCGTACCTGCAAAATTCAGGCTTTTCGCCAAATGTCCAGGCAAAGCTATTGGACATTGCCTTTGATGGCGAGAACCTGTTTGGCCCTGGAACAACTTAAGGACACAAAGCTAGCTGCTAAGTCACTGGGACTAGCTGTGCAACAGCCATCTTAAACTTCCTTAAGCTTCGCATACAGAAGAGGGCAGGGATACAGAAGGTATGTCCTCTTTTGAAGGAAGGCACATCTCCCGCAGCCCAGGCAGGAGCAGAGGTGTTTCCCGCACTCTGGCAGGGGGGGCCTCTAGGCGCCGTCAGACAGTGGCTGAGGCAGCTCCATCCCCAAAGCTGCTTTGAGTTCTCTCCCTCCCACCACGTTTTCCAGGTTGCAGGCAGGATTGGCGATCACTGGCCCCAGTGGCAGGAGGTTACATCTGATGCCTGGGCTTTGCAGTTCGTAAAATAGGGGTACTGGCTGCCTTTTCCAAGGAGACCGCTAGACAGGCCACTCCCTATGCATCAACAACTGGAACCAGACTTTCAGGAAGAACTGAGAGCCCTGATTTTGAAGGGTGCCGTGGAAGTGGTACCTCCAAGCAGAGGGGATCGAGTTGGTATTCCTGGTATTTACTGGTACCCAAGAAAGGGGGGGGAAGACTTTTTTGGAACTCAGGGTCTTGAACAAGTTCCTGAGGAAAGACAAATAAAAAATGGTGACGCTGAGAAAGCATCAGGACTGGCTTCAGTTTCCAGGACTGGCTGGTGTCATAAGATCTCCAAGATGCTTACTTCCATGATCAGCCTATCCATTGGAAGCACAGGACATTCTTGTGATCCCTCATTGGAGGCAAGCACTACCAGTTCAAAGTGCTACCCTTTGGGTTGACCTCTGCACCTAGGCCTTTAAGAAGCTGATGACAGTAGTCGTGGCTCACTTCAGGAGATCCGGTGTTCGTGTGTTTCCATACCTGGATAATTAGCTGATCTGAAGGAAGTCATCAGAGCAAGTTTCATCCCATCTCTAGGACACTTGGTCGCTACTCCACAGGCTGGGCTTCTCCCTGAACCTACAGAAGTCCCACACGACACCAACACCAAGGCTACAGTTCATCAGAGCGCTGCCGGACATTCAGGTGGGGAAGGCTCTCCCCGCCTTTCTCAAGGAGAGAGTCGCCAGTGTCAAACAAATGGTTCAACTTTTCCAGAGCCACACCACCTTGCCAGCGATTTCCTTCATCCGTCTCTTAGGCCTCATGGCCTGGTGCATTTTTCTTGTGCCAGAGGCCATACTGCGAATGTGGTCTCAGCAATGGCTGCTTCAGGGTCAATATTCCCAGTACTTTGGCACCTTAAAGCACATTCTAAAGGTGTCTGGTGTTTGGCCAACAATCTCTTTTGGTGGGCCGGCAGCAAGAGCATGAAGGCAGGGGAACCTTTCTGTCCTCCGTGGCCCCAGGTGGGTGGTCACAGATGCGTATCTGTAGGGTTAGGAAGCTCATTGCAAAAATGTGCAGGTGAGCAGGCTATGGTTCACAATGGAAGCCCAGTGGCACAACAACAGTCTGGAGCTGCAAGAAAGCAGGTTGGTCCTGAAAACGTTTGTGCTGTCTTCCAAAGGGAAACACGTACTGAACATGATGGACAATACAATGGCTATGCATTACCTGAACAGGGAGGTGTGCACTCCCTCCCCCTTTGCAGAGAGGCGAGGCAGCTGTGGTTCTCGGCAGTACATCTGGTGGGGACAGAGAACGGATTGGCGGACACTTTGAGCAGGCAAAGCACAGTTTCACACAAGTGGGAAGTGTGCCAAGTCATCCTAGTGGAGATCTTCGCTCAGTGGGGTAACCTGGCGGTGGATCTGTTTGGCATGGAGTACAACAGGAATTGCACACAGTTTTGGTCGAGGGGATTCCCTGTGAGAGGCGCACTGGGGATGCCTTCCTAGTGGAGTGGGACTTCTATCTTCACTAAGCCTTCCCTCCGATCCCACTCATTCCAGGGGTTCTCAGGAGGTGCTGAGCATCTGAGGAATCTGTGGAAGAATGTAATCCATTGAAAGATATATATGGTTGAGTGTGTATACATCCATACATGCAGGAACAAGCAAACACTAACTTTAAAACACACTTACCTTGTCAAGTGACGATTGTTGGGAGTCTTAAGATGGATCTGCAGCACTATTTAGTAAGCGGCGTCTGCCTAGCAGGCAGCAGATATGAAAACATAAATACAAGTGCACAAGGCCCGGGGGCTGAACTTTGTTGGCCAGGAACCTGTTAGTTGAATAGTCTGTGTGCCGAACTGTGCTCAGCTCTGCTCAACACATTCTTTTTCATTTGTGATATTGGATCGGTCACACAGGCACTGGAGAGGGGCGCACCAGGATTAAGAAATTGTCCGGGATGGGCGGTTCCACCCACTGGCTCTGCCACTGATGAAACCATTGGAGGGCGTCCTTGGCCCCAACAGGTTCTGCCCGTCAAAAGGCACGTCTAGAAGCATTGTCTGCAAAGTCTGATGTCCTCATCCAAGATTGACATCTTACCACTGTGCTTGTGGCCATGGAATGCCCGACAGTCAGCTGTGTCAATTCGTGTCTGTAGGATCTGGTGGGAAACCTCCCTGCCATCCTGAACCATGCCCACAAACCCTCCTCTCCTGTCCCCTTCAGGGATGTGGTCTGCTGTATTGGCAAACACCTTCTTTCTCCAGGCATTCAGTCAGTTACTTATTCTGTCAGGTGGGAGAGACTGTAAGGGATAGAAGTAAGAAAAGTAGACTGTAGCAATCAACATGCCACCACTAACTTTTATTAAAAAAGAATAAGGGTTGGGAAACTGCCTCCATGTCCCTAAAATTGATGGGTTTCCCTGCCTCAAAGGAATCTAATGGGTCAGCCAGGATGTCAACCAGAAATAAGTCTACTGTCATGTCAAAAACCCTACTTCTAGCCTTCACACTAATAACTCAAACTAAGGAGCAGCTCAATGGCTCCAAATGTTCAGCTTCAGTTTACAAAATAAGGTTCCCAAAATGGTGAAAACCGATGGACAACCTTAGTCGGACGGGCTGTCCGCTTCTTACAACACTGGGAGGCTTCCTCTTTGCCTGGCTTCTGCAATGTTCAAACTTGAGTACCAGGTATTTGTCTACCTTCTTCTGGGTTTCTCCACTGTATTTTCCTCAGCCAAATGTCTCTATTACACAACTTGGGGGTTATGCTTGCCTTCCCCTTGATTCATTCTAGTCTCTCTCCTAATCCCCCTGGAATCCTTTCTTCTCCAGGGTCGGTATGGGGATATTTATTATTAACACTTGGTTCTTAAGGGCATTGTCGTCTCCTTTCTTTTTGTTGGCCTTCCCAGTCTCCCTAGTGTACTATTCTGCCAGGTACTAGGACCACGAAGAAGGGTTTTCCTCTTCACATGGGTGCAAGACCCAGACTCGCTTTCTCAAGTTTCGTCTTCTCAGCTTCAGTCTCAAGGGTACTGTTTTCATTCCCCTTGCTTGTGCTTACAATAAGCACGGTGTACCATCCTGCCAGGTACTCGGTCCAGTGGGATTAATGTTCACACAATCTGCTTTCTCTCAAATCTTCGGGCTGTTGAGTTTAGCCATTTCTCTTTGGGTGCGAGTCGCAGACATGCCTGCTAGCTTTGATTCTGCTTTTCAGTAGGCTTGGTGCACTAACCAGCTAAGCACGACCGTTCATGACCAATTGTGACCACGTTTCGTTATCAGGGTCCAGACCCTGTCTTGGGGTATTCTGTGCCCCTCTCCTTCTAGCACCCCCTATTCTGTGGCCTGGAGCCTTTCTGCCCACTTGCATACCTTGCACTTGGGTCGGTGAGGGCTTCCGCTCCAGCTCCGTTCTGTACTCATGGGACTCGCAGGGCTCTGCTGTCCGTACCTGGGTCTCTGCAAGACTGTTCTTCTGCCAGGGAGCATCCTTGCTTCCCAGGACTCAGGACCGCCTTCCAAGTTCTCCCCCAGTATGCCTTCTCTCTCTCTGGCTTTCGACCAGCTCGTAACTTCTTGGCTCTTCGTTCAGGTCCGCTCTTCCTCATGCTTGCCGACAGCACGGCAACAGCTCCGCCGGTTCCTCTGAGGAGGACTTCTCATCTTCTCACATTCCATCATCTTCCATCTTTATACTTCTCTGCAGTCTTAATTGTCCCAATAGTCTAGTCCACGCTCTTCAGACTTGCGTGGTGCTCACCACTGCTCCGCGCCTCTTCTTTGTCCCAGTAACTGAGGCCTGATCTTCACTCAGGAACTTCCTTATCTCCCTCATCTCAGTGTACAATGCTGGATCAAATTTGTCTATGCTGCAATAGTACATACAGGAGGTAGGGACTGAGTATGAAAATATGGGAGTCTCTAAAGGGGTGTGTGCATACTGTTTTCTCCCTATGATTTCGTCCCTCATCACATGAGGGATTTCCCCTGCCATGTGATCATCCTATGGTGCGCTGTCCCCAGGGGGATTATTGGAGTGTGTCTGCACTGCATTGGCTGCATGGTTGGGGCTCTTCCTCCATGGGAGAAGGGATGACATCCAAGGATTTGTCACAGACGGAATGGTAGACTTCTTCAGATTTGAAGTCTAGGCCTGTATCACCAAGCTCACGGGGGAGGGATAGGTGGACAAATAAAGCTGGGCCAGAGAGAACAGAACGATGCTTCTTTGCAAGCTTCCTGTTGACTGCAGTTGCAGAGTCAGCCTTTCTCACACCTCTAGCACAGGAGATTCCACTGCTAAGTTGAACGGTAGCAGTCTCCTTCTTGGATCCTCTGTCCAGGATGTACTTTAATTCAAACTGGACCTTTGGCGGCTGGTAGGATATCCAGTTCCAGGGTGGTGTCAAGACTATAGGCTTCCTGAAAGACTGCAGTCAGGTCTTGGATGTCTTCACCTTCCCCATAACATTCTTCTGGGAAGTCCCTCTCTTCTCCGGAGCCCAATGCTTCCAAACCAAAGGGAATTGGCTTGCCTTTCTCAGAAAAGATGTCTAATTTTCTACATAACTGGCATCATTGGAAGAGGGGCATACTCCAGAGGGTCTCCCACACCCATGACACTGATCTGTGCCAATGGTGTCAAAGACTAGGGAGGAACAGGTGCTGAGACTTCGACGCATGAAGGTGGAGCCTGCCAGTGGTTATCATTGCCCTCCAGGATCAGGCCCGAGCCTGTTGGCATGAAGCAGTGTTTCCCTCCAGGTACATTGAAACAATTATACCCCCAGGCCATTGCGCTCAGTATTTGTAACCATTAAATCAAGAACTTCTCCTTGATGTCTTAAGTATTAATTATTTCTTGTGAATGAAACTAAAAGGAATTATGTACACACATCTAAATGTTTGTGCATACTAGTATTAGCCAACAAAACCAATTGGTGCACGTGCATATGTTTTACCAACACACTTAGCTTTTTCTAGGCTGAACATCAAATTACTATTCTAAAACACATTTAAAATGATTACATGCTCATTTCAAAATGTTCTTTGACACTTATTGATCGATCTGTGAGAGAGCATAAAAGAAAGGAGAAGAAAAAATATGCTGTTTAGAAAATGTCTACATTACCAAATTAATAGTATTACAAACAATCTTTAGTCAATTTCAGTTCTCAATAAAAGGTCAATGAGACCCATATTAATTAAGTTCTGTTTCTCTTATGAGCTGGTCAAGAATTCCTTGGTCAGTGACATTTCACATTATGTCTGTGATCAAAAACACCCATATCAAACATCCATTGTTATAACAGAAACTGGCCACCCTCAACGTACATCCATTAGATCTTGTGTTATTCTTGCTCATGTAAGGTGCCCCTTGCCCAAAATATAAAATTTCCCTTCTATTAGAAGACCCTAATTTTCAGTATCAGCAAATTGTAAGATGGTCTCATCTTAATTAGGTTGAATTTTACCTTATGGGATTATCCGATCTGTATGTGGAATTCGTATTGACGCCCAATTGCGCTCAATAGTAATGAATGTGCACGCCCTACTGTGGTACAATCTGAAAGAATGAATGTGCATACATTAAGATCTTTTTTTAATTTGTATTTTTTTTAAACATATTTTATTAATTTCCATAACCACCATCAACATACATTGCACCTGAACATGGTACATAAAACATTTTCCCAACATTTCCCCCTCCAATACTCCTCCCATTAGAGCCTTGCAAACCTCCAGCTTCTGATTTTTTAACTTGTGGGTGTTATTCCCCCATATCTATCCGAGAAGCTATCCACTTCTGATACTTCATGTCCTGACCCTGTCAATGAGGCAATCAAGTGTAGCCAGGCTGTGAGTGTGTACGCTTCCTCTTCACCCCCTCTGACCACCGCTTCTCTCCATATCACCGTTTCTGCATTTGCCCATTTCAGAAGGTCCCGCCACCATACTTCTGCACTTGTTTGCCTTCCAGTTCATTGCTATCCTGCGTTTAGCTAGAATAAACGTCAGGTCTTTGAGTTTGCTTACATGCTTTCATTTACTCGGACTTGGAAATCCACCCACCATACATGCCCACAGAGAGTCTACTTCTAGTTTTATGCCTTTATCTGCCAGGAGATCCCAAAATCCTGCTATTTCTGGGCATGCCCAGAACATGTGCACCATTCCTGCGTCTACCTCTCCACATCTTGGGTATTTCTGTGTATTGGCGTTCGTAAACTTAGCAATCTTCTTAGGGGTCATATATGCTTTATGGGTGACTTATAACTGGATTTGTTGTAATCTCACATTCCTTGACACCTTCTTGTGATATCTTTGCATCCTTACCCACAGCCCGTCATCTATCGTACCCCCTCCATCTTCTTCCCAGTCTCTCCTTATCTGAGTCACTTCTTTCCCAACTTTGGACATCATTATTTCATAGATTTGGGAGACCTCATGGCCCCTCTCAGATACCGCCTGAAACGTTTCTATGGCGGCTGCCGGTTGCTGGGTTAGCTCCCCCTCAGACCACGTTTTCTTTATCATTTTCACCAGCCTAGCGTAAGTGATCTATTGCCCATTATGCAAACCTGTATCTTCTCTGTGTATCAAAATGTATCCCCTTCTTGCCACACATCTCCTACGGTTGTTACACCTACTGGTTCCCAGTGCTCCCTAATAGTCCTCGTTAGTTGCTCATCCACCCCCCTCAATGCTACCAAAGGGACCTGTGGGGAGCACAGAAGGGGGCTCCCCATCACCTGGCAGGCTCTACACCAGACCTTCCCTCCCAGGTCCAGTAATGCCACCCTCCTTCCCTTTAGGGGCTCTGCCAACCACATCCCTTCATTCAGAAAATAGGGTGTACAATCCACCCTCAGTAATCTAGACTCCGGTGTGGGGTCCTCGGATAACCATCTTGCTACATATTGAAGCTGGCCAGCTAAGTAATACACCTCGAAATTGGGCAGCTTAATCCCTCCTTGATCGTACGGGTTCTGCAATTTCCACAATGCTATCCTGTTCCTGGAGTTGTGCCAGATAAACCCCCTGCATATGCTCTGCATCTTGGTGAAGAACCGCTTGGGACATTCGCGAAGTAGTGCAGTAGCCTGGGCAACACTATCATCTTCAGTAGTACTGCCCTACCCATCATGGTAAGAGGTAACCAGGCCCAGAATATTATGTTTTGTTCGATTTTCCCCACCGCCTTTTCCGTGTTATGCTTATGTTCATCCTCCACTTTGTGGTATATATCTACTCCCAGGTAACTAAAGGTGTCAGTTGTCCACCCTATCTGTAGCACTGGTAGCTCATGCTGTGATACTTCTACATATCTTCCCAAAGGGAATATGGTGGATTTTTTAGGATTGATTGTTATGCCGGAAAGTATCGCATATCGTTCCATTATCTCTAGAATATATTGCAGGTTTTCCTCTGGGTATTGCAAATATAGCAGCATGTCATCTGCATATAGTGATATCAGGTGTTGTCCCCCTTTCGTGTTTATTCCCACTTTGCTATATTGTTGTCTTAGATATATTGCCAAAGTTTCTAGTGCCAAGATGAAAAGCATCGGGGACCAGGGGTACCCTTGCCTGGTGCCTCTACTTAGAGTCCATCCTTCCAAGATGATCGGTCCTGTCCGAACTCGTGCTACTGGCTCACTATACAGTAGTTGAGCCTATTTTAGATATACTGGCCCTATCCCACATTCCTTCAGAACCGCCATCAACCACGGCCATTTGACTGAGTCGAAGGCTTTTACTGCATCTGGTGAGATTATTACTATTTCTTGGCGGCTAGCCTCTGGTCTATAACGTGATGTAGCCTCCTGAGATTGTCGGAAATACACCCATGTGGGACATATCCTGTCTGGTCATGATGTATAAGCTTATTTATCATTGGTTTCAGTCTATTCGCCATCACTGCAGTGAGTATATTGCTATCCTGGATTAGCATTGACAGTGGTCTGTAAGATCTGCAGTCCATGCTCAGTTTATCAGGCTTGAGGAGCGGGATAATAATCGCTTCTCTGAGGGTCTCTGGCAGCCTACCCTCGTCAAACGTCTCATTCAGCATGGCTAGCATCGGCGGGAGTAAGTCAGCCTTATACATTTTATAGAACCGACTTGGGAGTCCATCCGCCCCGGGGCCGTGTATGTCGGTAGTGTCTGGATCACACGCTCCAGTTCTTCCACTGTGAGTGGGGCCTCTAACTTCTCCCTATCAGTTTCTCAGAGGTTAGGTAACTTGACCTCTGCCAGTGTGTCTAATGTGTCAATTTCCTCTTCTTCCATCTTGTTTGCGTATAATTCTTGATAATATTTACGGAAGCATTGATTCACCCCTTCTTGTGTATCCTGCACCAACCCATCCTCCCTCTGTATTTCTCCGATTGCTTGTTTGGGGGCCTCCATCTTACATAGCCAGACTAACAGTCTGCCCGGTTTATCGCCTTCAGCATGCTGCCTCTCTATGTATTTCCTATAGTTTAAGAGACTTAGTCTTTCCCAGTTGGCTCTGCATTTCTCTTGTAGTTGCGGTATGGCCTCAGCCTCTCCCGGGGAATCCGCCCCTCTATGCATTTTGACTTCTATCTCCTTTTCCGCATCTTGCAGTTCCTGTACTATACCCTCCTGTAATCCTTTAGATTTTGAGATTGCTTCCACCCCTCACTACCACCTTGAATGCCTCCCACAGTGTGCTGGCTGACCTCACACTCCCCGTATTGTGTTCAAAGTATTCTTTATAACTTTCATCAAGTCCTCTCTGAATATTGTGTCCCTCAGTGCTTCGGCTCTGAGCTTCCAAGTAGGGATTCTGGGCCTGGGAGGAGAGATCCGCCATGTCACCATCAACGGCGCATGGTCTGAGAGAACCACTGCTTTGTACTCTGCACTTTATATGTCTTAAATTACAGTGTTGGCTGCAAATATGTAATCCAACCTGGTATGCAAGTTATGTGGAACTGAGTAATGTGAGTACTCCCTGCATTGTGGGTGGAGTCTCCTCCATACGTCAACCATATGGAAATCATTCACCAGCGCTCCCAGGGCCCTCGCTACCGGGCTGGGCTTGGCCACTTTCTTATCTGATCTGTTGAATTTGGGGTCCATTGTGCAATTGAAATCTCCCCCCATTATGACCGTTTCATCTATATATGAGCTGATCTTGGCATATAGATCCCTGAAGTATGCTGTAGTCTCATTATTCGGGGCAAAGATGTTTATAATATTCACCTCCTTATTCCCCACCAGGCCCTTCAGTAATACCCTCCTGCCATCCTTATCTATCTCCTACTGTACCAATTTAAACGGTACATGTGGTGCTATCCAAGTGTTGACCTCTCTAGCATACCTAGAATACGGTGCACCTGTCATGGTCCCACTCCATTTCCTCTTCATCACTTCTAGCTTGTCCTTAGTCAGGTGGGTTTCTTGTAACAATGCAATGTCTATTCTCTGTCCCCTCAAGTACATCATGACCTTATTTTGTTTGATATAACTGTGTAACCCCCTTACATTCCAGGTTACTGTCTTCAGGCCTCCCATTTCAGCGGTACCCCACTCCTTCCAACACCGCGCCTGCTCTCTTATTGTGAACTGGCTTGTGACCGTAGGCTCTACCCCTCCCATTATTCCAAACTTCCCTTCCCTCCCTCCTTTTATCCACCCCTACCCCTCCCAACTTCCCCAACAATTGCCCAGCTCCATCCCTGGATCTCAGGCTACCCCGCATCGAGTCCTTTTCTGTGGCCTCAGCCGATACTTAACTAAACTAACTACTGTGGGGTGAGGACGCGTTTCCCTCATGCTCCCGCATTAGTGCCACATTACGCTATCCACTCATATCTTGAGTATTATATCGCACTCCCTTGCCCGCATTACTTTCAATAGTATAGTCCCAAAAGTTAGGATCTCAATCATGTGCGGTATCTGCCACCCTTGCTTAGTGCAGGTCCATATTTCAGGAGCTCGTCTAGTTTACTCCATCTACCCCCCTTATTTACTCTTATGAGAGTGAGCTCTGTACACAACGTAGTTATGGTAAGCGAAACATAAGATCCCTTATCCCCATCACCTTCTGTCTGGTAATACGCACAAACTGTACTATGCAAATATTACTTGTCGCGTCTATGTTCCTACTCAGAGGCCCTCAGCACATCTGTACATGGCGTTCCACATCCACATTCTCTATGCAGATATAATAAGCCCAGAGGATTATTCTACAGTTCAATCTCAATGTCTTGCTGTGAGCCACCACCCCACTTACTCGGCCCTCAGTGCCCCTGCAGCTCAACAATCCCACACATTCACTTATCCGATCTGCTCTCTGTCTGGTCACCAGTTTCTGTTGGGCAATTCCATATGTCAAGCCACGGTTTGCATCCTCTGGGGTCTCGGAAAAGTGCATCTTGTTGTTGTGCACGACTTGCAATTTCGCCTGATATAGTAGCATGTACTTGTATCCCGCCTTGCATAGTCTCCTTTTGACAGATACGTAGGTCAGCTGTTGTCTTTGCACCATGAATGTATAATCTGGGTATGCGGTGATGGTTGCGGATCCTATGCTGATGGTCCCACCTTTGCGGAAGTACTCTAGTATCGTCTCCCCATCTTTATAGTTCCGAATTTTGGCACTAAGTGGTCAGGGAGGTGCTCCTGCTGCGGTCTTCTGGTGTGGGCCTTGTGCGCCCTTTCCACTGCGAATCCTTGAGTGAGTGTGCCTCCACCTATCTCCTGCAGCAGCCTATTCACAATATAGTTTGTTGGGTCTGATCCTTCTGTGCCTTCTGGAAGCCCAACGATGCGTATTTTGTTCTTCCGTGCCCGTCCTTTCACCTCTTCTGCTCTTTTTCCCAAATTGTGCACTCTGATGTAGCACAGTGACTTCCTTGGCATTCTTAGTGCTGGTGCTTGTGTTAGCCCCAACGTCCTTTTCCAGCTCGCTCGTGCGCTCCACCAGTTTCCTAACAACTTGTCGTAGTAGATTAACATCTACACTGACAGCGTCAATCTTATGTGCCAGCAAAATCCTTAGTTCTGCGATAGCTGAGTACATGTTGCCGGCCCAGGAGGTCTTCAGCTCTGCAGCAGCATCTAATATCTGTTGGTCATTCCGTGTTGAGGTCGCCCACTCTCCATGTCCAGCTTCTTAGGCCTTACATCTTCTGCGCTCAGGGATCCTTTGGCATAGTCTTCCATGGTTGGCTGTTTCGCCCTAGTTTTGCCCACCTTAGAGGCCATATCTTATGCTCGTGGGGTGGTCTCTCTTCATTCGGGTCTTCCGATCATCCGGTGGGAGGTCAGGGGCATCTGGTTCTCCAGTATTTAGGCGCAGTCCATGAGCAATGTATATTGTGTTTAGGGACTCACTCTGTTATATAATATATTGCAGCAACAGCTGCAAGAGAAAGCCCTATACAACGTGGCCCGCCTCCGTCACCAGTTATGTTCTCCTGCTGGAGGTTCCCTTCTTCCCTGCTGCAGTGCCTCTGGGTCCTTTCTGCTCCACTATCTCCCTTTCACAGCGTATTGGTTGCGCACAATTCCTTTGATCATAGTCGCATCCCCAGCAACCGTTTGTGTGTCAGCAGACCCGTTTTATCTGCATGCACCTAAAGCAGGCTTGCAATGACTTCTCTTATTCGTTTCGTGCACATCGCACACAGACTTTCTGATCCGGCCCGGTGTCCTATATTGCGTGTCTCATTCTTGCAGGTTGACCCCCTCTGGCGCCTTTGTGTGCTTGGGGGTCTATCTTATCCCAAAGCATCTTGTTTGCTACGATCTCCTCTGCTCTGTGGGCAAGCAGGTTGCAAGTAGCTCCTAGGCTTTATGCCCTTTGTAGGGATCTTTGATCGTGCTCTTCTGCTCCTTTAACTGTACCGACTCGTTTGCTTATGTAAGAGGGGCCCCTGCGGTTTACAGTCAGGCCAATTGGATCTGCTCTTTTTTCCGCTCCTCCGCTTACTGTTCTTCCAGTAAACATCAAGTGCACCACCGTGCCTACATTCCCATTGTCTTTGTGATTGCTGAACTTGTTGTCTCTCTGTGCAGCGCCTCCCCTTCTTACCGTCTGATACCCTGTGGGACACAGTTCGAGTCCCTCCTCTGCAGCTTCGGCTTCCCCTTATGCCGTAGCATTTATTGGTTATCTGTTGGTCGCATACCCACATGGGCTGCAATCCCTTGTGCCGGAGATGTTCTGCTTTCTGTCCCTTTGTGTTGAGTGTTAGAGTGGTTGGGGGAGCCCCTGCCACTCCTTCAGTTGCGGTTTTGCCAGTCCATGTGTCCAGCCGCAACCTCATATTCCGCGACTAATATCATTTCGTTTTTGGGCCTCAACTTGTTCTGGTGGTTCCATGCTTCAGCCTTGGTTGTTACCAGCCTCCCTCGTGCTCTTCTCCTACGGTTCCCTCACGCAGCGGCTTTGGCTGTCTCCTCGTATACAGCCACGCAGTTATCAGCTGTGAATGTATTCCTCTGTGACTGTCTGCTTGTAAACCTGCCTTTGTCGGGTGCCTTAAAGGATAGTTCCGGGACTTTTTTTTTATTGTCCCTACGGGTCGGCCATGTGTTTGTAAGCATAAATCGGTAGATCGTAGGAAACTTTCCTATGGACCTTACCCGACTTTTCGCCCATTATCGCACTCGAAATCAGCCTCCATTTTGTGATAATCCTATCATTCCGCCGCATCGACCTGGCTCACCTGCCTTTGCGGCACTAAATCAAATCCCCCGCCCCTGAGCCTGACATCAGCAGACGCGTACTGCCCATTTCAAGCACGTCTCGTGTCAACAATCGCTGCGCCTCAGCTATTGACGTGTTGCCATGGAAATGGCAGGACGCCTCTTTCCCCAATAAGTATAAACAGACCGTTTCACAACATACAGCAGCAGATTTTCGATTCCATTCCTCTCTCTGTGTTACTTTGAGTATTCTGTGACTCGTTTCAGTGCTCTGGTCAGCTACCTTCGCCGCTTGTAGCCCGTGTGAACACCTGTACCATCTCTGTAAATTATTTTACTATCTTTACCGCACAATGGCCACAATAATGCCGTATATGTACGAGCCCGAGTACACCGAGGAGGAACTACTGGAAAGGCAAGCACGCGAAAACGATGGGGATTCGGACGGCAGTTGGGAGGACCAGTCAACGGATGAAGAGCCTGGACCATGTCGCATGGACGGCGTCTCCACCTGGTGCACGTGCAATCGGTGCGAGCTAATGCCAACTGAGGAGGAGAACTGCTGCTGCCGTGAAAATTCCGGGTGCTTGGCCTACATTTCGGAAAGCGAGCAAAGTCTGCAGGAAGGCGAGCAAAGTCCGCAATGCATCACCGAGCTGCCAGAGTTCAGGGAAGCCTGCCTCTCACGGACAGTGTTGAGGATGATGATGGTGCTTATGCACGAACTTCGTGGCACTGTTCGTCCGCGTAATCCGAGTAACGAGTAAGTATACTCTGTTTGTGATGTCAGTGATGCCACCACTATTTCATGGTCGTCTCCCACATATAAAATTACATTTACATATCATTCGAACGCATGTAAATTGGTTCCATATAGTGCATTTTCTAGATATAATTTTTTTCTAAGAAAAATGACATGTGTTACCTGAATCGACATTGATAAGAAAGTTTGGTCAGTTTAATACAGTTTGCATCTTTTTTTTTCACAGGTGGTACAGGCTGGTGGCCTATCGTTGCTTCACTTGGTGGCTTCACGGGAGGCTCGGACACCGCGTTCGGAGAGTAATACCTGCCTGTGCGGTACTTGCCATTAGACAACATTTCCCCAGTGACAGTGGACAATACCGCGGATTTTCCCTCGATGTGCTGCAACCTCAACTTTAC